>NC_091481.1:3827094-4143166 GCF_036971445.1 Narcine bancroftii | reverse complement strand
AAGAAAATAAATAAAAGCAATGATGTGACCTTGTTTAATATTGGTGTCCACGAAGTTTGGTTTCATAGTGGACCTGTTGGTTATGATCATATCCCTTCAACCCATTGCCAACAATCATCTCATTAATCTTCTCCTTCACAATGCTTCATCTGCAAACGCTGATTGCATTTTTTTGTTGCACGTGTTCCTCTAGTTTTCAACAGTAATTCTTGCTCAAACTAACCAAAATGACTTGCTAAAAATAAATCACTCAACTGGCATAGAAACTTCTCTATTGGAGTAATAAGATGTTGTAAAATGACAACCGTGAATCATTTTCAAAAGTGACCCGTTATCCTGGGCTAAATTTTCAGTATAAACAAACTTTAGGTTAACACTCTGAAAAAAGGTTTCTACCTGCATGAATCAAAACAGGAGTCACATTGATCTGCAAGTCACTTCCTTTGTTGGGATTTGCAGTATTTGGCTATATTATAGTAGAACCAAATAATTATTTTAAAATAAAACCAGTGAGGCTTTTCCTACCTGTTTAAACACTGATTTTTGCAGTTAACAGTTCAATTTATTATTCAAAGTTGAAAACTTAGCCAAAGAGTTGCCAAGATCCCATTAAGTTAGAATATGTGCATTCTGGAAGAATTTGTCTTGCACAATACAATTATCGAGTCAAGCCACTTTTTCTTTCTAAACTATCTCCTTTGCTTTGTGAAGGAGAAGATTAATGAGATGATTGTTGGCAGTGGGTTGAAGGGATATGATCATAACCAGCAGGTCCACTATGAAAACAAACTTCGTGGACATCAATATATTTCATGAGTAGCATTTTCCACAGCAGGCCAATTGAATAAGGGTCAGAGAGAACAAAGTACTGTCCATTTGAGCACTTTCACTCTGACCGCATCAGAGTCAGGAATCTCCCAACTATTTTAATTCTGCGTCCTTGGCCTCATGTACTATCCCACCAAGACCACCCATAAAATGGAGGAATGACACTTGATTTTTAGTCTGGACATTCTTCAACTGGCTGGCATCAACGTTGACTTATCTGGTTTCTGCTAACCAACTCTCCATTCGCCCCCACTTCCCCCTCGTCTCCTTTCCTCCAGGTCTCCACTGCCTTCTCTCTCTCTCCATTCACAGATCAAGCCCCCCTCCCCCTGCTTGGTGCTGTGCCCTCCTTCCCATACCTACCTATTGCCTTCTGCCTTTGGGACTGTGCTCCTATCCCTGCCCCTTCCCCCTACCATTTTGTTTGGACACTAGCTGACATTTTTTCACACCTTAATGAAGGGCGCGCCCAACAGTACATAAAGGACACTGTTTAACCTGCTGAGTTGCTCCAGCATTGTGTTTTTATTTCAACCACGGTGTCTGCAGACTTTTTTGTTTTTCTACTGTTTATATTTCATTATTTGTACTGCTACTCACGGTGGGCGAACAGCTAAAAACATTGGCTACATTCATAAAAGAACTTGTTTCAGGAAGGGCTTTCACCAGTGTTTCTTTACCTAATTCCCCATCATAAAAAGACAAGTGGATGGACTGAATACCAGCTACACAAGCTAAAATGCAAGCCCATTTCTAAACAAGTTACCAATAAGTCAATCCAACCTGACCTTGAACATACATTTTGATGGAAGGTTATACACATTCGTATTATGCAGAAAGCAATGTCAGGAGATTAATAATTCTATTATATAGCCATTGTATACAAACATTATATCATCTGACATATAAATTACCTGATACTGAAAGCACTTTGCTCACTTAAATCACACAATTAATTCCATAGCATTTAGACAACTGTTCATTAACCAGATTTCTTAAGACTCAGAAGAGAGTCAATCACCTCAAAACAAAACATTTTTTCCTATTGTATGAACAAGGAAGATAGATTTAATTAGCACAGTAAATCTCAATTATGGTGAAGACTTTATTCTAGAAATCATAACTGTCAAATGTTCTACAGATTACTTCATCCGCAAATTTAAAATTTGATTTAGGCAGGAGGAAAATTACAGATGTGCAATTCATGCTTCAAGAGGTAAGACCAATTTTACACCTACAGTGCCCTCCATACACCTTCTCTCCTTTATTTTCCCGTGCTTCAGTTTTATATTTGTAATCAATTCACATGTAATTAAAGTGTATATTCTATATTATTTATATATATTTTGATTTGATCATGTGGAAATCATAGGACTTTTTATACATATTCCCCTTGTTTGGGACATTTAGCTTCACAGTCTGTTTAATAATAATGAATCAAGAGACATGAGGTTAACACAGGAAAGTGATGCTGGATTAAAAGATCAGCCATGATCTCACTGAAGAGTAAAGAAAGTACCATGTGCCATATGGTCTACTCCTTTTCTTATTTCTGTTGATGGTGAAGTGTGAACAGTTAGTGAGAATGCTGAACGACCAAAGGATTTGCTCACACTAACCATCTGTGTGTGTGTGTGTGTGTGTGTGTGTGTGTGTGTGTGTGTGGGTATATACATATATGAATACTTGCCCTGCATTATTGTTTGTGTATGTGTGTGATGTCTGGTTGTATGTCTGCACGTTTTGCACTGAGGACTGGAGAATGCTGTTTTGTCAGATTTTACTTGTACATTCAGATGAGAATAAACTTGACTTGATCTGCCTGCCTTACAGCAGACAACTTGCAATATCATGTAATATTATATCTGTTTTATTCCATGACAATAAAAGAATCTGGAATTTCTTGTGTACAAAGCAGATGAGACAGCATCCAGAAATGGAGAAACTGTTAATGATTTGGCCATACAAACTCTCATCTGATTCACTTAATGACCCAACACATACAAGTCTGTTCTCTCTGCTGTCTGAATTGCTGAATATTTTCAGCGTTTTCTCGGATTTCACATTTCTTCAATTAACGGAACTGTGCATTCCTACCCAAGCAGAACAATAGATATTTGGAGATCACCACAGTCACTAGGAGATACTTTTTGGCTCTTCTAAGTTTTTCGTCCTCCAGCAGAAGACCAACTGAAGTACAGCTGGAAGTTGTCAGGATCTATGTGGAAACTGAAGAGGAGCATTTTTAAAAGGAAGAGGAAAGATACAACGATAGATTCTTGGGGATTTTGGAGGTGAAGTTTCAGAAAAACATGATCAAATTTTGGAGATGCCATTGGTAAAATGTGGGATAAATACTGAGATGACTGAAAATTGTCTTTGGTTTTCCTTTTACCACTTGTTACCTTTATTGCTGGCAACGTTTTGCCAGGAGGGCGCCACAGCGATTGGACTTCCTCACAAGATTGAGCTGGGCAAAGCTACTGGCCACCATCATGTCAACTTTCTACAGGAGCTCTATCGAGAATGTCCTGGCCGGCTCCATCACAGTGGGGTACGGTTGTTGTAGAGCATCGGATTGAAGGTTTATCCGCAGGACATGTAAACTTGAGGGCCATAAAAGTAGCAGAGAGACTCACTTAGGTATGCGTCCCCCCATCAATGGGATTTACCGTGATTTTTGTTTAAAGAGGGATCACAAATTCTGTGAGGACCCCTACCACCCTGCACACAGATCTTCCAGCTACTCCCGTCAGGAAATAGATACAACAGAATTAGTGCCAGAACCACCAGGCTGAGGAACAGCACAGGCAGTGAGACTGCTGAATGACTGGTGATTTGCCAAAACAACTCGCTGTGACTTATTTAATAATAATTATAATAATATTCATGCTAATATATGTATCTATGTTCTGTGTATATGTATCATTTGTCTGCACGAGTGTTAGTGCTGTTTTTGCACCATGGACCGGAGAACACTATTTCGTTGATGAATAAAGTAGAATTTTACAGAACTTTGGTGTCATTGCTGAGATGAGCTTCAGATAGTAAGATCAATCACACATTTCCACCTCTGTAACATTGCTCAATTCCTACCCTCTGCACTTGCTAAGCTATAATTGCTTCTAGTTCGGCAACACCCCAATGGTCTTGTCACTTCCCATCTCTATAGCCTCTTTTAATTCTTCATTTCTCTGCTTTTAAACCAGCTGGCTACCTCAGATGAACTTGCTCCAACATTGGTGGCCAGGCTTCTGGTTCTGAAAGACTCAAGCTGTGGAATTCCCTCGCTAAATCTCTCCATCTGTTTCTTTCTTAAAAGTTTCCCCTTTAAACCTCTAATCATGATTGATTTTTTTGCTGTCACAAGATGGCCCATATTTTTTCAATGAAACTGCTCTGAAGCAATGAGATGTTTTGTTATTAATTGGGGCCAAATACAGTAAAAACCTCTGTTATCCGGAATTCAAGCAAATGGCAGCCTAAAGCAGCAAAGAAAATTGAGTAAAATAAATTAAAAACGTAAGATTAAAATTGTTCTCTGAAGTACAGTAACACATATATCTTTGGGGAAGATAGGAGTAAATATTCAGCCAGTGGAGGGCCTTGGTCATGCTTTGCTCATACCAGCTGCTTGAATAAATTTTGCGTTTGAATAAAATGGTGCATACAGGATGAAGAGCTGGTTGATGCCACTTGTCATTGGGGTGACTCTCTTAAAGTGTCTCCTTATTCCTGCTTGATAAGTCACCCCGGTCAGAGGCTTTATCTGTAAATTTGAGGGAGGGGAGGTTAATTATCAATAAAGTTATTGTTCTTCTTTTGGGTGACTTCATGGTAGGGGAGGAACCTGCAGATGCAGTGACGATTAAGTGTTTTCAAAGAATGTGACAGAAAATAAAGTAAAAAGCTTTAAGGTTTATATATTCATGCAAGTGAAGTTTGTTCAGTGTAAGTCTCTTAATCCTGGAGCATTAGTTGGGCATTGTAAGAGTATCAAGCAACCAGAAAATACATTTATCCGGCATCTACCAATCCCCATAGGTGCTGGATACTAGACATTTTACTGTAAATCAAAATTGCCATTAAGTTTTGTAGAAATAAATAGCACTTGTAATATCCTCCCCAACTAGGCTGGACAATGGAGCAAAGGTTCTGGAGAAGAATAGAGTATGGTGTACAGATTCAAGCTTCTTATTTTAGAAAGGATGTCCTGGCATTGGAGAGGGTTGAGAGAAGATTTATAAGAATGATTCCCAGAATGAAGGCATTAGCATATGAGGAACATTTGACAGCTCTTGGACTGGACTCCTTGGAGTTTAGAACACACAGAAGCATTTTGAATGTTGAAAGGCCTGGACAGAGTAGATGTGGCAAAGTTGTTTCCCATGGTAGGGGAGTCAAAGACAAGAAAGCACAACTTCAGGATTGAAGGGTGCCCATTTAAAAGAGAAAACTGAATAATTTCTTGAGCTAGAGAGGCTGAACCTCTGGAATTTGCTGCCATGGCGGCTGTGGAGGCCAGGTCATTGGGTGTACTTAAGGCAGAGATTGATACCTATCAAAGGTTATGGGAAGATGGTCGAGAAGTGGGGCAGAGTGGGACAATGGATCAGTTCAGGATGGAATGGTGGAGCAGAATGAATGGCCTACCTCTGCTCCAATATCTTACAGCCTTATGTGATGAATTGTTTCCCGACAAAATTCCAAACACAATCTAGGCATTGATTTGGTTCAATTGCTAAATGATCTGCTCACATTTCCTCGATGGTGTGGAATAATGTTCCATGTATGAAACAATTATTAGGTTTAATACCGCTGCTAATTTGTTGCTTTAAATATACTGTGTTAAAGTTGCGATTCATCTGCAATTGATGCTGATTAAAAGATAATCTTTCTTTTTGAAAGGTTGATAAATTTTTTTTGCAGAGAAAATAGATAATATTAATGTGCTGGCAAACATAATAAATCTTCAAGAAATTCAAAGTCTCGGGTTCACTCAACTACAACAAATGCCTGTTTATTGTAATCTAAATGTATATATCTGCAAATTAAATCAAAACTGATCACCGGAGAAGATGCTTATTTGCAGAAGTTGACAAAAATTGATGTACAGTTAAAGATACCTCAGATAACTTTCAAATTGCAGCACTCCTGCTGATAACCATCAAATACAATGATTCATTAAGGAAGTAAATTTTCAATTAACAAGCATACAATGCAAAAATATGCATCTTCACACATCTCCTTTCCTGTACTGTTTGATGACATAAAAAGATCAAGTTGCAGATGTTGTCTGCTATGCTGGAGACTACAGTGGAATGTCAAGATCAGAGCTACTTGGATGTTCAAAGTAAAAGCTATGGCCACATTTTACCCACAGAAAATCAGAAGTGGATATTATGGACCATAAACATTTGTAATTGCGCTACCTGAGGCAGGTAAAACCATGAGTGAAACATTGCTCATTTTTGAAAGAGTACATTTTAACCTGCACCATATGCATCAGACTGGTGTGTGGATCACGGACAAACCTGATGCAGAGTTAAACAAAATATGAATGATGCATTACTGTTTATAAAGAATATGAGAATTTGCACCGAGTAAAAATATTTTCCTTTCTAGATTATGAATTCAGATGAGCTTATCCTAAGCAAGTCCTGCCATTCAACATAACTTGTCCATGCCAACCAAGTTGTCTCCCTCTAAACCTTTTCTACTCATGTACCTGTTTGAATATCCTTAAAATGTTCCAATTGGACTTGCCTCTATCATTTCCTTTGGCAGGTCGTCCCAAATATCTACCATCAAATGTGTGAATAAATTGTCCTCTGGTCTCTTAAGTCTTTCCTCCGTCATCTTAAATATGTGTCTCCCTTTCCCCAGGGAAAAAGACTACGTCCTTTTTCTATGCCCCTCATGATTTTATATTTCTCTTAAAGGCCACCCTCAGCCTCCTATGCTCCAGAGGGACCCCCCCCCCCACCCCCCCACCCAGCTATCTAGCCTCCACGTAACTCAAGCTTCCTGTCTGGGTAACATCCTCCTGAATTTTTTATGCACTCTTTCCAGCTTTAATGACATCTCTCCTCAAACTATGTGACTAGAACTGCACAGAATATTTTTAGTTATGGTCTTATCAATGTCTTATATAGTTGTAACAAGATATCCAACCCCTATACTCAATGAACAGAGAACATAACAGCACATTACAGGCCCACGATGCTGTACCAATATATAAATCTACTCTTGAATGCAATCATGCTTAAAGGGTTCTATAAAATCTTATCAACCTTTCATGGAAGAATTTACGTGTACCCCCAAGTCTTTCTGTTCAACAGCACTATCCAGGGGACTACATTTACTATGTAAGTCCTATCCTGGTTTCACTTCTCAAAATGCAAGACTTTGTACTTGCCCAAGTTAAATTGCATCTGCCATCCCTTCCCCTACTTTCCCAGTGGATCCAGATCTTGTGGCAATCTCAGATCACCTTATTTATTGTCCATTTTACCACCAATTTTGGTGTCACCCACATTCAAAGTGACTTTTAGAGCTTCAGAAAGCATTCTTTATAATTTATGCAAGCAGCATTTAACACCTTACATTCAGCACTGGACTAATCATTGAATTGGAGTGACAGAATACATTCAGCAAAAGGATCAGATCTACATTAAAAACATAGGTCTTGGAAAATGCCAGACCAGTCATAAAGGGAAGTGACAAACAGCTCACAGGATAGTATCAATGGGTTGAAGAAATGTTATTTAAAACCAATAAATCTTCAGCAATCAGTTGCATCAGTAGTTGGTGATTACCACCACCAGTTGTTATTGAACAGGGGATGATTTTAAAAAATCATTAGTTGAAGCTCATTTATTAAAGGGCACCTGGATAGAACAAATGAATGTTTAAAACCTAGAAAAGCCAATTAAATTTTCAGGGATAAAATCTTCTGAAGTGATTAAGGAAGGCAATTAAATTTTTTTGTATTGATCACATCTATAGATAAAAACTCTTTGCAGGGAAACCCTGAATTCAGTGTGATGGCGAATTAAGCCTCATTTAGGTTTGACTATTGACCTATGGAATCATTCCGCATTCAGCCAGCATCACTAATTGTTTCCACCGTTATATTTTCCCCTTCAAGTGCTTTTTTGTATTTGCTTTAGTTCCAGGAGGCATTCTTGAAAAGATAAACACAGTTTGCAAATAATTTGTGAGGCTTCCCATTGCAAAAGGCAATGTTATGGATACTTTATGAATTCAAACAACAAGGTTTCAAGGAACTGTACTGCACAAGCATTATCAAATCAAATCTGAAACTAAACCAGTTAAACAAGAAAGTCTGCAGATCCTGTGATTGTAGTTTACACACAAAAAAATGCTGGGAGAAACTCAGCAAGTCACATAATGTTCTTTATGTAGCAAAGATAACCAAAGTTTCAGGCATGAGCTCTGCATCAAAGTCCAAGCAAACAGCAGGCAGGCACCTGAATAAAATGGTGGGAGAAGGGGAAGGGAGAGGACCACAGTCCCAAAGGCAAGAGGTCATAGGTGGATATGGGTGGGAGGGTACAAGTGAAATAAGCTGAGATGTGATAAAGGATGGGGTAGTGCTCTGAATGGAGACCGGAGCATCTGGAGGAAACCCACACAGACACAGGGAGAAATACAAACTCCTTGCAGACAGGGCCAAATTTGGACCTAGGTCACTGGTGCTGTAATAGCTTTGTGCTAACCGTCATGATAATTATGCCACCCCTGTAACCGCTTCTGCTATGTATTTGAGCTATATCACTATCTGATATCTCCACGCTCTCCAGTCCTGTTCCCCCATGCACACCTTTGCCACTCATCTCTTCTTTACAGTTGGATGTGCTTTCAACTGTCTGGACGCACAGCACATCACTGACCACACAGCACAGAAAGGTGCGTCAAAACCTTCTCCCTGCACATAGCCCTTTAACACAGAGATCACACTGAATTGGCGTGTGAATGACCTGTGTTTAAAGCCAGGTCAGGTTGGGTTGTTCACACTGAACCAAGAAAAGCCGGGTCAGTGCGACCTTTTACACAGGGACCCAGCATTCCGGTGCAAAAGGAGACGGGACTTGCAGCATTACAGCGTCAGTGTCCTGGAAGGTGGGTAAGCCTTTTACACAGTAGCCGAGGCGACTGATACTACCGACTGTGGTGGATAATTACAGGGATGAAAATGACCCCTCCGACCGTGTTCGTACCATCTTTTAAGGGCAATGTAAAAGGGCCTTGCGAGAATAATGCAGCGAATTCCACTCAATTGTCCTCTCATAATTGTCCGCTTTGGACATTTATCCAGCTCCCTTTCCAATGTTACTTGACCATCACAAAAATTTAAGGTTATTAACAGCTTCAGCTTCTTTCCTCTAATTGCTATTAAACTGTGATTTTGTTGAGGAGAATGTTTTGCAAAGAAAAGGTGAAATCAAAGATGTATTGATTTCACAGGTCTTAATGACCATCAACCTCCAAAAGGAGCGAGGGGAGAGGAGAGAGGGAGAAAAAGAGAGAAGGGAAAGAGAAAAGAGAGAGGTTTGGGTGAGAGAGGGTCAAGCGAGTGGAGAGAGGGTGGTGGAGAATGAAGAGAGGGTGGGGAGAAAGGAGAGTGGTGGAGAAAGGAGAGTGGTGGAGAATGGAGAGAGGGTGGGGGAGATCAGAGAGAGGGTGGGGGAGAATGGGAGGGACATATTCACTCTGGAATGCCACGTCTTGCCACTTTGTTGAAATCATCCAATATGACTAAATTTTACGAATATCAATTTGTTAGTTTGTTGTTGATATTCTTCCACATTAAAAGCAGTGGATTTTATTAATTACATGTGCACAGATGGTGGGGATTTGTGATGGACTAGTATTTATTACTCTTCACAAAAGGTTCCAGTACAGCTTAAGCAGTATTGAAAAACATTGATGGGTTTGGAATCACTCACTGGATAAAGATGGCAAATCACTGGATAAAGATGGATAAAGGTGGGGTTGGAATCACTCACTGGATAAAGATGGCAAATCACTGGATAAAGATGGATAAAGGTGGGGTTGGAATCACTCACTGGATAAAGATGGCAAATCACTGGATAAAGGTGGGTTTGGAATCACTCACTGGATAAAGATGGCAAATTTCCTTCCCAGATGATCAACAATTAATCAGATAGTTCATGTGAGAATCTCAGACTTTCAGTGATAATTACCAATACCAGCCTTTATATTCTCCAGCTCCTTTGGTACCATGACTACCAGCCCCCCCACATCTCCATCGGGCACACAAAACTCAAAACGGTCAACCAGTTTACCTATCTCGGCTGCACCATTTCATCAGATGCAAGGATCGACAACGAGATAGACAACAGACTCGCCAAGGCAAATAGTGCCTTTGGAAGACTACACAAAAGAGTCTGGAAAAACAACCAACTGAAAAACCTCACAAAGATTAGCGTATACTAATTGTCATACCCACACTCCTGTTCGGCTCCGAATCATGGGTCGTCTACCGGCATCACCTACGGCTCCTAGAACGCTTCCACCAGCATTGTCTCTGCTCCATCCACAACATTCATTGGAGCGACTTCATCACCAACATCGAAGTACTCGAGATGGCAGAGGCCGACAGCATCGAATCCACGCTGCTGAAGATCCAACTGCGCTGGGTAGGTCACGTCTCCAGTATGGAGGACCATCGCCTTCCCAAGATCGTGTTCTATGGCGAGCTCTCCACTGGCCACCGAGACAGAGGTGCACCAAAGAAGAGGTACAAGGACTGCCTAAAGAAAGCTCTTGGTGCCTGCCACATTGACCACTGCCAGTGGGCTGATCTCGTCTCAAACCATGCATCTTGGTGCCTCACAGTTTGGCGGGCAGCAACATCCTTTGAAGAAGACCGCAGAGCCCACCTCACTGACAAAAGACAAAGGAGGAAAAACCCAACACCCAACCCTAACCCATCAATTTTCCCTTGCAACCACTGCAACCGTGTCTGCCTGTCCCGCATCGGACTTGTCAGCCACAAACGAGCCTGCAGGGGACATTACCCCTCCATAAATCTTCGTCCTCGAAGCCAAGCCAAAGAAACATATTCTGTACAGTATCTGGAATTCAAGCAACCTTGAAAAAAATTGGAGGATAAATAAAAGTATAAAATAATTGGAAAAAAATTATGTAACTTTAAAATTGCAAAGTAAATGTTCTCTGAAGCAACACATAAACCTTTGTTGAAGATGGGAGAAAATATTCAGCCAGCGGAAGGCCCTTGGTCAAGGTTTGTTTGTCGCAGCTGTTTGAATAAATTTGTGTGAAACAGCAATGGCGTCGCAAAGGATGAAGAGCTGGTTGATGCCGTTGGGGCGACTCTCGTTAAGTGTCTCCTTATCCCTGCTTAGTAAGAGTTGCCCCAGTCAGAGGCTTTATTTATACACTTGGGGACGGGGTTAATTATCTATAATGTTATTGTTTGTCTTTCGAGTGGCTCCATGAGGGAGAGGAACCTGCAGATGCAGTGACGGTTAAATGTTTTTTTAAAAAATGACTGAAAATAAAGTAAAATGCTTTAAGGTTTTTCTATTCATGCAAGTGGAGTTTGTTCAGTGTAAGCACAGTGTAGAATTTTTGTCTTATAAACAGTTTATTCTTAATACAGGAGTATTAGTTAGGCGTTGTAAGAGTACATCTCAAACAACCAGAAAACTCGCTTATTCGGCATCTACCAATCCCTATAGGTGTCAGACACCAGAGGTTTTACTGTACTCTACATTTCTAACTTTTTCATATTTTATTTCCAATGCATTGGAATTTCCAGTCTCTCACTTTGGTTTAATTCCTACTGTCTAAGTTGTCCAACTTCTTTCCCTCTCCCTCAATGTGGCTGATCACTGAAAACTAATGGGAATTCAGTGGAACCCATTGCTCAAGCTATTTCCTCAATAGCAGAAGCTGGGCCTGATAACCTATTATCTCAGATGGGTTTCTTGCCTCTTGTACAATAAATGACATCTTTCAAAGTTTTATTGCACAATTTACAGCTTCCAAACATTTCTGTGCAGTCTTCAAGTATGCATTGCTAAATGTCCCTCGTGAACAAATAAATAATCCCAACATCATTCATTGTTGTGAAGCCAGTTCTCATGCCCTCAGTGAAAGAGTACAAGAAGCCCTGAAATTACAGTTGCTTTTCCTTTTTGCGATTTATTGTAACGTTGTACCCTGACAGTTCCTGCGCTCTGCAGTAACACTTACGATTTGATTAACGTAAAGCAACTTGTCTGTGGTGATCACGAAGATTTGAAGACAAATGTTATTTGCCAAATCCTACTTAGATGCAGCCCATTTGGCTGTATTGATCAATATGTGTTTTATCAGCAAGACCGGTTGTTTCAATGGTGTATTGGGAATAAAAGCAATTGATTGTTAAAGACCTGATTGGCCTGTTTCCGTGCTGTAAACGGTTATATGGTTACATGCACCTTACTTAAAACATTCCCATTGGAAAGGAACACTGATTTAAATGAAGCTAACTGAATAACATTTCAGAAAGTAATGAGAAGAGCAAGTTAAAATTAAACAAGAATGCTGGCACAAATTCAAACATGGGCATGATCTTCTGGAAATCTAGGCATATTGATCAAGATCAGGTTCCACTGGAATTGCTATTTTGTAATGAGTTCTAATTCTAATGTTTTAAAAATTACAATTAAAAAAAAATTCTTTTATTAGCTATACTTCTTATTCTCAGGAGTAATTTAGAAAAAAAAACGTAATTTCAAACATTTCCACAAAAAGAATAGCTGAAGGAAGAAAAGCATTGATGCATGTTTTCAGTGTGGCTTTGTGCTTTTATTCCTGTCCGTAACCCGGAAGGAATACCTGTATTCTGTGGAAGTTGGCCAAAACCTCAGTGGTTATAATGGCAGATGTAGGACACTGTTGTGACACAGAGCTTTGAGCAAGTGCCCAATTTTGCCAACAAAGAATGGTTGGAATCTGATTGCCCAAAATTACCATTGCAATGTTTATTATCTCTAATAATTTGTGGACAAAGGCTTAGTTTTGCTGAAACAGTTGACACTATAACTGAGCAATGGTAAGTCAGTGAAATGGAGAGAGCATTGCAGCAAGACCAAACGCATTAGCTTGATATTTCCAGCTAATCCCCGTTCTATTTCCAGCATTTACAATTCCTCACTTTTTGTGTTAATTCTTCCAGTTATGTTGCTCTTTGATTTTGTTCTGTTTCACTGTTTTTGTTAATTACTGAAAACTAATAGGAACTACTCAATGAAATCGCTGAAAGCTGAAGAATTCCAATATCAAAATAGTATATACCTTTTGGATGGTTATGACAGTTTTGAGTTAATGAGAGCAAAGAACTTAGAAGGGATCAGCACACAACTGAAGACTTTTCTCGATGACATGGATCAATGGATAAACTCATTGCTTCAATGAGAGGGGGGATCTCATTGAAACATTTCAAATGTTGAAAGGCATGGACAGAGAAGATGTAGAAAGGCTGTTTCCCATGATGGGAGAGTTCAATTTCAGGATTGAAGGGAGTCTGCTTAGAACGGAGATGAGGAGGAATTTCTTCAGCCAGAGGGTGGTAAATCTGCAGAATTTATTGCCACAGACAGTTGTGGAGGCCAGGTCATTGGGTTTATTTAAGGTAGAGATTGATGGGTTCTTGATTAGCCAGGGCATCAAAGGTTATGGGGAGAAGGCCGGGCAGTGGAGCTGAGTGGGGAAATGGATCAGCTCATGATGAAATGGCAGGGCAGATTCAATAGGCTGAATGGCCTATTTTTGCTTTATGGGCTTATGGTTATTGTTGTTTATGACTGATGACAAACAATTATCTTAATTACATCATTATTTTCAATTAAGTCATCACTTGTCTAAGAGCTTAAGTTTTCAAACAGCAAATTAAGTTTTTAGAGACAGACTTCCTGCCTCATGAGATGTGGAACTAGTGGCTGAATGTATCTTCAACCATGGAGTCATTGAAATACAACTTGGATTCCAATAAAAGGTTGGTCTGTGGCGAACCGGCCCTGCTTGTATCGTCACGTGGCGGGGCAGCCATGGGGAAATGGTGTTGTCAGAGGTTTCTCTCTGACTCCAGCATCCTTTCCAGCGCCCACCCTGGGCAACGATTATGACGTCACAAGGCACCAGGTGACTGAGCTCACGCTGCCCTTAAAAGGGCGCGCTGAATTAGAGTAAAAAGTCATTAACGACCTTCAGTGTGGCACCAATGATTTCCTTCAGCTCCTGCAAGCGCCGCAGAAGTGATCCCGATGGGCCCAGACGTCTATCTGGAACCAGCAAATGATGGACAAAGCCGAGGTGAACACTGTAGCCCTCAAACTCCCCCCCTTCTGGCCCCATCGCCCACAGACGTGGTTCAGGCAGCCGGTGGCACAATTCCACCTCCGCAACATCTCAGCCGACGCCACAAAATTTTACCACCAGCAGTGGGCAAGTATACCGCCCTCAAAAATCTACTCCTGGGGATGTTTGGCCTCACTCCCCAGCAGCGTGCTTCCAGACTCTTACACCTGGATGGGTTGGGGGAATCGCAGACCCTCAGCCCTCATGGACGAAAAGCTTGCCCTGGCGGAGGATCATGAGCCATGTTTCCTCTTCCGCCAGATATTCCTTGAACAGATGCCAAAAGATATCCGGCTCCATCTGTCCAAAGAGGACTTTTCCAACCTCCGTAGGCCGCAACCCGGGCAGATGCCCTCTGGCGCGCCAAACAGGAGAACGAGGCAGCCCTCAGCCAAGTCTCCAAGCCGGGGCCCCGCCATCCGCAGGATACCCCCAAGCACAAGCCAGAGGGAACCCAGTCAACATGGTCCCTTTATCACCAGCGCTGGGGAGTGAAAGCCTGCAAGTACCGCCCAGCCGCTGCTCTGCGATACCTCCACTGGCTCACCATGCCCTGTAGTCCCACAGGAGTGGAGGGCTAGGGTCGTCAGCTCTATCCACGATCTCGTCCACCCCTCAGTAAAGACGTATGGTGGCGCAGCGATTCATCTGGCATGGCCTTAAGAAGGAGGCGGCAGCGCTAACCCGCAACTGAATCAGGTGCCAGACGTCTAAAGTCCACAGGTACACAGGCCCATGTTCAACATTTCGACTCGGCAACGCGGAGGTTCCAGCATATCCACGTGGCTGTCGTGCACCCTGTTTACCATAGTGGACAGAGCAACCAGGTGGCTGAAAGTCATCCCGGTCTGTGAGGCGTCAGTGGAGACGTGTGCTAGAGCCCTGGTCAGCCAGTGGATTGCTCGTTTCAGCGTGCCGGCGCACATCACGAGTGACAGAGGCGCCCAATTTACATCCGCAGTATGGTCACAGCTGGCAAGACTTTTAGGGATAACACTGCACTACACCACGGCCTACCACCCACAGTCTAAAGGGTTGGTAGAGAGGTTCCACTGACACCTAAAGCCCACTCTGATGGCAAGACTTTCCGGCACCGAATGGGTGGACGAGTTGCCCTGCGTTCTCCTTGGGATTAGGACGGCGCCCAAGGAGGACCTCCAAGCCTCGTCAGCACAAATGGTTTACGGCGCGCCACTCTCCCTGCCAGGCGAATTCTTCGGCCTGGAGGCTGAGACGACGCACAATGAAGGTGAGCGGCTCGCGGACCTCCGTAAACGACTGGGCCACCTAACCCCGCCGCCCCCATCGCACCACGGCACCCAACCTTCCCATCGACCGAAAGAAATGGATGGGGTGTAATTCGTGTTCGTCCAGAGAGGACCACAGAGCGCCCCACTGCAGCACCCATACAAAGGGCCGTACAAGTTTCTTCGGCGGTCAGGTGGAACTTTCACTTTAGATGTGGGGGACAGGGAAGAACAGTTCACAGCCGGTGCAGACGGCCATGCCCAAGCGCCGGGGCCGGCCGCCAAAGCGACAGGATGCGTAGCTGGTTCTGGGGGGGGGGGGTGCGCACGTCCTCATGGCAAACCAGCCCCACTTGTATCGCCACGTGGCGGGCATCCCTTCCACCGCACACCCTGGGCAGCGATTATGACGTCACAATGCACCAGGTGACTGAACTCATGCTGCCCTTAAAGGGGCGCGCGGAACTTGAATAAAAACAGTTGTTAACAACCTTCGGTTTGGCAGCAGTCATTTCTTTCAGCTCCTGCAATCACCACAGGTCACAATTTATCTTGCAAAGTACTTACAAATCATAAAGTTAGTGAAATAACAACTTTTCTTTTTCAAGCCTCAGCTAACCACATTTATACATGTGATTCCATGCCTCATATTAACCATTCGTGTTAATATTGGAAATGTGTTAAGAATCTCTCCACATAACAGCCTGGCTTTCTGAACCTCCCCAACACTTTTACTACTTAAAGCTGACTTGGCCTAAGAGATCTGGAGTTCATCTTTCTGAAAGAAAACACTGGAGATAAATAAACATAATATATTGCCCATGCAGAAAGGGATCCAGTGACGAGAGTAGAAATTTTCATTCAATCTGATCAATGCTTGTTTTGTTTTTAGTTAAGCATGCAATTTATTCATTTAATTCTGTGCTCTGTCATGCAGTGCAACAGTTCCAGCGTCGAATAAATTATTATGAGAAATAGATCCATGTTCTGTACCATAGCTTCAGGGAAGAAACTGAAGTACTAAACTAAACGTTTTACTATATTGAAAATAAATGTCACTGATGTTCATCTTAAGACAAAGAACAAACACTCTAAATAGTTCAAAAAAAAACAATACTCACATCTTATCCTGACCAGCACCAACTCTCAGAGTAAGCCTTGGGATAACAGGGGAGGGAGCTGGTACATTTATTTCAGGTTTTGCCTGCCATAGAAATACAGTGAGAGTTATTATTTAGCACACTGGCTATTTCCATATTGGTGGTTCATAAATAAAAATTGTTTTGACATTTCGCTCTTCATGCTGAAAGAATACCAGAGATATTATGATTACATAAACACATTTATGGCTGGGTAAAATACATTACAATTTCAGCCTGACATCAAATACCCCATTATGGGGTTATGTTTGTTGTGAGAAGCCTTCCTCCAACCTACAAATAGATTCTCAAATGTCCAAGGAGTTGGAAGCTAAGAAACAGAGTTCTGAAAAATGAATGAAGGCCAATTTTTAATTTTTTCATACTCTGAGGTTTTTTTGGGGGGTCAATTATAGTCAAACATCCTAACATTATAAGGAAAAGCAAGAATTAACTTTTATTTGAGTGAAATCTAAGTGCTCTCCTTCCCTGGTGGCAAAATTGAGACTGGATGATCATATTAATTATTACATATTTAAGGATGAAAGGTCATTTAATAGAGGTCTACAAGATTATGAGAGGCATAGACCCACATCTTTTTTCCCAGGGTGGGAGTAGCAAACACAGAGGACATCTGTACAGGTGAGGAGAGAAAAAGTTAGGGGAGACATCATAGATAAGTTATTTTTACAGAGTTGTGGGCACCTGGAATGATTAGCCTGGGGAGGTGGTGGAGGCTGAAACATTAGGGGGCTTTTAAAAAACTCTTAGGCAGGCACATGAATGAAAGAAAAATAAATTATTATGAGGTAGGGAGGGTTTAGTTTTTTTGGTTAGGCACAACATTGTGGTCCAAAGGTCCTGTACTGTGTTGTGATATTCTATGTTCTATTTATTATTTCAGCATTAAAGTGCCTGGATAGGTAAACAGAAGATATAGGTGGAGAACAATGTTTGTCATCTTGAGATTCTCTTTTTCAGTAAGATCCTGTACTTCAACTTCGCTTACCTGAACAATCTCCAGATTATTAATCTTCTTCTCTAGGCCATAAACATATAGACTTCAGCCCTGAATGTACTCAATGACTCGGCATACGAACATATTAAAGAGCTGTCTCCTTATCTCAGTCCTAAGAGGCATATTCTTTATCTTGAGATGAAGCCCCATAACTCTAGACTCTCAATACCAACCTAATTCACCTCGCAGGTATCGGGAACTAATGATAGGAGAGGCTTATCATGAGTTTAAAGATTGTAGGGAGGCCCTTTGAAATTAGAATTGTTAAAGCAATGCAATAGCATTTCCATTTTGTTTTGCTATTGGCAGGTGTTCTGTGAGAAAATTATAGCCCATTTTCTCCACACTGGATTGTCTTTCCATTCAAGGTTAATGAGCGGAAAATCTAGGTAGTTATGTAATTTCTTTGATGTGTGATGCCATCCACAAAGGCGGATTAATGGATGTCTTACACTCTAAACTAAAGCAAGCGCTCAAAAAGTAAATGTAATCAAAAGGATAATGCACACCTTAATTAAAACAGAAATAATTAGTAAGTATTTGGATGTTATGGTAATATTGAAGTGAAATAACCTGGCCTTTACTTGAACACCAGCACTTGATCCATAAGCAGTTAACGCCAGCTGTTTGCATGGCTTTTAAAGTTAAATAAACTATTGGAGAATCCTCATTCACAACACAGCCCAAGCCTAATAAACAGTGGGGAGAATAGCCATGACGAGTTCTGTGGGACTGTGCATTGTTTAAAGTGATTCCCCCTGCCACTGTATTTGTGGAAGCAGTACAGGTGGTCTAAAGTGACCTATTTACAGCTTGTGTAACATCTAGTTATGAATGATTTCACGGATCCTTATCTGATGTTGACCGTTTCTTTCATGCCAAATGGTGCCAATATAAAACAAATTCACTTGCTCTTTTCCAAGCTTGACGAGAGATATGGTACTCATCCATAGTGTTAATCATCATGTTTAGACCCCTCCATACAGACGACAAAAGTTTATTTTACATCATGCTGTGGGTAGCGGAGCCATGGAGCAGAAAGTAAGTAGAATAAATTAGTTTCGAGATAATGATAATATTTTGCTGCAAAATGGGGTTCTTGATATAATTGTAGGAAGAATTAAAATCAAATTGAAGGGGCAATTCCAAGTTTTGCAAATGATAGGGTAGCTAAACATGAATTAAGCTTTTATTCCATTTCGACATACAGCACGGTAGCAGGTCCTTTTGGCCCATGAGCCCATGCTGCCCAATTACACCCAAATGACCCCTTGTTTGTTTTGAAGGGTGGGAGGAAACCAGAGCACCCAGAAGAAACCCATGCAGACCCAGGGAGAATGTACAAATTCTTTACAGTCAACACAGGATTTGAACCCAGGTCCTGATCGCTGGTGCTGTAACAGCGTTGCACTAACTGCCACACTGACTGTTCCGAGTTCCAAAAGTCACGACACCAGAAGGAAAGAGAGTTGTAAATCAATAGCAGTTAGATGCTTAATGTTTAATCCACTTGCATTGATGCTTTGAATTAAAAGTAACACAGAAGAGTTTACATGACTCAATATTTGGCATTCAGGGGCAAAAGACATAATGCTCTGGAATAATCCAGATTAAAGTACATCAGCTTTATTTCAAATGAAAGAACAGTTGATTGATCAAAATCTGCCACCGGGCCATTTACAAACAAGATAAATGCAGTTCTCCTAAAAATATTATCAAGATTGATCATCGAGATCAATGGTTCCCAAAGGCTACCTGAAATATTCTTTGACTTAATGTGGACCATTTATAACAAACTCTCGAGACAGCAGTGGGTGGTGGGGGAAGGTGCTGGTAAACTTGAGCCTCTTCCCAGACCATTGATGAGCTTTGTGTTTTGTTGGGACAATATTTTGAGAATTTGATTTCTTTTTCCATTAAAGTCAAGATATTGATTTACATATTACTTTATTACATAAGTAATGTTTATCTTTATCTTGTTACCAAGGACCACCTCTCTCATTGCTGAGGACCACCTATAACAGATCCCCAGACCACCAGAGAGCCACAGGTTGAGAAATACAACTTCTCAAGACAAATCTTACAAATCTCATTTATACAAAGAATAAAAGGCAGTGCTTGTTTTAAAATAGATTTTAAAAGTTTATGGTCAAAAATGCACAATTTTATAGAAAGTCTTTTTATTAAATTCAGAATCTCTCCTTTCACGGTCATTCTTGAATGGATTTAACTATTCCCATCTGGGATTAGTCAGAACTGATGTATCAAAAGGAATAAAAGAACTTATTTAATGAAACTTAAAAAAATGTCAAACTGCCAGAAAATCTTCCACAAATAGGACATGAAGCCAGCTCAGCCGATGCTTTGCTTAGTGGTTTCATGTGTTCGTTGCAATTTTAACTGAACCATATGGATGGGAGGATGCTGTTTAGGTTTGTACAGAATTCTGCAGGGGAGGGAGTAGGAAATTCTGTTGGCTCTGACCTCCATTTAGTCAGCTTTGCTTAAAGGTTAATGCATGCGAAATTTGGGTGAGAGTTGATTCAGCTACAATGTTGAAGTGAAACATGAAAATCTATAGACGCTGTTTTTGTAGTAAAAAGTAAAGGTTTCATTATTGTCATGTAATACTACATTTTAGAATGTAATATATATGAAATTCTTTAACTTTGTCTACCGTAAGGAAGACAGAGAGTTGTCACTATGTCAAGCGCCCCTCACAGAAATTAGGCGCCAGAGAGGATTGAACTTGTAATCCCTGGTTTACAAAACCAGTGCTCTAACCACTAAGCTATTGAACACAGAAACACTGGAAAAACTCAGTTGGTCGTGCTGGTGCTGCAATGGTATTGCAATTGGGAAAGGAGTTTGAATCCAGCGTTGTCTACAAGGAGTTTGTACTTTTCTCTCGTGTCTGTTTGGGATAACCCCAGGAACTCTGGCTTCCCCCCACCCTTCAAAATGTTGTAGGTCAATTGGATTCAATTAGGCAGCATGAGCTCATGGGCTGAAGGGCCTGTTGTCATGCTGTATCTCAAAATTTAAAATAAAAATTCCGTCTGGGTGCCTTCCAGCCGGATGGCATTAACAGCGACCTCTCCGGTTTCTGTTAGCACCCACCCCCACCCCACTTCTCTCCCTATTCCTCCTTTCCTCTAGCACTTGCCCTTTCTGTCTTTCTCCCCAGCTTTTTAATTCAGGCGCCTACCTGCTTTTTATTCATACCTTGAAGAAGGGCTCAGGCTAGAAATGTCAGTAATATATCTTTACCTCCTATGGACGCTGTGAGAGCTGCTGAGCTCCTCCAGCATTTCTGTGTTTTTACAATATCCTCATCTCTCCTTGTAGATGAACATTTTGCTAGCAATCACCTTTTGGCTCGCATAAGACAAATGGCCAGTTAATGCATGCCACCACTGGTTGCTATTACCCCTGAATCCATATCACAGCATTATTTTCAGGGAAACAGATAATAAAAGCAAAGATTAGGTGCCCTGTAATGAGATGGCCATAAAGAGCATACCAAAATAGACTTAGATGCTAACATAATGTGTGATGTTAGGAATATAATTAATCAGAAAGGGCAAGGCAAAGGTAATGACAACATCAGTAAGTAGATAAAGACTGTTACACTGCTCTAGTTTGTTCCGAAAAGTAGAAATAAACGTAGCTTTCAGTAGACAGAAAAGGATTGGGCTTGTTTACTGGTAGGGGACGTGGTACTGACAGCAGAACTACAACATAATTTTGCACATCATTGTCCATTCTGAAACTGGATTTCTTTTGATCGTTGCTTCCTGGACACAACAGCAGTTAACAATGAGATAATAACAGAACTAATGAAGAGATATCAAATCTGTGTAGTTGCTACTTAATCCGATTAATGCAGGGCAAAATGCTCCAATACAACACTTATCAATAATATTTCACAAAGAACACCAAATTTAGAAATAATTGGTGTGCCATGCACCAAAAAGGGATGTTATATGACACAGATTTTAGAGCAGCGATATGGCTATTCTTGAAACCTAATGGAGTTCTTTAGTTTGGATTTGAAAAGCAGGAAAGCTGGATCTTGATCACATTAAGTTTGCTGCTCAGGTTTCTATTTAGAATTGGGAACCTCGCAATAGTGTGCAAACCTGTGAAGGCCTCCGAGAAAGGGGGAAAGGTGAACTCACTTGATTCTCAAAGGCAAAATATCACATCATCCGGGTAAACCGGCATATTGAAAAAAAAATGTTTATTTTCCATCAGACTGGCAAGCTCATGAAATCGAAAATATTAACAAGTGAAAGGTTTGGCACCTCTCATTGTGGACTAGCTTTGTGTTTTCCTTGCTGGACAAGAATTGAAATCGATTCTTAGGTTGACAAATGTTTACAGAATTCGAATTTTTGCACACAATTTTGCAGATACCGATGACTTGATGACTGTTTTAAATAGATGGTGAAAGATAGAATTCACTTCCTCCGTACCAATCAGATCATCTCTGGCACCAAGGAAAACAATCTGGCAACTTCAGTGTGTGCAGGCCAAACCCTGGGAAATTGCACATACAAATTAGGAATACACATCTGTCATAAATACAACAGAAATGGGCAGGAAATGACCCAATACTCCCGGCACTGAAACCATTAAAGGGTTTCAGCTCCTCAAGAGAATGAACAAAAAGAGGATCAAGAAAGTAATAACTTGTAATTATTGCCTCGAGATGAGAGCTGAGTGTAAAGGCTGGGTTTGCGATCGTTGTAATAGGAACTAAACTGGTTTAATTGAATAAGATTGTCAATAATTTTGCTACTCCTTCACACATGTAGGAAATATTGGAAAGCTATTTTAAAATTTTAAATGTAGACTAAAGCACGGCTACAGGCCCTTTCGATCCACAAGCCTGTGCCGCCCAATTAACCTACAAACAATGAACATTTTGCAAGGTGAGAGGAAATCGGAGTGCAGACACAGGGAAAATTATTTACAGACAGTGGCGGATTCGAATCTTGGTTCCTGACACTGTGCACTAACCGCTACGCTAACTATACCACCCAAGTACAGACTTTTTTAATGACAAGTTCTGAATCTTATCTGTTTCATAGTCGGGAATTGATACAAGTAACCAACCCCGACACACAAACAACTGGATTGGATGTTCATCTAAAATGGTAGCCTCCTGGAAAGATTCACACAACAATGCTTACATGTAATGGTTGGGATATAGCCAATGAACGATACTCTCCAGAGTGAAAGTGCGAAACCAGGGTTGCAGAGGTCAAGGGAAAGATGGGAGTCGGACTTGAGTGTGGTGATTTCAGAAAGAAGCTGGTCAGATTGGTGTAAGGACAGCACGACATCAATTATAAATGCAAGATATGGACTAGTCCAGTATAATTTTTACACCAATCATATCTTACAAAAAGCTGAAATTTCAAAGACGTGTTTCAGATGTGGGACGGAGACAGGAACTTTTCTAAACGCCACGTGGTTGTGCTTGAAAGTGAGGCCATTTTGGCAAGAAATTGCAGAAAAATTAACCAGGATAACAGAAGTGGCCTTCACGGGTGACCCGGAGCTCGATCTATCAGGTAATTTCATGGAAATAAGCGACAAATCGACCAAATATCAAATCTCATTTATAAAAATAGCACTGACAGTAGTGAACAAAAATGTATCGCAATCACTTGGAATTCCGACACCCCTCTACTCATAGAACGATGGACTGTGGAAATGAACAGCTGTACACCGCTGGGAAAAAAAATTACATATAACTTAAAGAACAAATATGACAATTTTGTAAATGTCTGGCAGCCACACCTGGACCACATAGGGGCCCAGATACATAATAAAAAGGAACAAAAAAGGCTATAAAAGTAACTATTATATATTCAAAAACGTAGTTTCCCCAACTGTACTCTATGTCTTTAAAATATATTTAAGCTCTGATGGTGAACAGATCTGTATGTATGAAAGAGGAGGGGGAGGGAGGGACTATTTTGTTTGTGAGGAAAAGTTTGATGTATTGTATATTTAAAATGTTACTGTATATTTTTTGAAAAAAATATTTTAAAAAGTAATGCTTACATGTAATACTGCAAAACTGTTTAATCTCTCCAGAGGAAAGGTTACAACATCACAAGCTGCCAAGCAAAATAAGGTCTATCCTTCGTGATTCCATTAGAAAAATTGTTGTGGCTGCTGCAGGGGTTTAAATCTTTTAAAAGACTGGAAATAATACATTTTCTCCTTAACCCTGCTATTGAAATTTATCTCACTCCATCTTTTCTCCAGAAACATTTTTAGTCGTCTCTGGAATTATTTGCAACAACTATCAGATATGTTTTTCCTTCCATCTTCGTTTTGGAATCCAAATCAATATTGACCACAATCAATATTTTACATAAATTACAAAAAATTTTTGTTAGGTTTCCAGCTTTAATCCTTGCTCAGAACTCTGAAATCCTGCATATTAATTATTTGATTCCTCATTGTAAGAAAACTTATTACTGTGAGTGTTATTTCATACTGGTTTGAACAAATGCCATGGATTAAATAATTTCAAAAATTGTATTCTCTCTCCATTAATACCGCCTTGTATGAACCTTTCCTTCTGATCATAGATTTTGAGGGCATATCTCAGCAAATAACATAACCACTGTACATGTCTTCCTTCGTTTCTTGCTGGGAATTAATTTCTTCCCATTTGTCAACAACTGGTCCAAACATTGTTCTCAATATGAAAGACACCCCATTTTGAATATTATGCTAAATTCCCTTGACCATGTACATATCCATTGGACTACTCTGGCATTAATCAGTTTCAGCACGAAGTACTTGCTCTTTTCTTATTTCTGAGTTAGCAATACTTTTGGTATTCTCACAAATCTTTGTTATCTATTCACATAACTTGGCTAAGAGATTTTGTCAGGTGCTTTTAAAAAAAACCATTAAACATCATAATTCTGTGCAGTAACCTTTAAATATTAGTATTATATTTGCATTGCTTACTTTTAAGTTATTTGCATTGAAACCCGATGAAGGTGAAAAAAGGTAGATTACTGATTCCTTGTTCAAAATAATACAAATCAATCATTGATTGAAATATATAACCTTTGTTCTTTTAGGCTGTGTGGATTTGAAATGGTGTGAATGGATGTAAGTTTGCAAAGTTGAAAGGGAAAAAAAAAATCACCTGTTAAAAAAGCTGGGGACTAGCACAGGTTGGAGACAGCATTCAATGCAAGATAGCAAAGGGCCACCAACGTAAGACACCTTTGCTAGAAGTACATCGCCAGTGGATTTGTTCACAGTCTTATATAGGAGCACCATTATTTTCCCCTGGATAAATAATACCAGACACATAAGCCCCTTCTGGAGTGTATTGCATTTTTCCCTTAATCTTCGGGGATTTAGATTCTTTTTACTGCATACCTTAAGGCACACACTGATAATGCTCTGCTGCTTTACATTTCTCCCATGACACCTGTGCAGCACCATCACAAAGGGGAAGCGTTAAGATTGATTCTCCGAAAATTTAATTTAAAAAAAAATCGTGTCTTGCAGTTTAAAAAAAACCCTCAACTTTGAAGTTTATCTGAGCAGATTAATCTAAATTACAATAGTATCTTGGAACATTTGATGTCTTCTGTTTCCAAGATTTTCTTTACAACAAATAAAGCAGCAGATGTCTGAGCTGTACATGAATTTCAGTAAAGACATAATTCAGCCCACAAAAGAGTAGTGTGTGAAACATTCAAGGGATTTTACATTACATTTAACAGAAAGTGATCAGTATTTCAAATCGGTGTTTCACCAAATTGCTCTACTTTCCATATTGGCCTTCGTATAAATCAAAGTATTGAAATAGGAGTTAGGATGTTATGGTAAAGTTGTATAAGACATTGGTGAGGCCAAATTTGGAGATTGGAAGAGAGCAGAGAAGATTTACCAGGATGTTTTGCCCGGACTTCAGGAACTGAATTACAGGAAAAGGTTAACAGGTTACGTCTTTTTTCCCTTGAGCATAGAAGAATGAGGGGAGATTTGATAGAAGTGTATAAAATTATGAGAGGTATTGACTGAGTAAATGTAGATAGGCTTTTTCTACTGACGGTAAGTGAAATGCAAACCAGAGGACATGGGTTAAGGATGAAAGGGGAAAGGTTTTGGGGGCAACATTAGGTGGCACTTCTTCACGCAGAAAGCGGTGGAAGTTCGAAACCAGCTGCCAGCTGAAGTGGTGAATGCGGGCTCAAGTTTAACATTTAAGAACAATTTGGACAGATACATGGATGGGAGAGGTGTGGAGGGCTATGGACTGGGTGCAGGTCAGTGGGATTAGACAGAAAAATAGTTTGGCTCAAATTAGAAGGATTGAAGGGCCTGTCTGTGCTGTAAATCTACAAAAAGGTAGTTTTTTAAATACTTCATCAGTTTTTTAATGAGAAAATGGAATTTCAGAGGAATAAAAACCAATAAAACAATCATTTTTAAAGTAAAACAACTGATTCAGTTAAAAAAAAAGTACTGATGTAGGGTTTTTAAAGTTTTGCTGCTGGGTATCATTGTAATTTGACAGCTGCCCCAAAATGAACTTTTAAAAGAAAATATTAGAAATAAAATCAATATCCTCACAAATTATTTGAGCATTAAGTTCAGGCATGTGGGCTAAAAGGTGCCTGCACTGAACTTTGCGATGCTCAGTTTGTAATGAAGAGCTAGTATTGGAGATGGTAGCTCAACTTTGCAATGGTCATACTTAAGTATTTAAAAATAATCCCAGTGAAAGCATAGTATGACTTACCTTTTCATGTTTATGCTTCTCTTTTTCTTTCTCTTTTTCCTTTTCCTTCTCCTTCTTCTCTTTCTCTTTCTTCTCTTTTTCTTTCATCCTGTCCTTGTCTTTCTTTTTCTTTTTCTCCTTTTTGTCTTTTTTCTTGTCCTTCTCTTTAGATTTCTCTTCAAAAAGTCTTTCTGGGACCATAGTTGGCACCGAAGGCAAAACAGATGGACTCCGAACACTGCTTGGGGTGCTGAACAAGGGTTCTTTAGGAACAAATGGGAGTTGTGTCAAGGGATTCTTAACTTTATGTTTATCTTTATCTTTATTCTTGTCTTTACCCTTTTTACCCTTTTCTTTATCCTTCTTCTTTTCCTTGTGTTTTTCTTTGTCTCTTTTAAAGTTCCCGTCCTTATGTTTTGTTTTTACATCACCATCAAAATCTTTAATTCTAAATTTAAACTGATCCATCTCATGGTCTTTTGCAAGTTCCTTAAACATTTTGGACTCTTTGTTCACTTCCTTTTCCTTGTTCTTCTCTTTGTCTTTCCCCTTTTCCTTTTTCTCTTTATCCTTATCTTTCAGCTTTTCTTTTTCCTTTTTCTTGATTTTCATCCTAATTTCTTTCTTCAGCTTTTTCTTCACATCAGATGAAGACGTGTGCTTTGTACGTTCTTCATAGAGTTTAAGAAGAGGCTCTGGGGTGGGCGGAGAAGCGGATGGGGAAGAAAGGTAAGGAATGGCGGCAGGAACAGAGGGTGGAGTGCCCATGCTTGCTTTCCTCACAACCTCATTAATGGAATCATCCAGTGTCCAGGACACATTTGTGCTAGTTGTTGGGGCAGATGACGACACAGGGGTTGCACTACCCCTGCTAAAACTGCTGGAAAGGGAAAATAACCGCGGGGTTGATGATTCTGAAATTGTGAGTCTTCTCGGGCTAGTGAAGATCTCCTTCTCTGACTCTGAGCCCGAGGAAAACTCAAAGGGGTCGGGTTCACGCTCAGCACAAGCACGAGCTATAACGGCATTGATGGAGTCATCAATACTCTTATCAGGCATTGGCAATTTTTTTGGCGATGTATCTGAAAGGTTTGGTTTCTCCACTTCAATCAGTGCATGGGATAGCTTCATTTGAATATTTTCTTTACCAAGTTTTTCAGTTCCAGAGTTACAGACAGACAAGGGCGTCCTGTTTGGGGTCTCATTCTTGATTGTTGAATGAGAGACATTTGGTGGTACTTTTGGACTTTTAGGGCTTTTGGGACTTTTTGTGCGCATGGGTGATTTTTTGTCCGTTTTCAAAGAAGCTTTTGGAGAACGAATGGGGCTTCCCAAAAGTGCTAGCTGAGATCCTTTGGGGGATTTGGGCTTTTGTACAGATGATGACGAGATCTTAGATTTGACTTTTGGTGTGAATACTTTTGAATCTGATGTTTTGGGGGTTGAAAGTTGGGATGGTTTTGGTATTGGTGCCAGCATTGGAGGTTCAGGGGAAAGTGGCAGAGAGTCCAAATGATCTGGTGGTGGAACTGGAGATAAAACAGGAGGCACCCTTTGAGAGTTGATCATACTTAAAGGTTCCCTGGGTTCCAAAACCCCATCGGGGCTGTCTATTTTACATCCAGTTGTTCTGGCCCGCTTTGCAACTGGTAAATCGACAGAGTCTGGGCTTTCTAATGGTCTTTTCCCCAAAATGTTTTCATCATTAACAGCCTCTTCCTCCTCCATTTCCTCCTCTTCCTCTTCAAGAGGGACCTGCATTGCTTCTGCTGACGTACCTCCATCAGTGGGGACCTGCTCTTCTTCTTCCTCTGTTAAACAAAATGCAACATTAAAAAAAGATAGAAATTGTACATAGAATTATAACTTTTTCCATTTCTAACAATGAACAATTGGACAGCAGTCATTCGTTAATGACTAATGTTTTGGACTTGAGCCTTTTGTCAAGGTATCAAAGGTACTCCTTCTTCTCTCTCACCTGCTCTTCTTTCATACCTGTGGCATCAGGACCCTGGACCATTACATTTAAAAAAGAAATTAGAGATACAGCACATTAGTAGGGCCATGAGCCTGTGCTACCCAATTACACGCAATTGACCTACAATCCTGGAATGCTTTGAACGGTGGGAGGAAGCTGGAGCTTCTGGAGGAAACCAACACAGACATGGAGAGAAGGTACAAACTCCTTACAGACAGTGCTGGATTCGAACCCCAGTTGCTGGTGCCGTAACATCACTGCGCTAACTGTGCCACTAACATTAAGCTGTCAGTCTTGCCCTTCTGTCAACCACGTTTCTGTTTTGGCTGCAATATCCCACATTAGGTCATCAAGCAGAACTGCACTTGACCTATCAAAGTGAGGGTATTAAAAAGTGTTTACAACATCATTATATATGTCGGTGGTACAAAGAGCAAAATTGCTTTTGAACACTAAATTTGGCAAGTTCAAAGGAAATCAGTAAAGTATTATTCAGGATTAAGAGTTCAACAGGAGTGCCCTGAAGGTACAATTTGCTAAGAAATGTAGCTCAACTTCACTATTCTTTGTGAAGAACAAGGTAGAAGTCATGATGTACACTACAGTTAGAAGTGCCAAAGCAAACAGATACTGTATGAGAGTATACAACATACTCAACCCTTTTTTTGGCCATGGCTCCCTAGGTCTCTGTTCAAAGTTTATGGGTCCCCTTCCCTGTGAAGCAGTCAAATTTAGTTGGTTTCTTTCCTACCGACCACATAACCAATATTTTATGATTTTAGTCTGTGGCCCCCCCCCCCCTTAAATGTGCTGTGGCTCCTGGAGTTGGGGCGGGGTTGAGGGGCCGCGTATGGACCCTGGTGAGAATGGCTGATATACAATATTCATACTGCTATTTTCCCCACCTACTATTATTGCAGTTGTAACCACGATTATTCTAATTGTATGAGATCACAAAAGGGCTAAGTCACGTTTATAAGAAGAATAAATGAATTAATAGGATCCTGTGTCATTACACAGAGCAGTTATTTCATTTTTTCAGAAAATAAACAAGTAAAAAAATCCCTGCAACATTTGAATGCACAATTTCCATAATGCAAAGTAAAGAAGCCACTGGACTGTGTAAGCACAGTAAGGTGAAACAATTTACAGTATTATGAATGGCCTAATCTATATGTTAATACCACTGGATCATGTAACTCCTGCTTGAATAAGATAGGGGCAGAGTTGGAGGGTTTCTATAGTTACCACCAATGACAACAATTCGGAAAGGCTGCTTGACTGACATGCTCATGTTGCTCAATTGGTGCCCAGCAGTTACTTATATGATATGAGGCTGTGATAACAGCAGTTTCTCTTACATCTTTTCCCTCCTTCAGAGATTTTAAATCACCTCTGTTCGGCAAAGGCTATTAGTCAGTCGCCAGTTAATATAAACTTTACGCTTTACATCAGTTATATCAACTATTAAACACCGAATGGAGATAAATCATCGCTAAAAGAGAAAGAGGAAGACAATAATTTTTAAAACAAATAAAGTTGTTTGATGAGTTGGCCTTTCGCACTGTGTATACCTTCTGCATCCATCTTTTGTGTCACTTCCCCAGACTGGGCAAGCACTCTACTTTTTTTTTGTACTGAAAGAAGGGATTTAAAAAAAAACAAAGATTTACAAATGGACCAGGGAATTGCTTAGAAAAATGGGGCAGAAAATAATTAATTATATTCTGCCTTCTTTAATTTTGCCTTGAGATAACTTGTATTGAATGAGTAAAATTTGGTCTGTACACAGTTAAACTTGCTTGAACTCATTTTACATGGCGGATTATTTATAGAAACCAAAAGTTGGTATGCCATTTGGCCCAACATGTTTGTGTTGTCCCCTACCAGACCAATCTGCTTGATCCTAATCCCAAACTATATGCTTGCATTTTATTCCATCTCATGGCCACTTAATTCCCTATAGGAAGCTTCAATGGACTTAACATAGTACTGTATTCCAGACCATAACCACTCCATAAATGGGGGTTTCTTCACATGCCCCTTGTGTTTTCTTGTTCATCATTTTGAATCGATGTCACCATGTCCTTGAGCCATCTACAAATAGGAACAGCTTCTCTCTATTTACCTATCAAAACCCAGCACGACCTCAGATGCTTCTATCAAATCTATCTCAACCTTTTTGCTGCAGAGAGAACAACAGCTTCTCTCGTCTAACCTTGCAGCTAAATCCCTCATCTCCGCTCCATAGGAAAATCATTCAGAAATAGCCACAACATTGTAAACTCTACACTAATACAGAAATGAGTTGGATTTTGTCAAAAAGGCAAGGTCATGGATTAAGTTACCCATCTGGCTGCAACAGATGGTAACTATATGACACCAGTTACTTTTAATAACTGCAGCAAATGACATTTCACAGTACATGGTAAAAAAAAAATCTGATTTTAAAAATACAGGTACAAACAAATGTCTTTACAAGAAGTAATAATTATAACATTTGTGATTCGTTAATGCACCATCATAAACTTAAAAGCTATTCATAATTTGTACAACACACTATGTAAACACTACTTTCAACTTTTAATTATTTCATAAACAATTTTATAAAAGACTCTATTAATATTCTTTACTGAGTACCATCTTGTATTTCAACAACCAAATGTTTGGAGCTTCTCGCAAGTAGCTGCAAGCAGTCAGCTTTCAGGTTAATAATATTAACATCTTTCTATCAAAATTACTTTGAAAATGTTGGGAAAGCACAGAAGTGCTGGAGGAACTCTGCAGGACTTGCAGTGTTCATAGGAGGTAAAGTATACTACCAACGTTTTGGGCCTGAGGCCTTCTTCAAGCTATGAGTCAAAAGCAAGTAGGCTTTTTAAAAGGCTGGGGAGAGGAAAGAAAGGGTAGGCCTAGGAGCACAGGCCCACAGACAAAAGGTGATAATTTTATAGGGCAGGAGAGGATTGATCTGGGTAGGGAGTGGCTCTATGAATGCAGGGCAGGAGGAAAGGAGACAGAGGGAAAAAAAAGAGATAGAAATAGCGTAGATGATGGGGCTAATGGAGACCCGAAGTCGATGTTAATGCCACCTAGTTGGAGGGTGCTCAGGGGGAGTATGAGGTGTTGTTCCACCAATTTCTGGGTGGTCTCAGTCTGGCAATGCGTGAGACCATGGGCAGACATGACACCATGGGAATGCAGCGGGGCACTGAAATAGGTTGTGACTGGAAGATCCCTGCTACTGCGGCGGAGAAAGCCGAGGTGCTCAATGAAGCAATCTCCCAGCCTGCGTCTTTATCTCCTATGGATGCTGCAAGACCTGCTGAGTTCCTCCAGCGCCTGGGTTTTTGCTACAATCATAGCATCTGCAGACATTTGTGTTTCATTTAAAAATGTTGGACACAGTTGAAGTTTAACTTTAATTTTTTTTAAACTGACCTCTTAAAACTAAAATGCATATTTTAACCATCAACATTTTAAGCAATCATAAATTTGCCTTAAATAAATAAAATTGGCCAGTTTTTTTACATTTTTGATCAACTAAAGCTCAACAATCAGAATATTTGTGTTACTTGAAAACCTCCATGTAAAAAGATCAATCAGAAAACGATCATGTTGAACACAGAACTTATATTATAAGGCAGTGCATTTTAAAAACTAAGTTTCGTAATCAACTAGAGGTATGTCCAAACTCAATTGTTTCTGTTTATTTTACAAACTTTTGATAAGAGGATCAAATAGCTTTTTAGATTTGGTAGCATCAAGATTTAAGGATGTGAAAAACTGCTGAGTAGGTAAAAAAGTGCAAGAATTATACAGTTTTCACTCAATATATTTGTAAATAGTATCATTCAAGTGCGGGAGACAATGGAAGGAAGGTGGTGTGAACTCATATTTATCACGTCTCGACGGAAATCTTAAAGCATTTTTACAATGGCCTGCCTGATGAACAAATGCACCACTCATTTTACATGTAGTGAGATCAAACTAAGAGGAAGATGAGTGATCTTTTAAATCATTTTTTTAATGAGGGGTGCTTCAAGGAAAACATTGGCCAAGGAATTTGTGAAATCTCACTGTTCTTCAAAGGGCCATGAGGTGGCCAATAGCCTTATTGGCAGAGATGGCTAATATTAGATGGCTAAAAAACCATGAGGTGGCCAATAGCCTTATTGGCAGAGATGGCTAATATTAGATGGCTAAAGGGCCATGAGGTGGCCAATAGCCTCATTGGCAGAGATGGCTATTAAGACCTAAGGTACATCAGGTAAATCTTTAATGATTCCACCCCTCCTGTCTCTTCCCCCCGGTGCTTGCAGCACCGAGGACCCTTGATAAGTCAGGTTATTTGTCCTTTGATGGGAGTGGGGTTTATCCAAGGTGAAGCAAATATTTTATTTTTCTTATTCTGTCTCTTTTCTTACTTTTTTTTGTCTTTTCTTCTTGTTTCTTGGTGGGAGGGCTTGTCTTTTTTTGTTCTTCCTTTTCTCTATTCTCTCTTTCTCCCTTTGGTTCAATATGGACATTGAATTTGCATTTTTGTCGTATTATTGTAATTTTTCTTTCTTTATAATAATCGAATCACATGTTGACTCTTTTCTTTTTTCTCATGTTCTTTAATATCGACATCGATATTTGCATTATTTTGTTAATATTATGGATATTGACATTTTTCTTTTTGATTATTCATTTTTACTGGATGTTGATCGAAAATTCTCAAAATAAAATATTTAAAAAAAAATCCCTTCTCATTCTTCTAAATTCAAATGAGAATTTTGGGGCTGAGCCCTTTTTCAGGAGAAGGCACAGGCCTGGAAAGTCAACCCCCCCCCCCCCCCCCCCACCAGCCCCCCACCCCCAGCCCTGTGCTTTCTATGGATGCAGTGTATGCAGGCATTTCAGCTACAACTTACAACTGAAGACACTTGTGCACTGACTGTGTCCACAGGTTTCATACAGAAAATTACTGGAACATAGATATCATGGACTGATAACTTGTATAGGTTACGTACACCTTTTAGGGTGTATTTTCCTTCAATTTACAATCTCGCAAGAACAGAATGTAAGGGGTAATATTACAAGTGGCACTGGCAATAGGGAATTACTATATGTATGAAAAGAAATTTTAATGATACTAAAGTTTCAAACAACATGACAATGATATTTGTTCTAAATAAAAATCAGATGGTTTCATCCAATAAATCAGTAAAGCTATACCATGACTGTAATATATTCACATTATATCATCATAAACAGAAAGGTGGGGACCAGGAGTCTCATTAATCTTGAATGCTTCAAATGCAACTTTGTCGTTCAGACATCTATTCACCAGAGAAAGCCTGAAGATGCTAAAAATGCACAAGAAAGAACCAGCTGGTAGCCATGACACAATCAAGAAAGACTTGTATTTATACCATCTTTCATTACCTCAGGATATCCTGAAGTGTCTTACTGTGTATGAACTTAACATAAAGTGTACTGTGGGAAACACGGTTGTCACGGTGGGCACGGGGAAAGCTCCCTCAAACTAGCCACGTGCAGCAATGACTTGCATATCTGTTTTTAAACGTTGATGGGATAATGACTCACAGCTTATCATTCTAAATTGTAGTTCAATCTCATGAAAATGGCAAATAGGTGTTTGAAAAATTCAATGTTTTGTTCACATCTCCCTGATGTAACTTAACAGAAATATCAAAGTGGATATATACTTTACTGCCATATTTTTAATTTCAATTAAAAATTTCAATGAATTGAAAAAAAAATTAAAATTTAGACAAAGTGCACAGTAACAGGCCCTTTCAGTCCACGAGCCCAAATACCTCAATTAACCGACAAACACTGTACGATTTGAAGAGTGGGAAGATACTGGAGCACCCAGAGAAAATCCACGCAGACATGGGGAGAACGTACAAAGTCCTTAGCGCTGGATTTGAACCCCAGTTGCTGGTACTTTAATAGAGTTGCACTAACTGCTACGCTAACTGAGGTGCCCCACGGTTGGAGGAGTTTTCAGATGTTAATATTTACTAATTTTATTTGATTCATTATAGCGTAAATGTTACAATTTTGTTGACAATTTAATTGAATTTATCAGCACTGCATCTACAGAATCGTATTTGCAACATACCTTCAACTAAAAAGGCCGCTTAAAATAACAAGAGTATATTAACCATACGTTTACTTCGGAGAAAATAAGCAGTTTCAACGATGCAAGGAATGTTTTTTTTTATTATGGGGGAAGGGATGAAGGGGGAGCATATGTTCACAGGCAGGATCACACACAAAGAATGCCAGGCACTCCTGCATGCAATGCTTTGGAAGAACCAACAGAAATATTTGTTCGTACTGAACATAAAGGATACATCTGCATCCATTCTCAAATTGATCAGTTAAATCCTGAAAGCATGCACTGCCTTCAAGGATTTGTATTTCAAGTTAAATAAGATTTCTGCTCTGAAAAGGGTTATTACACTTTCAACAAACATTTCCCACAGTCCTATTATGTTTTAATGGGCATGTTCCAGAATTGCTTTAGGGTTTATGTGGCATTAATTTATAAATTACCTGACATGTCCATTAGGTTATGTCGCAGTATGTTCCATTACTATAAACTGCACAAGACATTCTTAAACATGCCTCACCATCTCCTGTCAAGCATGTATTTTCCACAGTGCTACAGACTTGCTCAATGCTTATAATGACCTTGACAAAATTCTGGAAAAATAATCTCTGCACCTCCAGCTCTGAGCTATTTTTGAACTGGCTTTGAATAATTGTCACACAATATGAGTTTCTTGATTAATTGCTTGAGATAAGGCCTACTTTCCTCATTGGCCTCCAGTGGTTCCCTCACTTCCCACAATCACTTTTTTTTTCCAGTTTGCAATCACTGAAGGATGTGCAGTTCAGGAAACTCACAGATGCCAGAGAGGGGAAAATGTATTATGGAAGGATTAGCTGGCAGACAATGACAAAAAAGGATTAACTCTTCCAATGCCATTAACACTAATAACAGGTAATTATTTAGCTACATGCTAAAGGGTCACTGAGTGATTAGCAATATTTTCACAGAACACATGGCAGCCTTCTGCATTCTCCGCACCCCCCTTTTCACATTTTATTCAAATGGCATACGAGAGACTATAAATTACTTAAATGACAATGCATACAGTTGTCTCAAACCTACTTTAAGTATTCAACTGAAATATGACATTTAAAATAAAATAAAAAATGTTATTTATAAAACAAAAGTAAAACCTTTTGCAGCCTATTTGAAGTGGAGGTATCAGAGAGCCTTTAAGAATTACTGCCTAGACTATTTGGTCTCAATGCTAACATTAATGTTTTGTGAACTGTTCAGTAGAAAAGGCCCCAACCATTTTTTCCAGCATTTAGACCCTTCATTTCATTTTGTTTGACATTATCTGTTTCACTCTTCCTCCCCTTCTGCTGCTTTCATTTTGACTTTCACAAGGTCTTTTATATTGAATCAACTTTCTTCCTTTCCACTGTTAATTTTAAATTGCTCTAAGATTATTATTTTAAATCCCTTTCAACTTTTATTGAGCGACCAACACCAACCTTGGCAAATTGAGCAAAATCCTTATTTGGTATACTTTGTTCCCAAAATACTTCTCTCACATTTTATGATGAAAACAAATCATTTGCCTACCTTTTAAGGTAAAAATAAAAATAGCAGTGTTATGGTTTGAGCTTCACAACACATCTAAAACATGCTTTTTCTTGCTCATAGTATTCTCTTGATAATCTTAGCGATCTTACATTCCCAATGTACAAGCTTCAGAGATTCTTCCAAAATAATGTTAGAGCCCAGGCAAACAGTAAAATATGAATTTTTTAATCCAGAAGACAGCAATTCTCAAAACAACTCATTTTTCAGTAGTTAAAAGTAAAAACACAATGCTGGAGAAACTCGGCAGGTCACTCAGTGTACTTTATATAGAAAAGATACCTAGCCCCTTTCAATCTGCTAAATTGAAGTGTGAACAACTTGTTTTGAAATACAAAAATACATTACCAACATTTCAGGCCTGACCCCTTCATCAAGGTATGACCAAAATGTAGGCAAGTGTCAACATACCTTGATGAAGAGCTCAGGCCTGAAATGTTGGTTATGTATCTATCTTTGCTTTATAAAGTACACTATGTGACCTGCTAAGTTTCTCCAGTATTGTGTTTTTACTATAATCAGTGTGGCTGAAGACTTTCATATTTCGCTTCATTTTGAGGCTTCACTTCGTTCTAAGGCCAACAGGATTTGTGTTCCTGTATTTATCAAATAATGCTTTTCATTGATTTCTTTAATCCACATACTTTGTTATTCTAAAGTCTTTTTTCATGTTTCAGATTCTATGATCTCTTCGCTTCTTTGATCCTGCAACAATACGGAGCCCTTCTGGAGACTTCTCACATCGATGCTGTAGCTTAGTATTCTCAGTCAAACTATCGAAGTAGCAACGACCATTTCATTTCTCCCTCTAGTTCTGCCACTTCAAATCTGTAATATAATTTAATTTACCCATCTTTGTTCCAAATTCCTTAAAGTCACTGTTTATGAATATCTGTAAAGCACCCTCATATCTGAAACCAACAGTGGCTCAATGTTTACAGGAGAGGGTTCCAAATTTATGCCATCCTCAAGAAGCAGAAATATTTACAACTTCATTTAAAAGCCTGGGAGTTCCAATTTTTAGATCCTAATCCTGAACTCCCTAAACAGCTCCCCTTAGTTGCAATAAAAGTTGAGGTCTTGACAACTCTGGGTTTAACAAACAAATTACATGAACGTTGGTACACGTATCCATCTATTTTCTCTGTCCCTTAAAAAGAACAATAATCTTTGTAAAAATGCAAACCATACCTGAACCTTAAAGTATGTCGGGTTTGCAGCATCTTTACTCAATATTAAGATAAAACACAGCACTAAACTGTCACAGGATTGTTCTTAATGACAGAACAAAACTGAAAACTTGAGGCAACTATAAACAAAAGCCTTTTTTTCCTGATACATTTAAATGCTCTGCTGCACACCAGTATTGTTGAAAGTGACAAAGAAGTTAAGCAACTCCACAAATGATATTGAGACCATTTAAGAAAGGATATGCTGGCATTGGAGAGGGTTCGCAGAAGATTCACAAGAATGATTCCTCGAATGAAGGGATCAGCATGAGGAACTTTGGACAGCTTTTGGACTGTACTGTTCAGAATTGGGTTGGGGGGGGGGACTCATAAAAGCTTTTTGAACATTCCACCTGCACAGGTAGACGTGGCAAAGTTGTTTCCCATGGTAGGGGAGTTGAGGACAAGAGGGCATAATTTCAGGATTGAAGGGTTCCCATTTATTTACAACAGAAATGCAGGGGAGTATCTTCAGCCAGAGGGTCGTGACCTTCTGAAATTTGCTACCATGGGTGGCTGCGGACGGCAGGTCGTTGGGTGTATTTAAGGCAGAGATTGTTAGGTATCTATATAATCAAGGTATCAATGACTATAGAGAAAAGGCAGGGGAGTGGGACTGAGTGGGAGAATGCTTATGGAGGAGGGGATTCAATGGGGCAAAGAGCCTATTTCTGGTCCCTATATATTATGCTCTAAAAGTTGCAGATAATTAAAAAAGGTTCTTGTTCAATTCATCATCAATATCTTTTCTCTGTTCTTCTTAATATCACTGCAATGTGTAACACAGCTATCCGTTCCATTTCTCACCTTTACAGAATTGTTTAATTCCCACTAACAAATTAGAACAGCATGGACAAGTGAAGAGTTAGAAACTGCAACCCCTTGCAGTTATGTGATCAGTCGTCGGAAAGCTCAATCCTCCTTGCCCATTGGAAACATCCCACTTTACTGGTTGTCTGAACTCCCTCAAATCTGATGTTTCATTAGGTGGTTATCCTGGCAAATTTAAGATCTTTGAAAAAGTTACACTGAAGAGCTTGGAACAGGTACAGTACATGAAAGAAGAAATTGGAGTCAGCCATTTAGCCCAGAATCTGCCCACCATTCAGTAAGATATGACTGATCTGGCTGTGGACTTGAGTCCATCTGCCTGCCTTTTCCCCAATTTACAAAAATCCCTATTTTAAAAATATTCATCAAGGTATTCTCCACTGCTTCCTTTGCCAGAAAATTCAATAGATTCACCACTCTCTAGGAAAAGCAGTAAACTTCTCATCCCCATCTTCAACCTATTCCCTCAAATCTTGATGCTATATCCCCCAGTTCAGTCTTGAAATAACTTTTATTTCCTTTGCTTATTTTAGCAGCACTTGACACATTGAACATAAAGAAAACTATACTTTTCATAAAAAGTCATCAACCTCATCCACTTCTTTCCACAGATGTTGCATGACCGCTGAATTATTTCCAACACTCAAAACAGCCCTTGAGACACTGAGGAGCAAATAAGCAGGCAGATTTTGGAATGGTGCAGGAAATACAGGGTGGTAGCTATAGGTGATTTCAACTTCCCTAATATTGACTGGCACTTCCTGACTACACGAGAATAAATGGGGCTGAATTTGTCAGGGGTGTTCAAGAAGGATTCCAGATATAGTATGTGGATGAGCTGATGAGAGAAGAGGCCATTCTGGATCTAATTCTGGGTAATGAACCTGGTCAGGTGGCAGACCTCTTGGTAGGGCAGCATTTTGGTGAGAGTGACCACAACTCCTGAACTTTAGTATAGCTATAGATAAGGATAAAAGCAGAGAAAGTGGGAAAGTGTTTAAATGCGGAAGGGCGAATTACAATAGGATGAGGCAGGAACTAGTGAGTGTAAATTGGAAACAGATGTTCAAGGGTAAAAACACAGAACTAATATGAAGGAAGTTTAAGGGCCACTTGTGCTGGGTTCAGGATAGGTTTGTCCCACTGGAACGGGGAAAAGAAGGTGGGAAAGAGGAACTGTGGTTGACGAAGGAGGTCAAGCAGCTAGTTAAGAGGAAGAAGGAAGCATGTGTTAAGATATAGGAAGCAGAAAACAGGAAGGGCTCATGAGAAGTATATGGTAGCCAGGAAGGAGTTTTAAGAAAGGACTTAGGAGAGCTGGAAGGGGGCATGAGAAGGCTTTGGCATGTAGGATTATGGAGAACCCCAAGGCGTTCTATGCGTATGTGAAGGACAGAAGGATGATGAGAATGAAGGTGGGGCCGCTAAAGGATAAAGAAGGCAACACATGACTGGAGGCAGAGAAGGTTGGGGAGGTCCTAAATGAATACTTTGCTTCAGTATTCAGAAAAGATAATTTATTAAAACATTGTGATTTTAACAACATCCACTGGTCAGATTTTGGTGGAGGGTGGGGGGGCAGTGTTTCACTTTGTACAAAGGGTATCGCCAAAACCAACATTTTAGGGAGAACTTTGGGGAGGGGGGGGGTCATCCTATACAATGGCAATATATGGTATATTACCTCAGCCACCTATATGGAGTGGGCTCACAGAAGTATAGACTGAGGGGCAAAAAATTACTTTCATGAATTCTGGTCAATGAAGACCTTAAGTGAAATAAGGACAGAAAATGTTGGAAATATTCTGTGGAGAGAAGTGTATGAGGTTGATGATCTATCATTAAAAAACATAGTTTCCTTTGTAATGAATTTAAATTTAAATATACAGCAGGATAACAGGCCCTTCTAGCCCATGAGCCCATGCTAACCAATGACACCCTTATGACCAGTTAAACTACTAATCCCATATCACTTCTGGCCCACGAGCCCATGCTAACCAATGACACCCATATGACCAGTTAAACTACTAATCCCATACGACTTCTGGCCCACGAGCCCATGCTAACCAATGACACCCATATGACCAGTTAAACTACTAATCCCATACGACTTTAGAAAGTGGGAGGAAACCAGAGCACCCGGAGAAACCCAGGCACTCATGGGGAGAAGGTACAAACTCCTTGCAGTCAGTACTGTTTACAAATCCTAGTCACTGCAACACTATTATGCCATCTCTTTGACATACAATCCATCAATTTTCTTTGACATTTCAGAATTTTAGATTAAGCCAAATATTATGTTGGGTTTTGAACATGGGGTTCATCAGTCGAGGGTTTTAGATTAGTAATCTGGTGATATAACCACTACAACAGCATAATAAACAGTGAAGAACCATAAAAAGTCAGGTTATGATCAAGCCTTTAAGTGTAAAGAGGAATAGGTAGAAGTTCTAGAAAGGCCACCCTAAATGGTAAAAACTCTGCTCCAACGTTGAACTGGCAGGTCAGTGAACATACAGGAGATTGCAGCTTCATATCTGGAGGCTGGGAAATATAGTTGGAATGTCAAGGAAAATTAATGAGGAATTGATAAAATTTATATATATAGGTGGCATGGCTAACATTAGCGATTAACGCAATGCTGTTACAGTGCCAGTGATCGGCAACGGGGTTCAAATCCCGCACTGTCTGTAAGGAGTTTATACATTCCCCAAGTGTCTGCGTGGATTTCCTCTGGTTGCTCAGGTTTCCTCCCACCCTTCAAAATACAGAGGCTGTAGGTCCATTAAGTGTAATTGGGCAGCATGGGCTCGTGGGCCATAAGTGCCTGTTACCATGTGTGTCTAAATTAAAAAAAAATATATTACCTCTTAGATCAAATAATGCACACCAAACCTGGGCTTGAAATCGTCAGTGGTTGGCTACAAGGTCCTTGTATTCAACTGCATACTAAATACCCATGTATAAAGCATTAGAGCATTGCCGTAGAGCATATTTTAAAACCCAATTCTGATTCTCCCTCCCATTGCAACAGGTGCAAACAATATCTTTGCCAACCTGTCACATCGGCTTGGGATTTGTTTGGTAATGTCGTTCGGAGCTATCGGCTCACCGTCCTCATATGAAAATCTACCAGATTCGAAAGCCCTCGGGGTAGAATTATTGTAAATGCAGCCCTCTCATTGCTAATGTAGACAAGGTAATTGCAGGCTCTATGACAAGTTCAGAAGAAAGGTGAAATGATTTTGTTTACAGATAAGTGACACAGGATGTTATTTACTGTTAGAATCTGAGCTTTAAAGAGAATGATTAGATGACCTTCTACATGATAAACCTAGGCTAAAGATGTACAATTTTTTTTAACTGATCCTGCACTAGAACTAATATCTCATTCCCTTCACCTGTTTCTGATACATCATAAATTGTAATATCTTGAATCTGAAGCTCCATCATCTGATGGTTGGTTGTGAAGACAAAAATTTGTATCTTAAAATCAATGGAGACAATAAGAGGGAAGCAAAGCCATCAAGACTAATGAAATTTCAAATAGTTTTGGACAACTTCACTCATATTTATTGATAATATTACTTCCAAATATAATCACCTGTCTAATTCTGCATAAATATCGTCAATAAGTAAATAGTTGCAACTTTCACCAGCAAGAGTTATGCTCAAGTATTTTTTTATATATAAAACGTGCACTTTTTATGCAAAATGGGTGAGCTGTTGGCAAGTCGAGGCAAGGAACACACACGGACTGTGGACAACTTGCGGTCAAAGCGCTTAGACCAGGCTGTGGACGGCTGGAGACAGGCTTGAGACTTTTTTTTGGGTAGGAATATATGGGTTGGCCCAACATCAGGGGACGAAAGGCCTGCACCGTGCTGCTGTGCTCTATGTTCTTCTGGCTGAAGGGACATCAGGTATTGGAACTGGGATGTGAGAGGGTACAGAGGGTGATAGGGGTTCCTGAGAGGCACTGAAGGTTTTCTGATCACGTGGGAGGTTTGGATTTGGATTGAAGTCTGTGTGGCTGCAGAGGATGTTGGAGCCAAGTCCACGGACAGTGACTCTGCAGGGACTCTTTGCTTTGCTTTCTCTGAATGTAAGGGGTAGTGGGCAATTTCTGCTGATGGCGAATCTTGGACTGCCTTCTGACAGACTAAAAGCAATTTTGTGTAATATTACATCAGTTTTATTACATAACAATAAAAGAATCTTGAACCTCTATTCTTATGACAGGAACTCTGAAGAAGTCACATGAAAACAAAATCAAAAGCAGGTAATTGTTTGGGTCCTGGAATGTGGGGTCAAATACAAGTTGCTGGAAAATTCAGCAGGTCATGAATTGTGAAGGATTTTGACCCAAAATGTTGACTCTCCATTTCCCTCCAAAAAAAAAGTGCCTGACTCACTGAGCTCCTCCAACAAGGGTGGCATGGTTCGTGCACGCCTAGACAGCATTTGCGATCGGGGTTCGAGTCCTGCGCTGTCTGTAAGGAATTTGTAAATTCTCTCCGTGTCTGCAAGAGTTTTCCCCAGGGGCTCTGGTTTCCTCCCACAGTTCAAAACGTACTTGGTGGGGGGGGGGGTGTAGGTTAATGGGGTGTAAACTGGGCAGCACGGACTCATGAGTCGAAATAGTCTGTTACCGTGCCATTTGCCTAAATTTAAAAAAAATTAAAATTATAAGTTGAAAACACATTTTCCGCTAATAATTCAGCATACTTTTAGCAAAAGTAAGTAGCGTCAGCCTTGCAGCAATTCCAGGAGACACATGCACAAAATCATTGAATGCTGCATTATCCAAAGCAATATTCCTGTCAGTATGGAAATAGAGAACTGTGCCATTCAGCATTGATACGGAGAACTTTTCACTTTCCATCTGTACTCAACTTGCTGTCAATGAGAGGCAAATTCAGGGCACTGCTAATTCTTGAAAAAGAAATCTGAACGGGGTGCAGGTAAAATTTGATACTAGAGCCTAACTAATCCCTCGCAATGTTCCAACAAGGTAAAAACTGATTAGCATTTGTGTACAGGGACATATATAGAGCTTGCATTGCCAAGGTCTGCGGTAGAAATACATTTTTGCATTTATCGCAGCAGAGGTTTGGGTGAACCTGACATTTACCAGAAGCAAAAGAAACAAAACAATGGAGTAAACAAGGAAGCCAAGGTATGCTGACTTCAAACATTGAAAAAAAGGTCATGATATTGTGCAGGATTAGTTTGTTCTGTTTTCATAGGAACTAATTTTTACTTTATTTAGTCGTTACATATTCAGCCTTATTTTTTCAAGATTGCCATGGCTCTTTTCCAGTCGTGGCTTTGGTATTGCATATCGGAACAGTTTTTTGATGGTTGCTACCAGGTGCTTCAAAACAGATTAGATCAAATCCTCTCTATAAAAAATAACTCAGGAGGAGAGCCGACCATTCAGCGCAGCATACACTGTTCATGGGAGAATTAGATCCATAGGATCCTTTTTTTAAAAAAAAATTCTATCTTGCTCTCAGCTAGGTTAAATTGGAATCCCCTGCGCTGTCGATGACGAGGATAATTTATGTGAATTGCCGAACCCCATTGAGAAGAAGTCACCTGAAAACTTTGTGGCTCTCAATTAGAGACTAAGCAGTTGAATTCTCCAGAGAGGAATCACTTTGCAAACTGCACATGCTTTCAATTTAACAATAAATAGTTGAGTAGGCACACGGATCTCCCCTGTGCATAGTCAACTTGAAGTCAGTTATTTGATTTACAGTATATACCTTCACCACAATGAAGATTTCATCTGATTTTTGATTTCTTTTGTCAGGTACTAATGCAATTTTCCATATTAAGGAAAGTTAGCAAGACGACTCACACAGTTAATGCATCTATTTTCTCCACAGCTTAACTTCCCTATTAGGCAAATGTGTATTTTCTTTGCACCCAATATTGCTTGAAAAAAAGCATGCTGGCATTTGGACAGTTTACATAAGATCATAAAAGAAATAGAAGGAGTGCATATGACCCCTCAAACCTGTTCTGCCATTCAATAAGACTGGGGTTGATCTGATCTTTGGTGTCAGCTCCACTTTCCTGCCCAAGTTCCATAAATCTGGATTGCGCCATAGCCCAAGAATCTACTTCAGTCTTGGCTCTACTTAATCACAAAATTCTTTCTTATCCCTGTGATTTAAGTGGACAATGCCCTATCCTGAGATTTTATCCCATCCCCCCCAGTTCACGATTTTCTCAGTAGGGGAGACATCCTCACAGCATCGAACCTACAAGCTCCCTCAGAATCTTATATTTCAATATGAAATGGGCGACTGGATCAGGCTGATGCAACAGTTGTGGTCAAAGTGTTAATTGAAAGCACTCAAGATCACAGTCAGGCATCTCTCACAGGCCGAAAAATATTATTATCAGGTTATTATAACTATGACCATAGGCTGCTGGGTATCAGTTTCAAAAATGCTCAACAGCGATGCCATATGGTGTTTTGCTCTGGTTGGAAAGAAAGTGCATTTTAATGGGTAAAAGTCAAATGAGTACTACTGCACACATCTCTGACTTCTGCCGAATGAAATCATTCAATTTAAAATGTTATTATAATTTTTTGATGATATTGGGTGCTGTGATGGAAGTACTTTACATCTGAATCAGGTATATTGTCTTGAACACGTGTCACAATATTTGTTGATTTGCGGCAGTAGGAGGACAGATGCAAAAATTATTATAAATTACATTTCCCTGTATACACTATTTTAAAATAAACAAATTAGTGCAAAAGAAGATAAAAGAAGTGAGGTACGGTTTGTGGTTCATTGTCCATTCAGAAATCTGATGGCGGAGGGAAGAAGCTGTTCTGGTGCCGCTGGGTGCTCGATTTCAGGCTCCTGTACCTCCTTCCTGACGTAGCAGTGTGAAGAGGGCACGGCCTGGGTGGTGGGGGTCCTTGAGGATGGTTGATGTAGCACATTTAGGCTATTTTGGGATATAAAATTTGACCATACAATTTGATAATGCTTTTAAGGAATAATGGCTATTGATTCAATCATTATTTAAAAAACTGCTATTTGCTGAAGAATGGGTTTTAATTGACAGTCTGGAATTTTGTATTTAATGTTCTGCCTATGTAGATTAGCATCCACACATCTTCAAAAATGGTTGCCATGAAAGCATGGATGTCGAGAACTGAATAATGTGGTATTTTACTTCTCTTTGGCAGTTCTCTAGGGTTCTTGATGACTTATTTTCATTCCAGTTCGGGGTGTGGATGATGAACTGTGCATAAATTCTTTTAACTTGGTTGCTGCACACCAGCCAGGATTGCACAAGATTTTTTCCTATGGCAAAGAAGTCCATGAAGATCGGAAGCCAGGCTCTGCTCTAAAAACATATGACACACATTTCCATGGACACATACAGTTAAGTTGATCACGCTCACCCATGTCTCAGAATAAAAGGATGCCCCTATGGAACAGAGAAATCCCTTTAGCCAGGGGTTGGTGAATCTGCGGGATTCATTGCCACAGACGGCTGTGCAGGCAAAGTCATTTAAAGTGGAGGTTGATAGGTTCTTGATGAGTAAAGGTGTCAAAGGCTATGGGGAGAAGGCAAAAGAATGGTGTTGAGAGGAAAAATACACCAGCCACGAATGAAATGGTGGAGATTCGACAGGCCGAATGGCTCAATTCTGCTTCTCTGACTTGTGGTCATTCCACTAGGTACTAACATCATATATAAAGTCAGTTAATGCAAAACTAGTTGATAGTTAATTCTGGGCTGCACCACCCAAGATGTACTTTATGAATTATGAGGGTTGCTGCCTGACTCTGGAAAAAGTGACAGCTGTTGAAAGAAAACCCTCATTCAAAAGCTGAAATTCATGTTAGCTTTAGTGATAAGTAGAACAATTAAGTGTTGTGGAACTGTCTCAGAAAAAAAAACAATTGGGAATTCACAAGTCAATTGAAACAGTACGACTCTCAAGTTTCCTTAAATGTTTTGGCAACCCAAAAGTGATTTCGATCAAGATCCATAAAGTGATCTGTATGAGCTAATTATTTCCTCTAGCGAGATTTTTAAGCAATACTTCATGCTTTATTAGTTTGCAAGTATAATAATTGATAAAGTAAAATGGAACATTGTGGCACCTGCAGAGATTCTCCAGCATTTCCGTGTACTGTGTTAACTGCATACTTTCTGTCTGCAGACTTTCTTGTTTCAAAATAAAATGGGAATTTGTTTTAGTGGGTTTCATTCGCTCATTACCAACAAAGCTCTCTGCATACAGATAATTTTACAAATATCTTTTATTAATTACAACAATTATTTCCAATTTTCACAAATACCAGATTGAGCAGCAGAGAGAATGAAAGAGGGAAAAATTGATTGCTTCTTTAAAGTGGTAAAACATGAAAATCTGCAGATGCTGTGAGTTAAGTAAAAACACAATGCTGAAGAAGTTTTACTCTCCCTCTCCAGTATTGTGCTTTTACTTCAATCATGGTCTCTGCAGATTTTCATGTTTTGCTCTTGTCTACAGCAAATCTCTGCAAAATCCCTCTTCGAGGGATGCCTACCCTGAAGAAGTTCTCCTCCTCTCTCTGATGGGAGTTTTGTGAGAATCTCTGTCGCTACTCCCCATCTGTAATCCCTGCTGCTTGTTTGACCTGCTGAGTTCCTCGAGCATTATGCTTTTACAGCAAATCATGCGATAAAGTTTTGATTGCAGCTCACATATGAACAACATAATCTTGAATGGAAGATAACTAGAAATATCACTGAAATAATAGGATCTTGTCCATTAAACAGAAATAATTTCTGGTAAGTAGTATTACAAGTGGAAACAGTTTTTAAAAGCTGTGAAGACACAAAATACTGTAGATGCTGGAATCTGTGCAAAAAGCATACTGGAGGAACACAGCAGATCAAGCAGCATCTTGAAGAAGGGCTCTGACCTGAAACATCAGCAATATATATTTATCTTTGATTAATGTTGCAAGACCGGCTGAGTTCCTCCAACATTTTGGTGTGCTTTTTACGAGAACTATCTGTGGTGGGAAGGAATTGTTGACATTTTGGGTGGAGACCCTGAATCAGGACTGAAATGGAGAGGGAAGAGAGCCAGTTTAAAGAGGAAGAAAGAGGAAAGAATCTGGTAGGTGATTGGTGGACTGTGTGGTGGGAGGTGGGGGTGGGGGAGAAGAGAGAGAGAGATGGCAATGGAGACTTGAAATTGGAAAAATTAAAATTCATACCATTAGGTTGCAGGTTACCCTTGTGGAATATGAAGTGTTGTTCTAGTTTTCATCCTAGCAGTTGGTTACCTTTTCTGCGCTTGGACTTGCCAATGCAGATCACATAGGAAACAGCAAATGCAGCAGATGAGATCGGAGGAGGTGCCTGTGAATTGCTACTTCATCTGGAAGGGAAGTTCAGATCTCTGGATGATGGTGAAGGGGGAGGTGTAAGAACAAGTGTTGCACCTCAAGTCGTTGCAGAGGAAAATGCTAGGGGTGACTGGCTGAAGTCTGGTTCCTGTAGAAGTGAATGGGGAGGGGATGATGTGGTGTGATCCTGCAGCTGGCAGAGGTGGTTAACTGTAGAGGGTGATAAGTGAGGACTGGGGAATTGTACATCTACTCTGTTTCAAGGTGAGGGGGGGGGGGGGGGGGGGCGGAGAATGAGAGCTGAACTCTGAGAAACAGACAAAAGACTTGGCCTCCCTTCAACTACAGCTGAAGGGAAGCCAAGTTTCATTAAAGAAGAAGTCATCTCCGATGTCCTGGGTTAGAAGATCTCGTCTTGACTATAGGTGTGGTGGAGCCAAAGAATTGGGAAAAAGGGATGGCATCCTTACAGGAGAAATGATGGAAAGAGGTGTAGACTGGAACAAACGTGGGAGGAAGTGGGTTTATAGTAAAAAAGCTAAGGCAGACATCTTGATATTAACCCAGCTTGCCTACTGTTAACTCAAGAAAAGTGTTGCTTGCTGAATGTAATGGTGGAATAATTTCAAAATTGTCAAAAGTACAGAAAAAAACCAAATCTATCACAGGAAAATAGAAATGAAAATTACACTGCGGACTTCGTTCAAGAATACTTCCATGGTCCCTAAAGGGTTAAAATGTTTCATTGTTCAATTGACGATCATTCAGGCGACTCTTTGAAGGCTGGCTTCGTAGCTGCACTTAAAATGTACAGCTAAATCATTTAATCGACATGACATCACAGGAGAGAAGGCTAAATGATTTGGACCACTGCAAATGATTATGGAACCACATGCGTACTTACCCCAGGTCACAGTGGCACCAATGTAAGACTATGGTATGTACAGCAGAAAAAAATGCTGCAACAGACCGAAACCCAAAAGGGACATCCAAACCCACATCTTGCTGTGGTTGGTTTGTAATGCATATGCCTCAGTAAGGAAGCACAACCAACTACATATTGTTTATACAAAAGATTCCTTTTGATCAGAGCAACGGCAAAACCACAGGCTGTGCTCTTCCCCAAAACAAAATGTTTTTAACTCCCAGCTTTTGCAATGCCTGGCGCCAAGCTGAGAAAAGTAAACAATAAACATAGGGTGAGGAATGACAAATTGCTTTTTATAGTTGAACAAGTGATGACATAGTACAGTACATGATCCGTTTTTGCAACAAGGAATTTGACTTTCACTCAGGTGAAACATTTAATGTATGCTACAATTTCCTGCTAACAATTAGAGTTTGGTCTTTTTTTCTGTTTTTTTGGAATGCAAAAATAAAAGTTATGCAATTAACCATCCCTTCCTCCTGGACTGCATTATTGAAACACTAGAAAATCCATTCTCAACCTTATTTTTTTGGCTGTGGCCCCCTTAAGACTGAGCTCAAAGTTTATGGGGCCCTTCCCTGAGAAGCAGTCAAGTTTAGTTGGTTTCTTCCATACGTCTCTCCTCCCAACGACATAAAAAACATTATGATTTCATCCTTAAAAGTGCTGTGGCTCTGATGGGAGCTGTGCTAGGAAAGGGTTCAGATGTTTGATATACTGTAGTTCCATGAATGGAAAAACATTTTCATAGAAAATCAGAAATGGCTATGGTACAAAATATAGAATCTGATTTATTCAGTTACAAATCTCTATTATAATTAGAACTGACCCTATTTACCATTTTACAATGGAAACAAATAAATGAATCATGGATGTAGTCCTTTAACATGCAAGTAAAAATCTGAGACTCCCTTGTAACGTAAATCCCATTACAGTGAAAATACAATCAATGTATTCACTTCAAAACCATGAATCTTGAATACGAGCTAGCTCTGTTTAATAGATTTGGAGATGGTAACCAATGAATACTCTAAGCTGATTTGATTTACATTATCTGAAGTGCTGGTTGTTACTGAAATGATGAAGCTGACTATAAAACCAGAGCGTGCACCTAGCAGCTTTTTCACTTTGGAGGTGAGTGGGGCTGGGGGGTGGGTAGTGGGACTTTCTGGTTCCTGTTATGCTTTGAACTTGGCAGGCTGAGCTCTCTCCTTTGGTGTGTCACATCATGTGACGACATCATGAAGGAATCCCTTCATCCCATTGAGTTCCTGCTAAGGGTGACAGCAATCCAAATAGACATATTCCTTTGCTCTCTCTCCATATCTCTGCAAATTCTTACCTTTTAGATATCGTACTCTCTTTTGAGTGTCTCCACAACTACCTTTGACGACACATTACAGATCTCAACAACTTGCTGTGTAACAGGCCCTTCCAGCCAGAAGCCCATATCACCCAAAACCCCAATTAACCTACAACCTCTATACATTTTGAAGGGAAGAAGGACACTGGAGCACCCAGAGGAAACCCATGCAGGAGAATGGCACTAACTCCTTACAGACAGCATTGGATGTCTTTAATCATGTCACTTTTTGGATCCCTTAATATCCTCTGGATCTTGATCATTCTTCCTATTTACCATCAGTTTTTTCTGTCCAAGCCCTTCTTAATTTTAAATATTTCTATCAGATCTCCTCTCAACCATTACTTTTCCCAAGGAGAAAATCTTCAGCTTCTCCAACCTTTTCTCCTGGAACCATTCCAGTTAATCTCTTCCGCCACACTCTAAGTGCGGCTTCTGCTGTTGTGCCAGGTAGAAAGTTCAAGGATTTTAACAAAATAGGATGTGGCGTGGTTTGAAGAGAAATTTCCTTCAGGCTTCCAGTTTCTGAAGCCTTAATGCAAAATCATTGTCAAACCTCAGGTAGTGGAATGGAGATTTCCTGATGAAATTCTCCCTTGGAACTTCATCCCTGTGATGTGGACCTAGCCAGCATGTATTGCTCAACGTCAAAGAGAAAATGGTTGGAATTTATTTAGCGACAGCGACCAGTTGGGCAGCAAATTTAACACAAGTATTCCAGCCTGCTTTTACCTTAAGCTTGGGTGTACAGTAGAAGTCCAAAAATCCAGACTGCCAGGGGATTGGATTTGCCAGATTCTCAGACAGTACTTTTAAAATTCAAATTTAAGGAGGAATAAAGAAGAGATGAACAGGTAAATTTTAATAGTTTATTCATTAGCAAATAAAGCATACTTCATTTATCAAAATGAGCAGTTTTAATGAAAAATAAAGTGGCTGCTTGTTGCTGCTGTCCCTCTGTGGCACTTATGCATGCGCACACAAAAACTGGCTAATTTTAAAAAGTTTGAGAGTCTTTGAAAAATTTGGATTCATGGGTAGTCCAGATGTCTGGTATCTGGATTTTTGTACTCATCTTTGGATGCTGTTACCCACTTTTACTAGATACAGCTCACTTTGCTGCCCCACTGTCTGCCAGAAGAAATAGTCAAGATCTTTGGCCAAGCAGTTAAACCAAAACTTGCCACCCCTCATTTCTGGTCAGTGGCCAAAGATCAGGGCGGCGGGATATCACTGGTTCTGTGATGCAATATACTCCTCCACTTTCAAAATTGAAACTGATGACACATTGTTTGTGCGGCATTACATGATTATGAAGTTCTTTGTGCTTCGCTGAATATCTTTGGCCAAACACTTTAAGGTTCAAGGTTCCCTTGATTGTCATGTAACAATACATTAAGAATGTGATATATATGATAAACTTTAACTTTTTTCTGCCGTAAGGCACACAAAGAGTTGCCATTAGTTTTGCCCGGCACTCCTTGCAGTACGAGAGAAAACGTAGTGAAAGATTCTTTTTCTCTTTCAACCCACATCTCAAAAACAGGAGAATGGTCTTCTTCACAGTTTTTTTCTTATGAGCCTACTGTGCAACTGCATTTCCACAAGAGTAACTGCAAAGGACTTAATGCCCACTGTCTTCTTTAAAGGTGTTTCGATAAACATATCCTTCCTAGACCCCAGCAGGCAAATGTAACCACACTTGAGAACTGTCATCCCTTTGGTTGGTAGCTGAGGGATTTGTGTTTGGTGTAATATTATGATTAGGGTTATGCACTTGTCACTTCATTGGCCATCTGTCCTTCACAAAAGTGGAGGGGATAATACATCACATGTTGAGGCTGGGGCATTTGGTGAATTGAATTGAACTCAATCCTCATGCTTGAAAAATATGCCTAAGCTGATACAGGTCTGGAGATGCCACGATTTGAAATTCAAATGATGAACTTAATATAGAGGAATCTACTAAAAGATTCAGAAGATTGGTGAATTTAGAAACCAGATTAAACATGAAATGATGCATTTTTGGTCAGAAGAATGGTGAGAGCCAATGAGCAAGATACAGTTTTAAATGACAGGTTGAAGCAGCAAGATCAGATGGGAATCTGCCCCATGTCAATGGCAAGACAAAGATGCAAAATTAGGAAATATATTTCCTCAACAATAATACTGTAGTGATCTCCAATGCACATCATGAAAATGTGAAGAAAGCAAAATCAATACCAACTTTCTAAAAAATGGTGGCTAAAAAGAGACTGGGTATTAATTGGATAGTTCGATCAAAGATGTTATAATAAATGCAGCTTTGGACATCAGGCCAACCAACCACTGCTCCATCAACTCTGTCTATACCTCCCGCTGTCTCAGGAAAGTTGATAACAAATTAAAGGACTCATCCCAGTCACATTCTCTTCTCGCACCTTCCATTGGGCATAGGATAGGAAAACACAAACCTCGAGATGCAGAACAGTTTCTTTCCTGCTGTTATGGTCCTCTCACTGGCAAAGATAATTCCCTTCCACTGGTTTTGTTTAAAAAAAACTACACCATGCTCCTTATCCTGCACTGTTTTTGTACTTTTACTATACTCTGCACTATTTACTGTAACACAACTCCCTACACTGTTTTAATTATTTGCTATTGGACTACCTGCTGTAAGAGTTGACCTGGAAAGCATGCAAAACAAGTTTCTTAACTGCATCTTGGTAACTCAATTCAATGAGCTGAATGGTTTTCTTCTGTGGCAAATCATTCTGTGATTAGCAAGCATAGCATGGATTTCAAATATTTGAAACAAATTATTGAAGAACCCCCATATGTCACAATACTCCTAAATCAGTCATTAACCATTTATATTTTCCATGAAAATAAGTCATAAAAATGTGTTAAATCATGGATTCATGGTCAACAATGACGCTCCCTGACTTTTTCTATTGTATTTCTCTTTTTTTCCAAACAGAACTTTAAAAAAAACAATATAATGGTTGTCAGGCTAGTTGGCTTAAAGACAAAATCAAACAAATAAATTTATATTGCATTACTTAATCTTAAATTTGATCTTTTTTCTCATTTTGTTTGTTTTCCCTTTTTCTTTCATATGTGAAACTGATTATTTTCAAAGATCTTTTTCTTTCAAGTCCTTCCGCACCTCTCTGATCTCCTGTCAGCCCTTGCAGGGATGCACCATCGGATTGACTGGGTTATCAACAAATTAGTCTTCAGCTGTACATTTAAAATAAGAATCCTTGAACAATGCTTTGCAATTCATTTTTTAACCTTTAGTTAAAAGTTACTTGCCATGTAGATTAAGATTTTAAATCTGTTAAATGACAAAAGGAGAATATTCAAATCATAAACCAGGTACGGTCCTTAAAATTGCCAGGTTGATTAAGATAAAGCTATGTGCAAGTCTGCACAGGTAACATCAATGGCAGTTAAATATGAACAGATTTGGCTTTTCAATGATTAATGTCGCCATCCTCTACACTAGATCGTGAATATTTATTACTTCAATATTGAACATGTTAGCTGTCCTATTTAAAAAAAAAGACAGAATCTTGTTTTGTTTTCCATTGTTTCTTGAATACACCCATGCAGATGAAATAAACGTAGTTATTTCAGATACCATAGAACTAATTGAAGAACTTAGATCTTAAATGGAATTTCTGAATATCTTTTTGTTTCTCGCAATCAGAAAGATCTTCAAAGACTTTACTTTTCCAACATTATAAATTGCATTAAACAAATACAAGATTGTTCTAAATAGACTTCAGGGGACTAAAAAAAAATCAAGCAACTTTTATTTTACGTGAGTCTTCTGTTACATTGTTCATTCTCTCTTTTCATATTTGCAAGCTACATTGATTTAAGGAATCTGGAAGAAGAATGTAATTCAAGAAATGTTGATTAATTTTATAATGCCTGACTGTGCAGTCATCATAACAGACATTATGAAGGTAGATGGGAGGTACTATATTTAAAGAAAACCAGATTTAGTTTTATAACTTTGCAGTAAATTAAGAGAGCAAACTACAGATCCAAATGGGCAATGCAGATTCTCTGCACTGTATTGTTTTCAATTTATGTTTTGGCATCTTTTTTGACTGCAAGAAATTAGCAGCCAAGTTTTTGCTAGAAATCAAATATACAAAGACTGTATTGAAGTTGCACTGTATAGATCTAGGTTCACGTCGGAGGCAAAGGATAATTAAGTTTTCAACTAATCACAGTTCAAAAAGCTGAAGAGGCATTGGCAGTGAACCCTTTATGCTACTTTTAAAAAAATGTAGCCTAAACGTACTGCGGCTTGGAAAGGAACTCTACAGAATTACCTGGGGACCTCACTTCCCTCAAAATATAGCGCCACTAATACTCTCCAGATCTGCTGGCCCCTTCTCTAACTGTGTCAAGAAAATGTTTACGTTCAGGATGGGTTCATCTGAAAGGTCAAAGAAATTTAGAGTCTTGAGATCCAACGACAATAGCACTAAAACTTCTCCCTCGAAAGGGGAGGAAGAAAAAAATAATTTAAAAATCATTTACTTGCTAAGATCAATGGAAACATTATTTCCACTGCATTTCAATTGCTACCAGCTTGTAATTTTATAAAATCACCATCACTGTGGCAAAAGAACCATGTTTCATCTGCACTTCAAAGGCTTGTACAGTTAGAAGAAAAAAGCATGCTTACGTGCTTATAATGTATTTAAAACCTTGATTAAAATAATGGGGACTATCTGGAGTAATTATTTGTGATTTCATCTAACTGACATTTGGCCACAAATCCAAAATAAATGTACAACACTGAAGTAAACAAGACATTAAAAAGTGAAAGTCACAGCACAGAACAAAGGAACCTACAGACTTGTCCCAAGTAAGATGCAGTTCAAACAAATTAAGCTTTTTAAATGGACGGCTTGATCACCTCATGAGATTTTGTCACTATGGGGAACATTTTTGGGAACGGAAATGTGTTCCCTTTTAAATCCACAAGCTTCACATTGTTTCATTAAAATAACACCCCACCAAGGCCTTATTATGATCCAGCCATAAAAAAAAGTACAATCACTTTGTGAAGGAAAATTAAAATGTCTTTTGGACTATTTCTAATGTTAATAATGCGTACTAAGCCAATCTACAAATTTTCTTAACGAATAAACTAAAAAAAAGCCAGTGGCTTGCATACTATGTAAGAATGCATATTCCCAGCTGTATACTCCAACATGATGGAAAGAAAACCATTCATCCAATGGTTAAAAAGTTTAACACACAACAAAATTATATTAAAAAACACAAAAGGGTTGAAGTTGGCAAATCCCTTTTCTGAGCAAATTTCTAATCTTCTAGGAAATTTTGAGCTTCTACAGATGTACTTTCAAAATACTTGGATACTCCTGTGTTGACTGTTATGTTTATAGAGCTCAATTTTTAACCAAATGCGGTAAATATGCAAAATCTGTGAATTTCAGAGAAATTTTGGACAAATAAATTTTGTATAGGATTTCCAAATAGATAGAAAAAATGAGAATAACGAATGCATCGTTCTTCTAAAACAGAAGATTGTGCACTGAAGTATAAATGTAGTGCTGTGTAAGATAAATGTTATTTATTAGAAAAGTATGCTAGAGAATAATTGTTTGCATGAAAGAGAAAACATGCATCAAAAATGCAGATTCAAGTCTGTAGCAAGAAAATATTTCCCATTATTAAATTATATTAATTTTAGATGGTCCTTAACAGAATCCCACACAGCAAAGAAAAATGTTGCAAATATTTTCATCTTCAGGAGCTAAATTGTGTTGGGAAGTTAAAAATGAGAGTTGTTTTACATACCCAAAGGGTTTTCTTGAAGTGATTGGCTTCAAAAGCCTTTTAAAACAAATATGTTGGTCCCCATGCAGCAAAACACATACCACTGCATTATGACAGCATTTTTTTCTAAAAGATATGATAATGTGCCTAATTTGTCCTACATGCTCCCACTTATCTGCTGGTTACGTGCCATCCATAGAGTGAGCTGGCATTATTGCAGCAAACACGGTGAAAAGACCAAACAGACTGGCGCCTGATGTCTGGCATCTCCTTGAGAAAGAAACGGCTGAGTGACAATGGATGTCATCCATATAGTATGCAGTAGCATGCACTGGCATGTGAAACTGTGCACACATTGTTCTGTCCCACCGCCCAGCAAAAGTCCACTCCTAGTTATTGTGATCACAACCTCAGCTTCTAAACAATGATGTCTCAGCATGAATTTTCAAAGAATAAAAATGAAGACGACTCCTTTCTCTCTCGCTGCTCCTAAGAGGTACTTCTTGTTTTGCTTATCGTTGAGAAAGAAGCACTTGCTTCGTCTCAGTCCAACTACAAATATTGGGGGGGGGGGGGAAATAAACCCTCGGAGTTGCAGCGAACATGTGTGATTCTAATGAATAAAATTTGCACAAATGTGTTAAAAGTAGAAAATATATTTCATAAAAAACTCCCAATGAAAACAAGTACAAGTTAAAGTGCCAGGGCTACTGTAAAAGTCATACTCACAATATTTAAATTGTCAAATATAACCTCTGTTTATATTTGACAGAGGAAGGCAGAAAGGTTTCCTTGATCTAAAGCTGAGAAGAGGGGAGTTTGTTTGATTTCCTGACTTCTTTCTCATAACCCCTTTGGCAAATCTTTGGCCATCGCTTTTACTCTTAATTAGTTGTACCTATTTTATTCCATTTCAGATAAATCCAATGCTCTAGAATCTATTATAGACTTTTAACCAGAGGCTGCACAACTGAGCTCATCTCAGCCCATAAAAAACACTAGCTTCAAAACTTAAAAACATTCACAAAAAGTTGTTTTTAAAATAAATACTGATACATATCAGTAAAATAATATAAATTTTAATATTGTTTGCTGTTGTGCTAATGCCTGAACTGTTGATTTTGAGTGTTATATACACCATGCTGAAGTATGCGATGTCCATTTACACTTACCCGGAGAATATGGAATACCATGATTAGCTTCAGAAAGACTTGGTATCCCAACAACTCCTTTCGCAAATACCACTATGAATCAATGAATCAGGGTTCACAATGCAGCAGCTTGGAAAGTGCTCTCCATTTTATTTTTGCTAGCTCTGCTTTGGGCTACTACCTTCCTGCAGTGCATCAGATCTGTGCGCCAGTAAACTTATCATCTTGTCATTTCTTTACATCCAGCAACATATTTACAAAAGATGAAAGCATCATTCTGCTTTAAAAGAAGTACCTAAACTTTAAAAAAAAATGGATTTTTTTTTCCACCCAAAAGTGAAAAACAAAAAGGAAAAGTAAATCACCTACATGAGTTACATTGCACTCTTTCAGTCTACTTAGAAATACAGGTATTTACATTTTTCATGGAAAAGTATTTATGGAAGAATTTCTTTATGAAAAGAGCACACTTCCAGGCTACAGTAATGGAAGATTTTAAATACAATATATATGCAAATGAGAAATCTGTACATTGTTTTAAAATAACTAGTGCATGTTTGCCAACTGAGTCTCACAAGAACACTATATACAGAGACACTTATTGACATAAATTGAATTTAAGAAAATATCACCTTGCAGTACATCAAGAAGATGATTGTTTATACACTAATGAAGTGGAATACATTATTGTAAAAATAACTTGAGCCATACCAACAGAAATCTTAAAGCAGACACTCACATAGAATTGCTGTTTTAAAACAAAGATTAGAGACTGTCCTTATTCAAACTTCAAATACTTCTGTTACAGGAGACAGCACGGCAAGTTTGAAACCAAGACTTTTTTGTGACTAGAATTTAAACAAAAGCAGGTTCTAATTATAAACCTGATAGCAGAAATCACCACCATAAATGGAAACAAAATTCCAGACTCCTTTCCAAATCAAAACCCAAACGTGTAGTTTGCACAAAAATGCTGGAGAAACTCAGCAGCTCAAGAAGCATTCCTTATGCAGCACAGATAAAGATACAGAACCACCATTTTGGGCCTAGTCTTCATCAAAAACTGCACAATAGGGAGATTCATTGTAAGTCTGAGTTTCTCTCTATCAAGGTATTACAATTATGCTGGACTGACCTGTATGTTTATCCTGCAACAGTCCTGCTCCATCTCTATTCCTTCTAATTTTGTTAATATAAAATTGTTGTAAACAATTACAAAAATTATAGCTGTATCACTGAAATTATCAGTAGATCAGCCTGTCCTAAAATGTTGACTTAAGCATGTTAACTTGAATATGAATGCTAATTTCATAACAGAAAGGAAAACTAAATCTGGCGGAGTCTATCTGTACAAAGGTGTGGTTGAAAGTGCAAGTAAGACAGGTGGATTATTATTCCAAGCGCATATTTAGACAAGAGACTGAATTATTTTTAAATAAGTGCAATAATTGTCTCAGGGATGTTACATGTCAAAAATGGTTTTAAACGCAATTACTTTTTAATATCAGCCACTAAGAACAAAAGCTAATGTTTCAGAAATATTTTAGCAGTAATAACACTTTGAAAGAAATTCTGATGAATATGAAAGGCAAACTAAAAAGTGAAGGAAAAAATGAACTGCAGGTTATGAAAACCAATGAAAGTTCCCTCCATTCTTTAATTGCCTGCTGCATTTGAATCAGACATTACATTACAAATCAAAATCACGTACTGTAGTTCTGGAATCTAATTACACATTATCTGCAGATTCGATAAAATATATTTCAAATAGTTGCCAAAGAATAGTTGAAGGTCACTTCATAGAGAATACATAAAGTTCACAGGGTAATTTGCCTTGCATTTCAATCCAGTGTGGCTGACGATGCCATTATTGTCACCGTTTCAACATCTTAACTGCTCTACATAATAAAACTTAATAAACTGACACAATACCTTACATTAGATTTCAAAGAGACGCATTTCATGACCTTTACAATGACACCTAGCATAGTCCTGGCAGTAGAAATATCTGTCTCTCAATCTCACTAATCATAATCCCATTAGTCAATTTAAAAAAAATCTAAAACTGCAACAAAGAATTGTCAGGTTCCTTTTATTTTTTTTGTTATCTTTTTAAAATGGACCTTTTTGTTTAACCAAATGCTGATGACACTAAAGAATAACTAGTTTGCAGCAGGAGTTACTGCGCCTGACAATCCAAAGGAACAGAATTACTAACAATTATTAACCCATGGGATACTTGAGTTTCAATGGTAAACTGCTAATTCCAGTTCTGCCTGGCTGAGTATTCCCAAGAGGTGGCCTCTTTTCCACTGATTATTTGAACCTAAATTAATTTAAGTCAAATATTCTGGACTTTTAACTTTAAATCCGGCCGTCTTATATTAAAAAGGACAACAAACTTTAGCTTAAGTGAAGCCACTCAAGGCAAATGTGGCCACCATTCTGCACCAACAGGCCCCCACAAGAGCACATTATTGACCTTTTGGTGCTGGTACTGATTGAAGTCAGAGTGCTTCTTGAGTATGGAATGTTGACCAAGATGTATTGGTTCTTCTTTAAGTAGTGTAACATCTTCCTAATTGTCAGAACAGACAAGTTTGTGGTATATTGACTGCAGATCTGTCAACACAGAAGTGGAATGCAAGCCCATTATTTTTTTGAGAGTTGGTGCTTCAACTGCAATAATCCAATGCAGAAGCAATGGCACTTCCCACTAGCACACCACAAAAGGGAATATATGGCTAGCATCCCTTTTAGAACCTCCGACTTGACATCTACACAAGCAGTAATGGATTAAACATTAAAAGACATAGATTATATGAATTGTGGGTTTTCAATTGCAATTGATGTGGTTTGATCTGAAAATAGCTGCAATGATTTGAGCCCCCAAAATGTTGGTACTCTGCTAGAGCATGTCAAGTTATTGGTCCAGAACTTGCAATCAATCTACTAATCCTCAATGCCTGAAAATAAAAAAAAATGCAGGTGTTGGAAACCTGAAAACAAAAGAGAAAATGATGGAGCACTCAGATCAGTCAGCATCTGTGGAAAGAAAGTAACAGAGAGAACCAAATTTCCATGATCTGTGTGTACATTGATGGGACAATCCACTGATTATCAGGTGGGCAGTGCTGGAATAAACCCCAGCCACAAAACAAGGGAAAGATATTTTGACTGCTGTCTATATTGCTGGTTTAAAAACTCTAATTTATCAAAAAATTAAGAATAGTTGATTTTCAGATACAGTAAAATGATTAAAACAGCATTTAAAAAAAACACTTAAATAAACTCAACGAATCAGAAATCTAAACATTCTGATAGGTATCCGAGCCTTTACCATTGTTTTCTAAACTGATATGAATATACACGTTGTCTCTGGCTGGACCCATTTTTCATGCAGATTTATAGTCACCTGACTATACATAAACATATACAGTACATACAACCTGACAGGGTATTTTCGGACCGTAGTGCACACACACAGACAGTACACCATACACACAAACAACACTGTTCATAGCAATCGAAAATAAATACATACAGTATACAAATAATTTCCGGGTTTCTAGGATTGTTCGATAGTCTCACTGCCAATGGGGAGAAGCCAGTCTGGCACCCTTGGCTTTTATGGTCCTGTACCTCTTCCTTCAAGATAATGTCTCAAAGATTCTATGGGCTGGATGGTCAGGGTCCTCAGTGATTCTCTGAGCCTTCTTGAAGCACTCATCTAAAAGGAAATTTAAACATTCTTATCCTAGCCTTTACCATTGTTTCCTGAACTGATATGAATATACAGGCTTTCTCTATACAGATTCTTCACACTAAATGTTGGACAATTGGTCCAACTCTGAACTTCCACATTGGACTCCTCTGGACGCCATGGTCCAACACCAGAGCAGAGCTGACAAGGCCACCACAGTAGCTTCGTAAAACTTTGACAGTTCTGGTTCCTGTGCAAAAATCTCAAAATTGCAGAGGGTGGAAGCGAAAGAGAGTTACTTACAAAATCCAGGCCATGACAATTTGCTACATTATAAAACTTCACTGCTTTCCTCATCAATAATGAATATCTTGATAAGAGGCAGTATGATTTTAAAAAAAAGAATCATTTGATTCCATGATTGGGCAGAGACAATAATCACTCATTGATGTTAATAAATCTTATGGCTTATTGGCAAGGAATTAAAAAATATCATTTAAAACTTGATTGCATAGATTGTCATTTGACTATAATAATAAGTCATGTACAGATTATGGTACTGTATTTCAGAAGGTTTTTTTATTTTACTATGCAACATTGGTTCAGCTTGCTCTTTATTTTACAGTAGTACGCTGAGCTCAAAATTTTAACAATGTTACAATCAACTTTAAAATCAACAGGGAAGCTCACAAGTCTAAGCTTGTAAATGACAATAGTCAAATAAATAATTCTATGCCCTGCTTTGCTTTAAAGCCAGCACACCATGGACTATAAATCACATTGCTTGTCATTTCTCCCATTGAACATAGCCAGCACTCACCAGACTACACCCAACACTGTACAATGCATTTTATTCACACACAGAAATCGTAAATATTAAAAGAATGGATTAAATTTTAAGGGTTTACTTCTTGTAAAACAAATGTGAACTGAAACATTTATGAAGCAATTTTTTGAAGTAATGGACCATTTCTCTTGACTCATCCTTAACCTCATGTTGCAACAATTGTCAGGATGCTAAATCCAAACATGGTATCAACTTGTCATTCATCTGATTTACATCATCTTATTCAACTCTGAAAATCTGATGGTACACTGCATCATGGCCATGGTCTTGGCATTGAGAGCTACGAGCCAGATTGCAAAGACAAAATAAAGATCAAAGTGCAGTTTTATGGTTGTCATTCAAAAATATTAATTACTTTATGGGATTAGTTAACATCCTATATTACAAGAGCTATTTATAGTGTGATTAAAGTCGGTATATTTAATGTCATGGGTTGCATTTTACATTAAGGTTCTCAGCTATTTTGGATGCAATTCTTCAAAACACTTATCCATTCATAACTAAAAAGATTCAATGCGTGAAAAGTGAAAAGAAAGGAGGACCAAAAGATCATGTTGAAAAATAAAACACAAAATTACATTGCAACAATCAAAGATGGAATAAAGAATGAAATTGGATATGCAACGACACCAATATTCTGACCTTTTATTCACCCACATTTTCCTCGTGAGAGGATTTATATAGTACAAATGGTGATTTAGATTAGTGAAAGACAATAAAATCCCTGTTGCCTGGAATTCAAGTAAATGGCAACCTCAAGCAACCAGCAAAAAAAAAAATTGCGGAAAATAAATGGGTAAAAAATACGGAGTTTAAAATTGGCAAGTCTCGCCATTAGTTCTCTATTCACGCAACATAGTCTCTCTTATCTGACATCTACCAATCCCTGTGTGTGCTGGAAACCAGTGGGTTTACCACAATAAGGTTTCATCAAGAATTATTTTAGCAGTTTTTTTAAAAATAACTATACCACACAATTGTGGATGCGATTGAACTTTGTTTGTGGAAAGGCCAGTAAAAGGGAAGTTGGTCAGAGTAGTCATGGCATCCTTTCTACTGTAAATGGTGGACTCTTCATCTTGTTTTAGATCCAAGTCTAACATCTAGAAATGTATAAGTTAAAGAACTTGCACATCTCCGAAAAATAAACTTAAAATAGAAAGGATAACGCTGAGATTATTTTCATCAATACAATCTTGCTGGCCTGGAAGCTGCATTAATCACCTGGATCACAACATCTACTTCAGGCAGTTCATTGATTATAGCTTGGTGTTCAACACCATCATACCAGCAACATTAATATCAAGCTCAGAGATCCAGGATGCCGTTCCTTCCTTTGCAAACAGATCCTCAATTTCCACATCAGTAGACGCCAATCAGTGTAGATTACAAAGTCATGTCCTTCTCACTGACATCAACACAGGAACACCTGAGCGTTGTGTGCCAAATCCCCTACTCTATAATCTATTCCCTTTGTATTCAGGATTGCACAATACCTAAGTTCGCTGATGACTACCATTATTGGCCAAATAAAGGAAATTACGAGCATTAATACAGGAGGGAGATCAAAAATCTGTTTGTGTGCTCCCAACATCAGCAAGACCAGGGAGCTGAATGTGGTCTTCGGGAAGGGGAGCCATAGGGACCACACACCTGTCTTCATTGGCGTGAGAGAGCCATAAGGACCACACATCTATCTTCATTGACGGGAGAGAGGTTCCTGGGACCTCTTCCGGAGTCAGGTCTCTGGGGCAACTGTAAAGAAGACACCCCAAAGGCTCTACTTTCTGAGAAGTTGAAGGTGATTTCGCATTTAAAATTTTAATTTAGACCTACAGTACGGTAGCAGGCCCTTCTGGCCCACAAGCCCGTGCCCTCCAAATACACAAATTATCTCCAACCCCAGTAGATTTTGAAGGGTGGGAGGAAACTGGAGCACCAGGAGGAAACTCAAGCAGACACGGGAAGAGGGTACAAACTCCTCACAGACAGCGTCGATTCAAACCAGGGTCGCTGGTGCTGTATAGCATTGTGCTAACCACAACACTAAAAGAAGCACATTAAAGAGTTGAGTTTTGCTGCTTGATTTATAATGTACACATTAGCTGTAGTTATCTTTTATATCAGTCAATGGTTGGTAATGACTTCACAGCCATGACTATTTAAGGAATGAATACTCTACCAAACTGGGTACTGTGATTTCTTTTCTCTCCTGTGGCACGTTATAATAATTTAATTTATACTAACGTTAGTGTATTTTACATGTTTGGATGCAGCAAGGAATTTTGATTCATCTGTACATCGTCCTTATGGATATGACGAACTCTCTAGAGAGAGAGAGAGAGAGAGAGAGAGAGAGAGAGAGAGAGAGAGAGAGAGAGAGATCTCATAACATTGTAGACTTTATTGATTGTTTTTAGTCACTACTATGGCACAAGGAGCAAGTTTTTGAGATCTACTTTAGTTTGGCATCATCAAAGAACTTCATTAATATTTGTGATTGAAAAAACAAGATAATTGAAGTAAACTGTTTTCACGAAGGTATGTAGCACTATCAATTCAATACCGAGCTCTAATTTCTCCAATTGTTTCCCAAATTAGCTTGAGATATATATTGTGTATATATACACGAAGAATAATCAAATTATAATTTTCTTTCTTTTCATCAAAACATGGCACCAGCAGCAGCACCCACTCACTGCAGGCCCTCTAATGCAACAGAGATGGGGTTAAAATCTGGCTATTTACAGTATGTGGTCAAATGCACTCAGTACAATAATTCTTCCAGTATTTACACTCTAACATCTCAGCACAAATATTTGACTTTACAACAAAGAATTGGCATAATTAATATAAAAGTTTACATTAACAAAAAGGCATGGGGTCACTAAATTAAAATATAGTGAAGCTAAAATATTCATTTCTAAATGTATTACAAATACTGTACCAAGCTTAAATATTTACAAGAATGCAACAAACCTATTGTTTATACTCTGATCAAAACATAAAAGCAAAAGAAGCACATTAAAGAATTGAGTTTTGCTGCTTGATTTATAATGTACACATCAGTTGTAGTTATCTTTTATATCAGTCAATGGTTGGTAATGACTTCACAGCCATGACTATTTAAGGAATGAATGGAGAGCAAAATATATCATCTTCAGAATATTGCCAGGGAAGGCCTGAGTTTATCCAAGTAAAATGAAAATCTCTATGCAATTGCTAAGTAATCTTGATCATGCGCCAATGTTTGTCATATGGACTGTAAGGATCTGGAAAACCCTGAATGAATGTTTGTCATATGGATCCAACTGCTATTCCTTTGTGACTGGCTTTTGCAGCCTCAACTCCCAACCCTAAAGTACAGTGGGGAATGAAGACAATCTTCACCAGTGGGATAATCCTGAACCATCTACTTATTTTGGTCAGAACATTTTCTTTAGCTGCAAAAAGAAATCCATTGCAAAATCTTTGCCAACTTTGCAGCTGGTCACCAAAAAGTACACACCTTTGTTCCTTTAGAAGATACTTGGCACCTTGCCATTGCATCATGTCTCTGGACAGTTTCTTTGACTTGACTGCCATGTTTTATTTTATGATTTATTAACAAGTAACAATGCATTAGTTTCACAATGCAGGAAATCTGAAATGTTGGTGAAAAAGATTCTACCTTGGATAATTGAAAAAAATGGTATTGCCACACCATTGTTGACATTGTATCTTCATAATTAACAAGCTATTGGTTAGGATTGTGAAACAGCAACACTGTTGTGATGGTAGGTTAGATCTGAAACAAAACTTTGGAATTGTTGGTAAGACTGACCAAGTCACTGTCTTCACCCACCCACCTCAGAGTTAAATGTGCAACAGTTCTTCATTTGACATGCATGGTGTATCTGGCAAAACAATTGTTCCCTTGTTATTGCTTGTCAACTGATATTGACAGGTCACCCTAACCTAATAGTTAATTCCAGAAGCATCTATATTTTGATATTTATACTGATATACAAATCAAGAAAATAGAAATTCATACTGATGCTCCTATTTAAACCTCTGATGCAAAGATCCATAGACAATTCCAGGTGACTAGAATAAAAGAGAAAAAATTTATAATATAATACAGGTGAAACTTCACATATGTTACTTTCTACATGAGCTTAACTAAGACAAGCAAACAGTGAAAAGTTAATTTGGAACCTGGGACAGAGGAGAATTAAATGATTTCATGAGGCCTAAAATACTGATGAAGAAAGTTTTCCTCTTTTCATTGTTGAGACCTTTTGGGTTGTGTGACGTGAATCTTGATAGCAAAATTCACCCTTCAAGTCATGAAGGGGTCAAACGGAGATTGCACAAATTTTAAAAGTCTTGCACCTCTACTTCTATTAGAACTACAGGTTGTAGTTACAAATCTAACAAGTCATTTTAGATCTCATTGCAAAAATAATATTACGAATAGAACACTGAAAGAATGAAAATGAAATAGGTATGCAAGAATGAAAAGAATGGTGCATACTGAAAAAAAGATAAGATAAAGAGATTGCCAAACAGGTAAAACCCATACAGACTGACATGATTAAAGAACAAAAATGAAAGCAAAGACAGCAATTACTTTGCCGAGACACTCTGTCGACATTCAATTCCACTTAAATGAATGCATAAGCAAATATTGAAAAAATTCAAACAAGTTTTTATCTGTACTCTTGTTAAGTGATTGACCAATAATGAATTTACATCATTTATCATGTACATGCCCTATAACAATAGTCTATTAAAATTTGTGCTCTATTTTTATTCCAACAACATTTAATCCATTTTCTCAAGTCATCTGGTGATTTTCTACAATGCACAAACTGGTCCTTCAGTAGAACTAAAAGAACTTTTAAAAGACTTCCAGGGGTGGTAAATTGGGAAAGACAGGGGAATTTACTCCATCAGCTTGTGATTTTCCATAACAGAATATGCTGTGACTTGCATTCCTTCTTGTTCAACTGCACAAGTTCAAATGTCACAGTGATTTGGAATGGACAAAATGTCTTACAGAAACTGCGCAACCTAACAAACTTGTACTTCAAAACCGACAACAGCCTTAATTTTAATTTATCAACGATAATTCTTTAAAACACTTATATTTATTTAACACATTTGTGAATTCTATTGCAAAAAAAGATTGCAGTTTAACAAGAGAGGCTGTTTCTGCGCTGAAGTCATAAAAGATCCCATCATAGCACAAGAGCCCTGCATCACGGAATACACAGGAACTTCCTCTCACATTGATTATGTAGAAAATACATCAGCCTATTTTGTGATATTAATGACTGTATGACATTTCGACATCCATTATTTCGACGAGGTGTGAACTCAATAGCATTGCAACCATGTCAGAAGAATGCGATGAGTGCACAAGAAGAGATTTTGTCTTAAGGTCAGGTATATTACGTTCTCCGCATTTAAAGAATGCAAAATCACTGAAGATATTGCATAAATAAAATACATAATAAAAATAACAAATAAAAAATAATCAGATCAAAGCTGTGAAGTTCGAGTGAATATTTTCATTAAAAATTTTCAGGTTTAATTACACACTTTGATATATTTTAGCGTACAACACAAAAAAAGAAACTGATACCTGCCAAGTTGCAGCTTGGCAGATTGAGATGAAAGTCTAACAATGGGGTCATTTTCTTAAAATTTTAAATACAGCCATAATATGTGTGCATTTTTCTTACTGCTTGTTATGAAGGAAAATGAAAATGTTAGGAAACATCCACAACTCCAACCGGTTAAGAAATAAAAATGCTTACTTAGCAACCGAAGATAAACTAGAACACGGTGGCACATTCCATTAAAATTTAAAGAACATTGAGATTGTAATACTCACTCAGAACACTGCTTAATGAGCTTTCATTATGTCTTTCATTTGCTTCTGCTTAAATGTTCTGTCCACTGGTGGCTTGAACTTTGGCATCCATATCAAAAATCTGTTTTATTTTAATTAAGTATAGTACATAAAAACGAAGTTTGCCGCCATCTATGAAGTTCTATTATATGCATGTGTGAGGAAATTTATCACCAAAATCTTTCAGTAGTTTCATTGCAAAACTTGCCCTTTATTCTGTTCGTTGGTGCTCAATTATATTTTAAACCAGGTTAATCGGACTGGGATACAGAGTTGAAATACCACATTTCAGTCTGCTATTCTGATGGCTACGTACGTAGTCAGTTCACACAAAATCCGTAGGTGAAACTCAGCAGTTGCTGAGTATGCAAAAGACAATTCTTCAGTGATTAACGTTTAGCTGCGAACTACTGCTGTGCCGAACCATATTGCTGAATGCAGGATCCTTCCTTTATTGAATACCGCAGGGCAATGAAGTGAACCATGGCTATTAAAAAATTAGTACAACGCTTCAGGAAGAAAAAATACAGAAATAACTGTCACCTTCAGTGACCTGTAATGTAAAGCAGCAACTCCTGTTTAGAATTGCAAATGAAATGCTGCCTTTGAACCGAAAAAGATAAAATCAGCTACAACTGGCGCACTGCAAAATGAATTATGAGGCCCAATGGGTAAATGTATGGGACAAAAGTGACCTCCATTTGGCAGTGAAACATCAGAACAGCAAAATAATAGCACCTCTACGCTTTCTTCAAAACTACTTAGTCCCATTTTTGTTTTGGGGAGAAGTTACTCATTTTTATCCCTAAATCCTATCACGTACCTGAAAGTAAAAAAATAATGGCAGAACACAGATTCAGAATTATTTTCTAAGAGTGCGTTATGAGGAAGCAGGTCCTGAAATGAAGTTCTGGTTTTTGGGAAGGGGATGATGTAGGTCATTCACATTTATCCTTATTATCCCATGAAAAGAATAGTAGGACTGTGCCCACATTGGCTCCTCAGAACAAAACCACGTAGAGCAGCTGAGTTCACTTAGAATAAATAGATATAAAGGAACAGTAGTTAACATAACAATTCTCCTTTCTGGAAGAAGGGTTTTCCAGGGACTAAATAAACTCATAGTTAAATGTAACATGACTGAACAATCGGAAAATTTAAAAGTAACTTATTGCTTGAATCACGTTGACACTCATTATATATACTATGTACGCCAAGCATTGGCACCTCCTTTGTGGGCTTTGAGTGGTGCCACACATACTTAATTCATTTACACGCAGAAGAAGGGAGGTAGGTGCAGTTGGTGCTGTTTGGAAGAATCAGCTGTCACAAGTCAAATTAGTTTCTTTCACTATGTAGAACATTACATCCAGTCATCTGACATAATTACATATACCAAGGCGCAGAGACACAGAGCATTTGAGCAAAGCATTGCTCAAAGGCAGTATGAAAGAATGAGCGACCCAGTCATGAATGAATACTTGTAGCATTTCTAAACATGATACGCCAAGTCTTGATCAATTAGCTAAATATTTTGTTGAAGCTTGGAGAACTTGTTAGCAGCACATAAATGCAGATTTTCAACTCAGTAATCTGAAAAAAGAAAGGCATTTTGATAGATTATTTTTCTAAAACAAAGATGTGCATTGATGTCTGGCAGGTTGTGTGCAGTGGCTGCAATATGTACAGAATATTTATTTAGTAAATTTTTATATTTAAGAATAATGTTCATTAACAACAATCATTTCAACAAGGCTTGGAATTTTGAAAAAAACATTAAAAATTGTACGCAAATGATGTATTCTGAGGATTACAGCCTATGGTTACATTAAGATCATTCATTGCATTAACATAGTTACAGAGATTTAATTTTCTATTAATGGTTGCTATTAATAACCTGCTATTTATAGGCCTTGATAAAAAAAGTCACTTTGACTAATTCATTACAGGACACCTGTTAATTAATTGTCAGTTGACTAATGTTAACCACTGAGCCTGACATTGTAACATGCTGCCAAAGACAGATAATATTGTTTTTAATTCATTGATGGGATGTAGGACCTGCACCAAAGTCAAAAAGAGGTCAGCATTTATTGCTCACCCATATCTGCCCTCAACAAAATAGTGCTGAGTCACTTTCTTAAGATGTTGCAGTGGAGACGATACTTCCAGTTAGATTGGGCGTTCCAGGATGTTCATCCAGCAATGGTGAATGAATGATGGTGGGAGGCTTGTTGGAAGTGATGGTGTTCTCATGCAAGTAGAGATCACAGGTTTGGGAGCTTCTGTTATAGAAGCCTTTCCTATTTGCTGGAGTGCATCTTTCAATTGACTTGTACTGCAGCCACGGGCTGAGGAGAGAGTGAATGCTCAAGTGGCAGATGAGATGAAGTTTGGGGGTGGAGTGCGCAGGCAGATCATCAGCTGTGCTTTCCAAATAATGAATTTACATCTACCAATACTTGTCTCTCAAGTTTCATTCACAAAAAGATGTATAGAAGAAAGAACAGGTATTTAATTAAGCTCAGTTAACTCATCATAAGTCAAGAATTAATTTTCATGCCTTCTGATCCGCATGCCCCAATTAGCCGGGCTACTGAGTTAGCTATAATGCAAGAGTCAATTAAAATAATGGAAATTTAAGTTAAGCAGGAAAAATTGAGATTTAAAACGGGACAGAATATCAAGTCATTGAAACATTAGATAAAATATTTATCACAGAGTCTTTAAGATTACCTGCCATTTCTTAATTCTTAAAAGTTTATGATAATATTTAATTTTCCATTCCTTAGACCTCTCTTCCTCCTCTACTCCCATGACTTTTTTCGACCTCTTATTCCGTTAGCCCTCAATATTCTCTGCATTTCATCTGTCGAATGGCCAGCTTTTGCCTTCTTCTGCTTGCAGTTCTCCATTAATCTGAAATATTTTGCTTGAGAAAAGGAAAATCTCCTTCCAGGACATCACCCTGATGTGTAAGTGTGCCTTCAATGCTAGGTTTAATTCCTTGAGTACACTGTCAGCATCACCAGGAGGATAATTCAGCTGCACAGAAGTGGCTTAAAGGCTATGAAAGCTGGGTCATAAATGCTGGTTTTGTCAGCAATGATTGGGTTCATTCCATTTAGACATACAGCACAGAAACAGGCCCTTTTGGACCCCTAGTACTTTTGAAAGTGGGAGACAACTGGAGCAGCTGGAGGAAACTCAGAGAGTCATGGGGAGAATGTACAAACTCCTTACAGACAGTGTGGGATTCGAACCTGGGTCCTGATTGCTGGCGCTGCAACAGCGTTGTGCTAACCACTACACTAACTGCCCTAAAATATATATTTTTTCATCTGATGTGCAAGACTTTCTAAACAGAATTTCAGATTTCAGATAGATTGTCCAGAAAATATTGTTTACACAAATAGAAATGATTGTTTGCAGAGTTATGAAAGTACACACATTGTCCACAAATCTATATTTGATCCCATCATATTTGGCCCATCTCCAGCATTCAAATTATGGCTGACGTAGTTTTCCTTTCAACCCCATTCTCCTGCCTTCTCCCCATAACCTTTGACGCCCTTACCAATCAAGAACCTAAGCATCCATTTTACGTAGACCCAATGACTCACACTGTGGCAACAAATTCCACAGATTCACCACCCTCTGGCTGAAGAAATTTCTCCTCATCTCTGTTCCAAAGAGTTGTCCTTTTATTCTGAGATTGTGCTCTCTACCCAATTCTCCCACCATTGGAAATATCTTCTCCATATCGCCCACTCTAACTCACCCCTTCAATGTTCGATAGGTTTCAATAAGATTCACACCCCCCCCTCCAATTTTTATAAACTCTGCCGAGTAGCAGAAAAAAATCTTTGGAAGAGAGGGATTTCATTTTGTTGGTTTATGAGGTTTTCTCGGATGAGAAGAATAGGAGTTTCAAGATTTGGGTGATAGTAAATAATCTCAAATTTTTTATATTTTGAAATTTAAAGGGCCTTTATTACTATAAAAATCAAAATGTGAATTTTTAAATCTCAAATTCATAATAGATTGATCAATACTGGAGTAGATTGTTTATCGCCATGGGTACCTCTTTCCCAGTTATAAGGGTCCTTTAGTCATTTGTAATCCATTTGGATGCTCGTCAAGCTGCTCTACATTTCCAACACTTTCTGTTTTTTCTTCGAAATGCAATATTAATGGTTTTTCTATTCACCATTACTTTTTCACAGTCACCCAACTGAAGTCAGTTTTTAAGAGAAGGATAATGGATCGCTGTAAGTGAATTACAAACCAGTAATCCAACTGAGAGGTTCAGATACGATCAAACTGTCAGAGAAGATAGTGGCGTTTCATTTTTTTTAAAACTGTGTAGCGGTTCATTCTGACATGGAGGTGTAACCAAAGTCATTTGAATTTGAAAAGAATATCTCGTGATCGAGGACAAAGCAGCATTAACAATTTTATGGTTTGAAACTTGATTTAATAGAGCTTGATAATTGTACACTATTTATTATGATTGGAGTGTCCTATATTGAACCACACTGAATATATGCTATTTTTTTCCCTATATGATAGAGGTAAAAATACTTTGCTCTAGCAGTTGAGTAGTCAACAAAGTGCAAAATACTTCATTTAAACCAAAGATACACAGGAATAATCTTGTAATCCTGTGTCGCACCACCAGGTTCAGGAACAGCTGCTCCCCCCTCCACCATCAGACTCCTCAACAACAAACTCAATCTGGGACTCATTTAAGGGCTCTTACTTTTGCATTTTCTTGAATTTCTTTTCTCTCTGCATAACAGTCAGTTTGTTTATATTTCTTTATTTGTTTACATGTGTATGTTGAGTAGCTTCTTTTTTGCACCACCAATAAGTGGTAATTCTGCCTCGGCTGCAGGAGAAAGAATCTCAGGGCTGTATGTGATGTCATGTATGTACTCTGATAACAAATATGAAATTTGATTTTTTTAGTACATTCAAAATTCCAATATCACCATTTTTTAATCTCCCAGAGTATTTCCTTTGGATTAATTACATTGCTCTTGTCAATATAAACCACTTCTGTTTTACACACTAAAGAATTTCTTGATGTATCATAACTAGTGCACACTATAATAAGTGCTGAAATGCAAGTTTCCTGAAGCAGGCACGCCTCCATCTACTGACTGAGCTGCCTTCAGCTCTTTCTGTGACTGCCCTGCAAATCGATTGTTTGCCGTCCTCAGGAGCATTTTCAAGCCATCTCACTGCCACTTCACTTCAGCAAATTTCACTTAAATTCATTATTGGGTCAGGCAATGAAATTTTCTCTTAAATGGGACACTTCCCAGTCCACGACAGGCTTTGTGGCAGCAGCCCCTTCCTGTTAATTTATCAGCACATTTATCTGTGCACTTCCACCAGCGCCAGCTCTTTGAGGCATAACATCATTCTCAATACATTGTTTGTATTCGGCAGACTAGTCTTTGCATTCAAATGTTATTAGAGGTACTTTTTTATGTAACTAAATGAACTCTTGGTTGCACTGAAATGTAATCTTCCTCCTACATTTCATGCTATAATTAAATCCAACCTTCTATCCCCGTTAACAGGCAAAATGCTATGTGTATCTTTTCATTATGGCCAGTAATTCTATTCTATTTGCCTCCTTTAGGGACGTCAAGTTACATTTCAATTTTTTTTTTGCCAGGTCTTTGGACATCCTACAAAATCTTAGGCGACGTCATTAACCATGCAATTCAGCTCTTGAAGTGACAACGTGAATGACCCATCATGGCATCCCCAGTTAGAGCTGTAATATTCCATATTATCCAAATGGTATTTCTATGATTGAATTCAGATTTCTGATTAAACCTCTGGTGTGAACGTAACCACAAATCATGGATACACTGTCTGGAGCCAAATTAACTAAATGCACATTAAATAAGTTTCATAAAAAATAATTTAGAACTGAGACAATGGATATTAGTCATTCAGTTGTTTCAAACCACAAGGCAAGGCGTGATGTAAATTAACATCTGTTGCTTTTGCAGTTTATGTCAACCAAAGTCAATTTAAATTTAGACATACAGCATGGTAATAGGCCCTTCCAGCCACAAGCCTGTGCCACTCATGTTGTGGGCTAGTCATCCTACATGGGTTTTTGACCACTTTAATTTCCTCCATATGTTGGATATCACTCTCTATGCCTGTAATGAATGAATTTCACTGAGCAAATATAGCTACGGCAATTGATACAGAACAAGAATATATTCAAATACTAATTATTACAGAGCAGATGCTGCTGTCCTTTCTCATTAGGATCCTCTATTAAGGAAGAACAATTTGCTATTATTTCCATCTGACTCTCAGAGGCTTCCCAGTTCATGTCTCAAACTTCTTGTAAAATCACACAGCGATAGGTCTCTTAGTACATTTATTTTCAGCCCTCGTCATAAAAAGGCATCATATAACATGCAGAGAGCAGAATATAATTAGTCCCCAATTTTACCATCATTATCTCCAGATCAACAATACAACAGTATAAATCAATGCTGAATTCCATGATAGACACATCTTTGAACTGAAATGGCCAGAATCTTGCATAGTACGATGTATAAGGCTCTTCTTGCTCTTGTACAATAGACAGAGAAGACAGCAAGTTCAACACATTTCCGTGATATTTAATCTTCTCTCTTAAATTGATTAACAGTTGTTTACAAATATGAATATAATCATGGTGCATTCTCCCTAATATATTCTTATGAAATGTGTGCATTATCCTGAGGCCCATTCAAACCTCATTTGTTTTCCAAATTTCATCCATATTTACCCATGTACTCATACATTTACCACAATGTACTCTGTACAAAAACAGGATTGGTGAGCGAGAAAAATGTGGCAGTTGGATAAATATTTCAGTTCCTTCTTGGAAAATTTTAGTCATTTTTCTTAGATAAATAGAATGCGGTGAAATTTGCTTACATATTTTGAGGTATTAAATATCACTGTTGTTCATTCAGTAGATGATGGGAATATATAGATACACAATAAGTTGTGATTAACAGGGCAAAGCCAAATGTGCACGATGAAGTCAACCATTTGACATTCAATCAAAGTAAAGCTATCTTGTTTGGTTGGTAATTAATAAATGCCGATAAGGTTAATGCATACTCAGATATTATCTTCCAGAAGTTAATTTTATTCCTGCAATAATAGAACATTGCAGCAGAGAACAGGTATTTTGGTCTACAGTTGCACCAGCCACACCCACAATCCTCTATTTTTCTGACATCCATTTGCTTATCTCAGTCTTTCGAATGTCTCTATTGTGCCAGCCTCATTGCCACCCCCAGCAATATATTCTATGCACCCACTTCTCCCTGTGTTAGAAAGTTACCTCTGACGTCTCTCTAAACTTTCCTCCACTCACTTTAAACAGATGTCCTCTGGCATTTGCTTTTGTCGCCCTTGGGAAAAGACGCTGACTGTCCACCCTAACTATACCTCTCATGATCTTGTATACCTCTATTTTTTTCCCCTTTCATCGTTTGTTGCTCCAAAGAAATTCTGAAACAGCAACAAGTAATTACACTGAGGGTATTTAAAAATACAATTATGATGGTCTATGGTATGCAATTGAAAAAGGTGATAGATGGTGTCAGTAGGATGGTGAAAACAGTTTTTCCAGCAAAAGGTACCATTGATCCATACAAATTAAGCCAGGTGCAAACCACTCAGCGACGTAGGTCATTTAATGAGGCCATGATTGATCTGTGTGCAATTTCAACACTGCAGTCCTGCCTATCTATACATATATCTATACATATATTATTGTTGTAACATGGTTCATAATATGAATATTTGCTTTTGGTCTTATCCATCTTTAGAAATCTAATGGAAAGAAATTTTTAGTATCTTTTCAACTGTATTTGAGGTGGAGCTATGACCCAATCCAATAACTGCTCTTTTTGGGGTTACTGAACCAGACATAGAGAGTTTTTCTGTACCTGTGCAACAGGTTATGGCCTTCTCTACATTGTTGGCTAGAAAAGCCATTTTATTCAAATGGAAAGACTCTAGACCTCCAACAGTGTTTCAACGGTTTTCTCATATTATGACCTGCTTAAGTTTAGAAAAAAAATAGATATGTATTTGATTCATCAGTGAAATTTAAAGATACATGGCGACCTTTTATGTCTATTTTCATTTGATGTAAATGTTTTTAATGTGAATAGATGTAGTAACTCTACCAGATAAGATAGAGTCTTATCTTTGTTTTTTGATTCACGATATAGACCAAAGGCTACAAAATATATGTAACACTCAGGATAAGCTGCTCAGATTTTTTTTTTGGTTAGTTTTCTTTTTTTTTAATAGAGTAGGTTAGGTGGTACACACATATACACACTCATATATCTATATTTTTATTTTTAATGACTTTTCTGTCTTCATCCAGTGCAGTGGAGGGGGGACAAAGTTTATACTGTTTGAAGTTTTATCTGCTCTGATAGTTCAGTGGTAAGAGCACTGGTCTTGGAAACCAGGGGTCACAAGTTTGTTCCTGTCTTGGGCCTCATTTCTGTGAGGGGCGCTGGACAAAGTGGCGATTCTGTCTTTCTTAAGTAGACAAAGTTAAAGAATTTCATGTATGTTACATTCTAAATGTAGTGTTACATGACAATATGGAACCTTTCCCTTTGATATATACAATATGTGATACTGTACTTTCAGTTTCGTTCCCTTTTCTTCAATTGTACCCTGATGAAGAGCTCAAGCCCGAAATGTTGGTTTTATATATATCTTTATCTTAGCTATACGTATAAAGTACACTGTTTGACCTGCTGAGTTTCTCCACCTTTGTATTTTTAATAGGTGTGATTAGGCATTTTCACCAGAAAAGATGCCGGGATTGGGGGAGGCGTGAAAGTCACACTGTAATTTCACTGTGAATATAATCTTTCTTCGTGGAAATAGCCACAGAAACCAATGATGAATGAAAAAACTCAAGAGGACAAAAAGAAGTTTTGAAGGTGGGTAAACATGAAGCACCAAGAAAAGAATAATAAAGGGCAAACAATAATTAATTGTTCAAGTATCAGAAGGGTCTCTGCTTAGTTCAAAGTGAATTAATGTTGAAATGAAAATTGGCACACAATAATATTAAAACGGATAGAGTGGTGTTGGTTACACACAAAATCCAACTTCAAAGGGGATCTCCCAAGGTTTAAGGTGGTATCAGGAAGGAACGTCAACTGTATGAATAACAAACTAAACCTATTTATTCTGACAAGCTGATCTCTACCACAGTACAGTGAGGCAATACTAACACAGAAATTTAGTATCCTTTCCCTTTGAATGGAAGGGACAAAATTATGATGAAATACTTGAGTAAAAATAGATTTGGATTCATGGAACTATTTGATACAAACTGAATATGATAGGTTTAATTAAGTTAGTAACTAAAGGCTTCTTTAATGTTTCAAGAATTACAGCATTCAACTTAATCTTAAATCTAAGTGGACCACAATTTGAATCCTGAAACTGGCAACGGAAATGGTGATATATGATCAAAGGGTACGAAACCTGTCTTTCTGTTTAGGATTTAGTTATAAAAACACCATAAGCTGTGCTATTGTTAACAACATTAAATGAAAATGCAGCCAATAGAATTAAATCGAATTGCATTATATTTGGTAGTCTGCCAGGTTTGAATCAAGAGAAATGGATCATTGAGGATGGCTCAGACATCAGCCAATTGGCTAGAGGTGAAATCACAGGCTCCAGAGAACTGCATTCTGAACAAAGGGATAATTAAAATAAGTCGAGTAAGTGGTGAAAAACCTGAGGAATTACACAGGTTAGGGATCTATTTGTGGATGATTATTACGCATCCTTCATTCAATTAAATGCTAAGAATCCAATCTTTGCAAATAGTTCATTAGCATTTGCAAACAAATCAGCCAATGGATATGTTCGATAAGCCTAACTTTACAGAATTAACTCAAACTAACAAAGCCAGACGAGAAACAAATTGAGGAGCAAAGTACTTTCTATCAGAAAACATTGTTGAAGTTTAATGTGACATCATGGACAATTTGACCTTAAGAACACCAAACTGGCACTGTTCAAACTCATTTCTCCTTTGAAAATTGTGCAAAAGTCCCTCTCACATGATGAAATGAAACATTTAAAGACATGCTGAAATGTGTAATATTTCAAAATTACATGTTTGCATTATCTCAGGAGATCTTTCTTGTTTTAAATATGTATAAAACTCCTGTAATAGTTACATCAAGAGAAAGGAAATTTACAGGATTTGTTTCATAATCCACTTTCAATAATTACCTGTGCACATGGTGGAATATGGTTCCCATCATATAGGATAAGTACATTTTTATTAAATGACTATTTTTTTTCCATTTACATGTCAAAATTGTCCACAGACTGAGCTGCCTTATTATTGACTAGCAGGATACCCTGCATTGCCCGGGAAATAAAACACTCAGTGGTTAACTACATGGTTGAACAAAATACCCCCAAAAACTTCATGGTAATTCTGCATAAATATATTTTTTCAAACACAACATTTATAGTCTTTGTAACAGAAGATGGTGCTGCCCTTCGGCTGGTGGCTTTTGTTTGGATTGCTTGGAGTCCTGCTTGTTTTTCCTCAGCAGACTCTTGTTGTCTGCTCACAGAATGCCCAGCGGCATCAGCACTGAGGCGGGCTTGGCATTGTTCCTCTGTTTCCTGCTGCCTGCTCCTTGTTTGTCTGGAGGTCTGAGCACTGAGGCAGGCCTGGTGTTGCTGCTCTGTTTCCTGCTGCCTGCCCCTTGCCTGTCTGGAGGCCTGAGCACTGAGACGGGCGTATCGCTGCTGCTCTGTTTCCTGCTGCCTGCCCCTTGCCTGTCTGGAGGCCCGAGAACTGAGACGGGCGTATCGCTGCTGCTCTGTTTCCTGCTGCCTGCTCCTTGCATGTCTGGAAGCATCAACAGTGAGACAAGACTGATGTTCCTCTGTTATCTCTTGCTGTCTCCTTTGTCTAACTCTACGGGCTTGTGAAGAGCTTCTGCCAATGTGGCTTTGTTTTTTGGTCCCGTATTGAACTGGGTTTGGCCACTTATTTTTATTCTGAATGTACATTGATGCACAGCACTGTGAGGTGTCCCTGGAGCAAATTCAAAATTTTTTTTGAATTTCATATGACCTTAAAGGTAAATTCAAGGTGGTCATGACATTCAAAATCAAATGTTACTGCAATTATAGTAAACAGCAATGCAAGTCAGTGCTAGTGAATACTTGTATAATAAACAGTAATACAGTCAGTGCAAGCTGGGCAAAAAAACACTTTTGAACATCATTTGACCTTAAGGTTAAATTCAATGTGGTCATGACATTCAGCATCAAATGTTATCCCTACTGACCTCCTTGGACATTTCTAGAGGGCTCCATGTTGATTTGCATGGAGAACAGACAAACAGACATACATGCACAAATATATATTAGGTTGCACTTCACTTCAGGAAAATGCACTCCCATGGTTTTGTGTTTGGAGTTTTAACAACAAAAGAAAACTTCCGCCCACTATTTAAAAAAAAACTTAGGTGAGCCCCATCCAACTGACTTCACACTAATTTTCCTCAGTAATGTAGATAACCTAAAAGCTGATTTTAACAGCATCTGATTTACATTTCTTTTTCCATGAAATGATTCAGTAGTTTGGAGCTGAAGTAGGTGGTCTTCAGCTGCAACTTAGTATGACAACAAATTCAATTGTCATAACTATATTTAAAATTATATCTGTGGAAAAGAGAGACAGATAAAACCTGATGTAGTTTCCTGTGGCACAAGTCATTACATTCAACAGCATTTATGATTGTGGCAGAGACTGTCAGGGCCTTTTCTTATAAGTAATTATTTATAAGCGATCATCAAACTGCAAGAATGGATATCAATGGAATCTAGACTGTTGATAATTAAGGAAACACCTCCAGTCAAAAAATATATGGGATGTCCACAATTTGCTTTGCATTTATCTAGCATAAAATAAGAAGACACCCTGAACTTAAAAAACTCCATATCATTCCTCACGCATTTTGTAATCACTCGAATATCTCTTTATATGGTTTGGCACCAAGTGCTATGGGACATTTTGTTCCACAAAAGCACAATACAAATAGAAGATGTTGTTGTTGATTTAGAAGCTTACCACTCAGTAGCTCTCCTTCTAATGGAAAATAGAGCCTTTGGAGTTTTACAGAGCTAGGTACAGGCAAATGACATATGACCACACAATATCATTTCCAGTAAAAGATGTCAATTCCATAATGTGTGGCATATAAAGGATTAAATCTATTGGTATTTATTCAGCCATCCCATCTCTCAGATCGAGTAATGCTTCTTGCAGCATTGCTTCTTTTGGTTGCCATGGATAAAACTATGAGCCATGCATAGACATTTTATTTGTGAAATAAAGGGCCAGATGTTAAGTCTTACTAAAGCAGGCAATGGCTTCCTTCAGAGCACTGGTTCTCAAACTTTTTCTTTCTACTCGCATTCCATCTTAAGTAATCTCTCTGCCATAGGTGCTCTGTGATTAGGAAGGGATTACTTAAGGTGGGATGTGGGTGGAAAGAATGTTTGAAAACTACTGTTTTAATCGTCCTTAATTGACTTGTTGTGTCCACTTAATTAGTTATTTTTTTCTTGTCATAAAATTGTTACGTACAGCTCATAAATTAGCATTTTTCCATGACAATTTAGTTATCTCAATGTTTATTCTTAGTACCATTAAATTTGTTTTTAAATGACAATTTAACTACTTTAAAGAACTGCATGAAGTAGAATTAACTTTTTGTTGGAAGGTTTGTTTGTTTGTTTGCTTATATGCAGCTTCAAGGAAGGGGAATCTCTCCTTCTAATTTTATTTGTGCTTTGCTCATTTTGGACCTGTGCTCCAGGTCCAAACTTGCAAACAAAATTAAATAACATCCTTATCTGCATAGCATCTGAGAGACTGGGATCATATTTTCTTAATGAAAAAAAAATACTACCTCATGTATTTCTTTGCAACTAAATCCAATGGAACCAAAGGAAATTTGAAAAAAAAATTACTGAAAGTTATGCTATGGTAAAAATCATTGGATTGGACGTGGAACAAGTTATTATTCCCAGAATCACCCTTTGCCAAATCCTCTTCAACACTTCAATAGAGTTATTTTATAATGGCACTAAAGCTCCTGAATAGCCATAATTTTCCTTAATGACTTCCTCCCTGTCACTCTTGGACTTGTGATCAATTTACCTAATTCTTCAGTTCCACAGGCCCCATGATAGAATAGATTTTCTAAGTGATACTTCAGTCGACATGGAAACAGAATACCACAGTGCTCCCAGTCAGGTTTTTGTGGAATAATGGAAAATAGTGCAGGAAACATAAAATCCTGTTCTGATGCTGTCGCAACTTCTGCTACAACCAGTGAAGTAAAAGAATCTAAGCAAGTTTTCAATGGAAGTAATTCAAAAGAGGTTGATGTACATTAGGGTTAGGGTTAGAGATGAAGGCTAGCTCTGAAGTAAGTAGCTGTGTTTGGAAGATTTCGCTTCTGGGGAAAACAAAAAAAAACGGTTCATGTTGGATGAGTGTAAATGATGGTGGGGGAGAGGAATGCTTGATGTTGGCATAGACAGCGGACGAAGGGGCCTGTTTCCATGCCAAATTTCCTCAGCTTATAGAAAGTAACATGTTTATAATATTCAGCCAAATCCACAATGCAAAGTGATTTTTATCAAAAAATAATCTAGGATAATATATCCATCATTTGAATTAGTTGTAAAATATCCTCAGTAGATAGAACTATAGAACATTACAGGACAGAAAACAGGCCCTTAACATCTGTGCCAAACTATTATTCAGCCTAGTCTCACTGACGTGTACCCAGTCCATCGCCTTCAATACCTCTCCCATCCATGTACCTGTCTAATTTTTTCTTAAATGTTAAAATTGAGCCCACATTCACCACTTCAGCTGGTAGTTCATTCCACACTTCCATTACTCTATGAAGAAGTTCTCCCCAGTGTTCTCCCTATATCTTTCCCTTTCTCCTTTAACCCATGTCCTCTGCTTTATACCTCATCTAATCTCAGAGGAAAAAGCCTAAAATATACAGTATATCAGTACACAAGAGGGTATTTGAATCTTAAAAAAGTCACCCCAAAACCAAGTCAAGTCACCTTTGTTTATTGTTCATACCATGCTCGCACAGTAAAGATGAGATAGCATTTCTCTAGGACCATGGAGCATATTTACATAAATAAACGTTAGAATAGAAGTTAAACACATTTAAAATATTAAGACATCTACAATAAAAGCCCATGGTGCACTATCCACGTATTCTGGAATTCAGGAGCCTAATGGCATGGGGGAAAAAACTGTTGCCCAATCTGGACTTGAGTGCTATGGTACCTTTTACCAGATGGCAGAAGGGAGAACAGTTTACATGAGGGGTGTGTGGAGTCATTCACAATATTTATTGTTTATTCGCCTTCATCGAGTGTAGTAGACACCCTTCTGTCCTGGGTAAACTTGTACCTCTCATTTTGTTTGTTTTAGATTGGTCACAGTGTTTAAGCTACCGAAAGAAACTGAACTGCACCGAGAGCAGTTCAGTTTACACAAATGTTTATTACAAATTCAAAAGCTGATTTCAAACTTCAATATGCAAGCCCTTCCCAATTATACTTATCAACGCCTGGACTGGTCCCAACTGCCGAAGCGAGGCAATGACCGCACACTTGTAGTAGGTTGTCGGGGCACCGGTAGCAGCTTCTCCACCTCCCTCGACCGGGACATTAGCTGGACTCTAGAAGTTCTTCTTCTTGCTGAGAGACGTTTCCACCCCTCAGAGAGTCTCCACTTCAGCAGTGAGACCATGCCTTATATTACCCAAAAATTTAGATGGGTCTACTAATTCATATGCATCCTGGGCCTCATGGTGTAAATTAGATTGTGTCTGATGCAACTGCATCCCTTCTTGCATCAGCTGGTCTAAATCCTCCATTACACCTTCATGGTATGAAAAGAGCCCCCAGTGATCTTTTCCACTGACTTCACTATCCTCTGCAAGGTCTTGCGGTCCGAGGAGGTACAGCTTCCAAACCAGGCGGTGATGCAGTTGCACAGGATGCTCTCGATACATCCTCTGTAGAATGTAGTGAGGATGGAGGGTGAGAGATGAACTTCCCTCAGCGTTTGCACGAAGTAGAGATGTCAGTGTTGTCTTAAACACCAAATGTACAATCAGAGATATTTGAAAGCAGTAAAAAGGGCTTTGATGTCACAAGCTGTCAGGGCAGTCCGAGCCGGGCCTCAGGTTTAGCTTAAAGCCCACTCCTATTCACAGAACAACTCCAAACCCTCGATGTCAAGCTGTATGACCACAAAATGTCAAGTAGGTGATGAATGCAGGGCCCAGAGAAGGTTTGCTGTGATCCAACCCAGCCATGATGCCCAAAATTTAACATTAGTTATATAGCTAGTTTTGATGAGTGAAGTAAACATTGTATCCTCAAGACTGGGTCTGGACTCACTTGAAATTAATAGAATGAGAGGGGATCTTAAAGAAATGTATATAATTATGAAAGGCATAGATAAGATAGAAGTAGGTACGTTGTTTCCATTGGTAGGGGAGACTAGAACAAGGGGAGAAAGCCTCAGGATTCGGGGTAGTAGATTTAGCACAGAGATGAGGAGGAGCTGTTTTTCCCAGAGGGTGGTGAAGCTGTGGAAATTTCTGCCCAAGGACACAGTGGAGGCTCCCTCATTGAATTTTTTTAAGTTAAGGTTGGATAAATTTTTTACATAGCAAGGGAATTAAGGGATATGGGGAAAAGGACGGTAGGTAGAGATGAACCTATCATCAAATCAGCCACGATCACTCCTGCTCCTATTTCCTGTGCTCATGATGTATTCTCCTATCGTAATGTATCCTTAGCAGTGGCTGTTGGAAAACCTCACGTTGCAAACATACGAAGGCATGAATGAAAATTAGCAAGCAGTGTAAACAAATCTTATGGGTAATATCACTGATAATTTTGTGCTTGATTCCTTCACAACTATTTACCCAACATCATACTATGCTTGAATTCATCATAGCTTCAATCTTTCACTATTAACTGGGATGTGGAACTTTACCAAAAAGATGGCTGAACATTAAACAAGTTTCTCTCCGTAGTTCAAAGGACATCCAACATCTATCCTTCTTTCAAATGAACTTCTCCTTTTCTGACATATTTACTCCATCCTCTGTCGACTTAGCAATTCATGTCAGATACTTTTGAATGTTTTGATGCAAAGTGTCCAACCTGTTATATCAACTCTACTTCTCTCCCCACAGATGGGGCCTGACCAGCTGAGCATTTGCAGCATTTTCTGTTTTTGTTTCAGGCATTTCTAAAACCTCACTTTCTCTTTGCCTATTTGCTGAACGGTACTTAGCCGTGAACCTGAAGTATGCTTCATTGGAAGTTCTTCTGCTCTTCCTCTTACCTAAATAATCTCAGAAACATCTATTAAGGAAATTATTTTGTGTTGAGATAAAATTTGGTTCTTTAATCACACCTTTACTCAAGGTTTCAAAATTGTGATATCTCTTTCCATTGGAACATCTATCTTGCTCTTTAGTTAATTTACTGGTTTAACCACAACAATCCCTTTTAGCAAGTGATTTCAAATTCTGATTACCTATGTACAAAGTATTCCTGACATGTGGATCAGAGCATTCAATACAGCACAAATTTAAACTTTTATTAACTCTCTGTACTAATGTATTTTATTTCTCCACATCCTCCTGTTTAAGACCACAAGACATATGAGTAGAAATAGGGTATTCAGCTCATTGAGCCTCCGCCCCCCCCCCCCCCCCACCACCTTTTAATCATGAGCTGATCCATTCTCCCACTCAGCCCCACTGCCCGGCCTTTGAAGCCCTGGCTAATCAAGAACCTATCAATCTCTGCCTTCAATACACCCAGTGACCCGGCCTCCACAACCTCCAATGGCAACAAATTCCACAGATTCACCACCCTCTGGCTAAAGAAATTCTTCTGCATCTTTGTTGTAAGTGGACGTCTTTCAATCCTGAAGTTGTGCCCTCTTGTCTTAAGACTCTTCCACCGTGGGAAACAACCTTCTTACATCTACTCTGTCCATGCCTTTCAACATTTGAAATGTTTGAATGAGATCCCCCCCCTTATTCTCCCAAATGATATAGATAAAGGAAATTATGTTCTTTGCAATCCTATTGAGAATTATGGTTGCTATGAATCTTCAATTCCTTTGGATTATTTGAGAAAAAAATTAAGAGATCAGATCTGTTCTTAACAATAGGGTTGGATGTAAGTTTTGAAATGATTTATTTTGCAGATTGAAATTAGTTTAAGAATCATCAGGGTCATTGTTGAATACCGCCGAGGGAGCATTCCTCATGCAAATATTGCTATAGGAATTGACGGTTAAAACCAAACAAACGATAAAGCCCAAGGCACATCTGAGCAGAAATGTTTGACTGTCTTAGAATGTTTATTTTCTCTGGAGATTTATCACTTTCCAAATTCTGTTGGAAACAACTGCACAGAACAGATACTTCAAATTCAGCTTAGTTTCTGCTCAATACAATTCATTCCCTTTCAGTAAGTTTTAAAAAAATTAGAACCTATTCCTCATGCACCTCTGGGCTTCAAATAAGCATTGTCATTACTCCATGAGCTTAGCGTAAGCAGACAAAAATCGAAGGAACAGTGCTATCCTTTGGTGAATCTTAGACCAAATCCCAAATCTCATCACCGATATAAAACATATTCTACATTATGTTTCCAACCTAAAATATAGCTCTAATACTAGGAACCTAAGACCAGATCCCTTGGCCCTTTGCCAAATCAATGACTGTACATGACACCACTGGCAAACTGCCAAGCAACAGACTGCCAGCTGCAAAGTTTACTGAGCCTAAAGCAGTTATAGCACACACTCATTCATCTTTGGTTTCATTCAATAAGTGGAAATTATTTTAATGCATGTCACATTTTGGAAACCAATTTGCCAACAAATTCCATAATAATCCCTTAAGTAACCAGGTGGCCACAAAGTTTAAAAATGTTCCTTGACAAATTGCCTGTTTAATAGATCCATGTAATTTTACACTGGAGTATCATTTCATTTCTTATTTCATAATTTAGCTTTACAATTTTTAAATATTTGATTGAAAAAGATAATAGTGTTTTACCTTTAAACTAAATTGGCCTAGTTATATATTTTGCTCACAATCTAATTGAATACTCTTCGTCCTATTTATTATTGGTTCGATCAAATATCAACAACGATACGAGCAGCAGCTTTCAATAATAATCCTCAGATGCTCTGATCATTACATCCAAGGATAATCTTGAGCTAAATAGATGTGAAGTATATTTAACTTGATCTTTTATAATGAGGGATCATGAAGAAGGCTCACCAGCGGCTATACTTTGTGAGGAGCTCGAGGAGATTCGGAACGTCACTGAAGACTCTCGTAAACTTCTACGGGTGTACCGTGGAGAGCATTCTGACTGGTTTCATCACTGTCTGGTATAGAGGTGCCAACACTCAGGACAAGGAAAAAAAACTCCAGAGGGTTGTTAACTCTGCCTGCAACATCACAGGCACCAGTCTTCACTCCACTGAGGACATCTACGAGAGGTGGTGTCTAAAGGAAGCAGTCTCTATCCTCAAGGCCCCTTTCCACCCTCTTCATTCTGCTACTATTGGGAAGGAAGTACAGAAGGCTGAAGATAAACACCAAACAGCATAAGGAGTTTCTTACCCATTGCCATCAGATCCCTGAATAAACACTGAACCAAAGACACTGGCTGACTTTGATTTTTTAGTTTGATTTATTTTGGAATGTGATTTATATAAATATTTCCACTGTGACGCTGCCGCAAAACAACAAATTTCGTGACATGTTCTTGACAATAAATTCTGATTCTGAACTAAACCTCACATTATTGCTATCTGACCATCTTGTTTCTAAGACAAAGAAAACTAATGACGGCTGTATTATCCAAAAGAGGATGGGATGGAACAGAATATATTTGTACCCATTCATATTCCATCACTAGTTGACATGGTGTTGTACCCATTCATATTCCATCACTAGTTGACATGGTGTTGTGCCCATTCATATTCCATCACTAGTTGACATGGTGTTGTACCCATTCATATTCCATCACTAGTTGATATGGTGTTGTACCCATTCATATTCCATCACTAGTTGATATGGTGTTGTACCCATTCATATTCCATCACTAGTTGATATGGTGTTGTACCCATTCATATTCCATCACTAGTAGACATGGTGTTGTACCCATTCATATTCCATCACTAGTTGATATGGTGTTGTACCCATTCATATTCCATCACTAGTTGACATGGTGTTGTACCCATTCATATTCCATCACTAGTTGATATGGTGTTGTACCCATTCATATTCCATCACTAGTTGACATGGTGTTGTACCCATTCATATTCCATCACTAGTTGACATGGTGTTGTACCCATTCATATTCCATCACTAGTTGACATGGTGTTGTACCCATTCATATTCCATCACTAGTTGATATGGTGTTGTACCCATTCATATTCCATCACTAGTTGACATCGTGTTGTACCCATTCATATTCCATCACTAGTTGACATGGTGTTGTACCCATTCATATTCCATCACTAGTTGATATGGTGTTGTACCCATTCATATTCCATCACTAGTTGACATGGTGTTGTACCCATTCATATTCCATCACTAGTAGACATGGTGTTGTACCCATTCATATTCCATCACTAGTTGACATGGTGTTGTACCCATTCATATTCCATCACTAGTTGATATGGTGTTGTACCCATTCATATTCCATCACTAGTTGATATGGTGTTGTACCCATTCATATTCCATCACTAGTTGATATGGTGTTGTACCCATTCATATTCCATCACTAGTAGACATGGTGTTGTACCCATTCATATTCCATCACTAGTTGATATGGTGTTGTACCCATTCATATTCCATCACTAGTTGACATGGTGTTGTACCCATTCATATTCCATCACTAGTAGACATGGTGTTGTACCCATTCATATTCCATCACTAGTTGACATGGTGTTGTACCCATTCATATTCCATCACTAGTTGATATGGTGTTGTACCCATTCATATTCCATCACTAGTTGATATGGTGTTGTACCCATTCATATTCCATCACTAGTTGATATGGTGTTGTACCCATTCATATTCCATCACTAGTAGACATGGTGTTGTACCCATTCATATTCCATCACTAGTTGATATGGTGTTGTACCCATTCATATTCCATCACTAGTTGACATGGTGTTGTACCCATTCATATTCCATCACTAGTTGATATGGTGTTGTACCCATTCATATTCCATCACTAGTTGACATGGTGTTGTACCCATTCATATTCCATCACTAGTTGACATGGTGTTGTACCCATTCATATTCCATCACTAGTTGACATGATGTTGTACCCATTCATATTCCATCACTAGTTGACATGGTGTTGTACCCATTCATATTCCATCACTAGTAGACATGGTGTTGTACCCATTCATATTCCATCACTAGTTGACATGGTGTTGTGCCCATTCATATTCCATCACTAGTTCACATGGTGTTGTACCCATTCATATTCCATCACTAGTTCACATGGTGTTGTACCCATTCATATTCCATCACTAGTTCACATGGTGTTGTACCCATTCATATTCCATCACTAGTTCACATGGTGTTGTACCCATTCATATTCCATCACTAGTTGACATGGTGTTGTACCCATTCATATTCCATCACTAGTTGATATGGTGTTGTACCCATTCATATTCCATCACTAGTTGACATCGTGTTGTACCCATTCATATTCCATCACTAGTTGACATGGTGTTGTACCCATTCATATTCCATCACTAGTTGACATGGTGTTGTACCCATTCATATTCCATCACTAGTTGACATGGTGTTGTACCCATTCATATTCCATCACTAGTTGATATGGTGTTGTACCCATTCATATTCCATCACTAGTTGACATCGTGTTGTACCCATTCATATTCCATCACTAGTTGACATGGTGTTGTACCCATTCATATTCCATCACTAGTAGACATGGTGTTGTACCCATTCATATTCCATCACTAGTTCACATGGTGTTGTACCCATTCATATTCCATCACTAGTTGACATGGTGTTGTACCCATTCATATTCCATCACTAGTTGACATGGTGTTGTACCCATTCATATTCCATCACTAGTTGATATGGTGTTGTACCCATTCATATTCCATCACTAGTTGACATCGTGTTGTACCCATTCATATTCCATCACTAGTTGACATGGTGTTGTACCCATTCATATTCCATCACTAGTTGACATGGTGTTGTACCCATTCATATTCCATCACTAGTTGACATGGTGTTGTACCCATTCATATTCCATCACTAGTTGATATGGTGTTGTACCCATTCATATTCCATCACTAGTTGACATGGTGTTGTACCCATTCATATTCCATCACTAGTTGACATGGTGTTGTACCCATTCATATTCCATCACTAGTTGACATGGTGTTGTACCCATTCATATTCCATCACTAGTTGACATGGTGTTGTACCCATTCATATTCCATCACTAGTTGACATGGTGTTGTACCCATTCATATTCCATCACTAGTTGACATGGTGTTGTACCCATTCATATTCCATCACTAGTTGACATGGTGTTGTACCCATTCATATTCCATCACTAGTAGACATGGTGTTGTACCCATTCATATTCCATCACTAGTTGATATGGTGAGAAATGAACTGATTCTTATTGTAGCCAAACAAACTATCGCAATAGCTAAAAAAGAAATAATAATCGGCTTTTAATTCTATTGTTAGTTTTTTTGTAAAATTGCACCTGTCCAACTGGATGCAAGGCTATAAAAGTATTATTATGCACATAAAATTGGAAGGAGGTATCGGTGTGTAATAGGAGCAGAACTTCAAAAAAGTGATTCAGGGCCCATTCACAGATTATTATCATAATTGGATTTAAGAAGTTTGGATGTTCCAGAGATTCTCTGCCTAGTATTTAGAGGTCGCTATTCGATCATATTTTCACAATTTTTACAAGCTAACCTTGATTAGATTAGTTTTAGGTTTTTTAAACTTTTATCTTCTTTTAGATTAACTGGGTTAAATGTAGGTTCAACTATGGTTGACACGGTCATATCATTAACACAGAATTTACCCTTTGTTTAGATAAAGGGATTGTTTCATTTAGTCTTATTGATTTTCTATCCAGTACTATATTAGAAGCCAAGCCAAAGAAGAATGATAAAGAGATATATAGCTAATTACCATATTGATAGAATTTGATTTTTTAAAAGAAATATTGTGATATAAACAATTACATTGACATTTAATTTGTGACACGTAAGATATGATCTGTTGTTTGCTATATTAGATTACTTTATATGTAGGATTTATATGTTAAACTCAATAAAAGTATTTTTTTTAAATTATTCTGTTTAATTTTCTATTCTTTTCTTTTTTCTTCTTCTGGAGTTGTGATCAAGGAAAGATGTCTACTCTGTTGTTTTCACAAGCAGCAAACAATCTTCTCTTCAATTCATGCTGCCAAGAACTCAGAAAAAAAAACTTCAGAGTGTATAAAACAGGAAGGAAAAGATGAACTAACCTCTATAAATTAAACGGGGCAACTGTGGACTGGATATTCCATACTGATCATGGGATCTTCTCTCTAGGCCACTGGTTCTCAACCTTTTTTTCCCCCACTCACCTACCAATTTAAGTAATCCCAGAGCACCTGTGGCTAGTAAGGGATTACTTAAGGTGGTAGGTGAGTGGAAAAAAAAGGTTGAGAACCATTGCTCCAGACCTTAATTGTTGACGCAATAGTGTTCTCCAGTCCTCAGTGCAAAAACATGCAGACACACAACCACACATACAAACAATAGACAAGTATTGTATCCATAAAAATAAATAAATAAAGAGATAAATATTCTTTTGTACAAATGAGAGACTTGGAGGGTCAGTGCGAGCAGTTCCTTTGGTCGTTCAGCATTCTCACTGCCTATGGGAAGAAGCTGTTCCTCAGCGTGGTGGGAGAAGCTGAAAGATGATATTGAGTACCCCTTCCATCCTGCACATGATTTTGCACACCCTCTTCAGACAACGTAGGACATCAGTATCTGGGAGAGGATCACAGAAACAGCTGTAAAAGGACAGCAAGAATAGAGTCACCAGCTGGATTCAGCGAGTGAATGAGCTAGTCTGCTCAGCACATCCAGCTCTGCTTGGCCCAACTCATCCCCCAATTATTGGAATTTATTTTTGTGAAGAGGTATCCAAAAGACAGATGTTTGTAACTGAGGGAGGGCTTGCATTGCATATGGCCTGGAAGGTTCATGCACACAATCAAGCAGTAGGCACTTTTTGCATCATAAATTAAAGAAGGGAGGAGGCTTATGTGAAGTACAAATGCTGTAGACCTGTGGGGTTAATAATGCTTGTACATTTGCAGCAAATTCAATGTAATAAGACATTATAAAGACATAGTCTTGAGATAAAAAGGATTCTTGCAAACAGTTCCCTTTGTCTCCTTTCCTTTCCCTCTGGATTCACAGCACTATCCCTCCTCCCCCTGCTTGCGGGTGTGCCCTCCCTCCCTTATCAACCTTTGGGACCATGCTCCTCCACCTCCTCCTCCCCCTGCCTCCTCCTCCCCCTGCCTCCTCCCCCCATCATTTTGTTCGGCCGGGTGAAGGGCTGAAGCCTGAAACGTCGGTTCTGCATCTTTCTCTTTGCTATATAAAGGACACTGACCAGTTGAGTTTCTCCAGCTTTGCGTTTTCACATTTTTGATTCTTACCATTAAACCATGGCTTATTTGGAAAATATAATTAATGTCAACTTGCAATGATTATTCTCTTTAAACAATAAAACATATCTTAAGTAACATAAGAGAGAATCAAGCCCTATGGCCAAAATATTTATCACAGTTTATATGTTGTCTTGTTATACAGAAAGAAATCTTCTAAAAGGATATGGGCCATTGAAAGAGCTGTAAATTTCTGATTTTAGCTGCTGTCAAATTAAAAATGTTGAGTTAAACAATGACATGTTTGTGGGAAAAAAATCTTTGAAGCAGACAGATTGATCAACGTGACCTATTCACGCGTATGCACATTTTGAACCCTTTATTAGTTACAACAGCAAAAGGGGTTTACCTTCAAACCTTCAAGCAGACGGGTGTTTGTCTCAGTACTTCTAATGTGACTTAAAGGTGAAGATTTATAATCATTTGCAGCAGTAATCCTCCTCCAATTCAACATTACAAAATGAAGAAGGTTCACATGCAACAGTCGCAACTCAATTAGGCATTCAGGCAAAGCACGTGATATTTCTTCTTTTATTTCACAATAATTAACTGCAATGAAACAATGTACAACGCATGATATTATTCTCATATATGAAAACAATACCTGAACCACACATTACTGATTTGAAAAGCAGTTTCACCCACAAACAAATGGTTTCCATCATAAGGTACAATTAAGTGGTCATTCAAGGAAGGGACTGATGAAAATGGACACTAAAGCCAAGTGCTCAGTAGACAAGGATACTTACTCTCGGCTGAGTGGGTGCTAAAATGTAAGGTATGTGGTAGTGACATAGGAATACATACTTCAGAGAAGATCCAATGAATTAACGAGTGGAGGAGTGACAAGATAAACTCAAGACCATTTGCCACACCACATCCATAAAAGTAGGTACAATTACAGGAATGTTGTAACTGTGAGAATATTTGTAAAAGCTGATAACAGGTACCTACCATCATTAGGACACTTCACAGAATGAGCAGGAACTGGTTCAGCAGGTCCATGTTTTAGCACACCCTATCTATCAGTCAATATCATCTACTGGAATTTCATGAATTTCTCAAATAGTCACTGGTCGTGAAAAAACTAACAGCAACTCAAACTGAATGCCTTCAAATTCATTGAAACTAACCTTAAAACAATTTTTTCCTTTTGCACTCCATGTACTTTTCCAATTATTTCAATTATAAAACTACTTTTGGATCATTCAATTAATTTAATAGAAAATAAAGTGTACATTTGCACATATATCATCCAAACTCATCTATTTTCTTCTTATTAAAACAATCAGATCCAAATAAAATGATTCCAAACTGAAGCTTACTCTGGATTATAGACTATTTAAATGATCAGATGACCAATTTTATTCCTCATTTCCTAATCCTTTTTGATGAGCATTGCAAGCACCTGGTTCAATATGTACAAACACATTTCATTTACTTTCAATTTTTACAAGCACAAATCTGAAAGGAACAGACACTGCATGTCAGCTTGCTCTGTGGTCTCAAACACCACTTGGTATCAATTATATGTTGATTTTCTTCCGCAAGAGGAGTCGAGATACTGATATCTATCATTAGGTTATAATCCAAATTGATGCTAACCATTAACCACCAACCCAAACCAAAAGCTCAAATGCTCAGCAGGAAAGGAAAGGTTGACCAGCACCTTAAGAACTTTCTTTTGTGTAATTTAGAGAAGCAACAACTTTCATGTTTGCACCTCAATTCATTCACTCAAAGGCAAGACATTCATTATTTTAATACTGTCAAAAATGAAGGCAGGTTTAGTCATAGTTTTAGTTTATTTATCGTCCTGACAACTTTCCACCAATATTGTTCTAATTATCATGTATAGTCATGTAACCATCAAATTTTTGGACCAATTTTTTTGGGGGGGGGGAAACTTTTACACAGGTCATACTTTTACATCCGGTACCGCACGGATGGCAGTCTCTTCAATCTGAGGCGCCTGCAAGCTCACACCAAGACACAAGAGAAACTTGTCCGTGAACTACTCTTTGCAGATGATGCCGCTTTAGTTGCCCATTCAGAGCCAGCTCTTCAGCGCTTGACGTCCTGCTTTGCGGAAACTGCCAAAATGTTTGGCCTGGAAGTCAGCCTGAAGAAAACTGAGGTCCTCCATCAGCCAGCTCCCCACCATGACTACCAGCCCCCCCACATCTCCATCGGGCACACAAAACTCAAAACGGTCAACCAGTTTACCTATCTCGGCTGCACCATTTCATCAGATGCAAGGATCGACAATGAGATAGACAACAGACTCGCCAAGGCAAATAGCGCCTTTGGAAGACTACACAAAAGAGTCTGGAAAAACAACCAACTGAAAAACCTCACAAAGATAAGCGTATACAGAGCCGTTGTCATACCCACACTCCTGTTCGGCTCCGAATCATGGGTCCTCTACCGGCACCACCTACGGCTCCTAGAACGCTTCCACCAGCGTTGTCTCCGCTCCATCCTCAACATCCATTGGAGCGCTCACACCCCTAACGTCGAGGTACTCGAGATGGCAGAGGTCGACAGCATCGAGTCCACGCTGCTGAAGATCCAGCTGCGCTGGATGGGTCACGTCTCCAGAATGGAGGACCATCGCCTTCCCAAGATCGTGTTATATGGCGAGCTCTCCACTGGCCACCGTGACAGAGGTGCACCAAAGAAAAGGTACAAGGACTGCCTAAAGAAATCTCTTGGTGCCTGCCACATTGACCACCGCCAGTGGGCTGATAACGCCTCAAACCGTGCATCTTGGCGCCTCACAGTTTGGCGGGCAGCAGCCTCCTTTGAAGAAGACCGCAGAGCCCACCTCACTGACAAAAGGCAAAGGAGGAAAAACCCAACACCCAACCCCAACCAACCAATTTTCCCTTGCAACCGCTGCAATCGTGTCTGCCTGTCCCGCATCGGACTGGTCAGCCACAAACGAGCCTGCAGCTGACGTGGACTTTTTTACCCCCTCCATAAATCTTCGTCCGCGAAGCCAAGCCAAAGAAAGAAAAGTACCTGCATCATTCAAGGTGTTGGGAGCTTGGATTTCCAGGACTGGGCATTAAGTCCATGGTCGGGGCATGGGGAGCTCGGATGGGCAGACAGCCAGGGTGTCTGGAGTTTGGATAGGCGGGCGGGCAGCTAGGGCGAGGACCCGCCGTCAGGAGCTCAGATGAGCAGAAGGCCAGGGAGTCGTTAGCTAGGATAGGCAGGTGGCTGAATTGTCAGGAGCTATGGTGGGCAAGCAGCTGGGCCAAGAGTCCGCTGTCAAGTTGTATGGAACTCAAATGGGCAGGTGGCCAGGGTGGCGGGAGCTCCAGTAGGTGGGTGGCTGGGGTGAAGGTTCTCTGTTGAGTTGTTGGAAGCTCAGATGGGTGGGTGGGGTGAGGATCCATGGTCAGGAGCTCGGATGGGCAGGTGGCTGGGGTGTTGGGAGCTCCATTAGGTGGGTGGCCAGGGCCTGAGTCTGTTGTTGGGGTATCGGGAGCTCCGGTGGGTGGGCGGCCGGGAAGTTTGGATGGGAGGGTGGTCAGTGCCAAAAATGGTGGGGGGGGGGTGGGAGAGGGTCTACTTTTGCACAGGTCATACAAAAATACCTGATTTTTGGGCCAAAAACAAAAGGGGTTTGAATTTTACACGGTACTGACAATTACACAAGTATATACAGTACTCTAACAATGTACGGCCAGAAATGGTAAGTAACTGAACTAAAACATAGCATGAAAACTTCCCCTTCAATGCCATAAATGAAGAGGAACTAATAGTATACAGTAGGAAGTGCAATTCATTATATTGCACACAATATACACAGAATATTATTGTATGCTATAATACACGTTTGGGAGTCAAGTAAAAGATAATATTGATGTCACACTTGTGATTTGTATCAACTTGGAGGACTTGGCTGTGATTAATTTCGTTACCCAGGTCATGTATTTTTTTGCCCCTCAACCATTTCAGGGAATAATCACAAATAGGGCAAACATGATCAGTGACATCATGTCTTGTTTGAATATAGAAAAGATTTGTTATTCAGTTAATAATTCAGGTATAAGATTTCAGACATTATGGGGTCATTTATAACCTACTATCTTAATTTATAATTTTATTCCAATGTAATTAAATTGTCCAACTTGTTTCTTTTCCACATTCTTTTTATATATATTTTTCCTATCTTCATTTAAAAAAAAATATTCATCATATACAGCATCTGACAACACTGTTAGGCAGGGGTTTTGAGTTTTTCTCCTTTCTTTCTTTTATTATATTTTTTTGTAATTAGTTTTTAAAAAAAATATATACTAAGGCAGGGGTGCTCTGGGGGGTTTTCTATCTAATATCCAAGAGCTGATACTCAATTCTTTACAATTTATTTGCTGGTGACTATGTTTAGTGGGAGGGGTTAGATTAATATAGGCGGGACTTTTGAAAACTTTTGTTCTTATATCTATTTTTATCTATAACTAAGAGATGTATAATTGATATATGACCCATATTCTGTGTTGCCTTATATAAAAGCTATATAATTAATTAATATCTGAACTATATATATTCATGCAATATTTCTCTTTATCAAATTAATAAATTAAAATAATAATATATATCATTTGGATTATGAATTATGGATATGATTTACAATTTATGTATGTTTTTGATATTCTGCATGTTTTATCAAGTTTGCATAACTATTCATATCATTTTATTGAATTGTATTTTTGTGTACATTCATTATTAAAATCAAGGAAAATATTTTAAAAAGAAAAATTCTCGTTAGTTGTTTTTTTAAAAAAATGCAAAATATTTCTAAATCTCTTGTGCAATACACAAAAGTGCTGGAGAAACTTAGCAGGTTTCAATGCAAGAATCTCTTGTACAGCTTTAATGCAGTTAGAAAGAGTGAAATCTTACAGTATTCACAACTGCTGACAAATACAAGCAGAGTGAAGAAAGACACCATCTCGGCACTAGAAAACTCATCTTTTACCAAAAGTGTTGATCCTACAAAGAGTTATTTTTCATGATTATTCTTTTGATTTTAAAAGTGGATGAGCAAATAAAAATGTGGAAGATAATGTGTAATTCACTTTAAGATTGTGAAGAAATCTAGTTTTCACAAGTGGTCTCCACCCAAGCAACACTACAAAGTTTGAGTAATCTAATGGTGATCAAGATCATTCAGTTACATATCCAAAGCAAATGTGAATTAAATTGATTGGGAGAGAGTAAAACAACTGTGGTAAACTTTCAAAATAAGGTATGTGAGGGGATTAGAAAAATAATTGGCAATGAAATGTCGCTGTGAATGTAAGGGCAAAATATACTAATTATGAATTGGTATTTTAAAATGACGCATTTTCTGATGCATTATCTAATGCACGAGACTCTCATATGCACAAAACAATATTTAGTTATTGTAATCATGAAATACTTTTCCTGCACCCCTATTTTTTTCCTGTAGGTGTGTTACGTCTGGCTGTGTGTCTGCGTGTTTTTCTCCGAGGACCTGAGAACGCTGTTTTGTCAGGATACACTTGTACAATAATCAGATGACAATAAATTTGAGTTGACTAATGTTATTTTACAGACAAAAGTAAATGGAGAATCCTTATCCACACATCTACAAATTAGACATACACCACGCCTTGGCTTTGCAAATCAAAGTTAGCTTTATTCAAGTGGATGGCGTTTAGCGTCGGCAGCCAATATCATAAAGGATCCCCATCATCCTGGACACAGTATCTTCTCACTGCTACCTTCAGGAAGAAGGTAGAGAAGTCTGAAACCCAACACCTTGAAGTTTAAGAACAGTTTTGTTTTCCAACAGGTATAGGATTCTTGTACCTTCCATCCTATACTAACCATGGTAGTCTGGGACCACTAAAAGATTTGCCTGGACTATTTCTCTCCACTGACTTAACCAAGTCACTGGAAAAGCTTGGCTGGAGAAAACCAATTGCACACATAAAAGTAGATCTTAACTTTCTCACTTGAAAAAATAATTGCATTTCTCTGAGATCAGCCAAGTTTGCTCCACTAAAGATTTGTAATATATTGTAATAACGCATCTGTCTGTTGCTTAGAAACAACAAGCAACTTTCCATTTTCTAGTGTCATGATTGGTCAAGCAGATATACGCATAATAGATTGTTTTAAACCAGTGATCCAGGTCGCACAAGACAAATAGAATTCTGTTCCATGTTATGTACTTCCTATCTTCTCAATCTGGCAATCTCATTCTTTGTATGCAACTCATAAAATGTAGAAGGTATTATCAAATAATCTATTTTTTTCAATTATTTAGTATTGCCTAGCATTGCAACCTTTTCTTAATAGCTTCCACTGCCATCTATTTTCATATTATTTTAAACTTTGTCCACAAACATTGAAATGAACTGAAGGGATCAAGGTAGTTTCTGGCAAATGATGACAGTGTACTGGAAACTTTGGGACAGTCAAGTGAACTGAAAATAAAACTGCTCATAGTTTAAACATATTCATGCAATGATCATTTTTGTGCTACACCCACCAATGATCATTTTCTCAGTTAAATGGTGGAATGAAATGAATTAAATATTTAATTTATTCTGAAAGTCTCAGCTATTCACTCATATATTCTGCTAAATTACTATGGCAACTTTTGCCAAACAATGCACTTCCATTGATCTTTTTTTAACTCTGTTCTTTTTAACCTACACAGTAGGTAAACGTCAAGCACTTCAGCAACTAATTTGTTAGTTGTCAAACATTCAAACTTTATGATGCTCATAACTTATCCGCTCTTTGACAATGAACAGTGCTGTGTAAAGGACTTCCCACATCTTGAAGTTATGAAAAGCATTGTACCAAGAGCTGCCTGGGGATTTTAATGGAACTGTAAATGCAATCTAATTTGCATTTCTTTCAAGCTAAATTTATGTAAAAGTTACGCTGAATAAAAGCACTGAAAACTAAGTGAATACAATTACTTGGCAGAAATCATATTCATGTAATGATTTTGCCTTTTGCTTTTTCTGTAATCTCCTTCAGCTCCATGTCAATCGTCCTCCAATCCTGACTTAATGCTCACCACATAATTTAATCATTTCACTGCAGACAGCAATGCATCAACTGCCCAGATTCCAAACTCCAGAATTACTTCCCATTAACCTACCTCCACTCTCTTCTTTTAAAACTCTATAAAACCTTTCTCCACAATCACACATTTGGTCACTTGCCCACATATATTTTCATTTTTCTTTTTCGATTTTAAATTTAGGCATTCAGCATGGTAACAGGCTCTTCTGGACCACGAACCGTGCTGCCGAAAATCCCCAATTAACTTACAACTCCTGTACGTTTTGAAGAGTGGGAGGAAATTGGAGAAGGTGGAGAAAACCCAGGCAGACACTGGGAGGACGTACAAACTCCTTACAGAGTGCTGGATTCAAATTCACATTTGCTGGTGCTGTAAGAGCGCTGTGCGAACCGTGGCCCACTAATCTTGGGCATCAATTATTTGCTTCATATTCTTCATATCAAGTACCTTGGTTCAGTATGTCCTTAACATAGAAGTTGCTGATTTGCACTATGCAGGGAAGAAAAAATGTTGACAGCGTACTGGTAGCGCAAGTGATAACTTCAGTCAACTTGTTGAAATATTCTTTCAGTTGGCGAGACAAAGTGTAAAGATTTCTGAGGTTACAGAAATAAGGCCACATTCTAGATTGAACAAACCCACAGTTCATCAGAGAGCACAAGATAAAGAGGAGAATGATAAATCTCTGGAATCCTCCATATTGCAGGGTTGTGGAGGAGAGACCATTGGAAGCATTTAAAGAGGAAGTAGATCAATTTTTGAAAGATCAACCAATTGAGGGTTCTGAACAACTGGCACAGAATATATATTGAATTGTAGGACAGGCTTGAGAGCCAAGCAGGGCTATACTTCCTCTTTTTATCTTGTGTTGATTGCAGCAAAATACAGGGCAATATAAACTTTGAAATGGAAATTCTGGAACCAGGAAAAACAGTGGTTAGGCATATAAGGATAAATGGAATGAACATTTCAAGCTTTCGACCTATCGTAAGACAATAACAATATTAAAAAAAATGTAAAATGGATGTGTAACTGACAAATACTTTAAGTCAGTTAAGAAAGATGGGGTGCGTTTTGATAGTAGGAAGGAGACAAAATTTCTTGGGAAACTAGATCAACTGAAGTGGTTGACCCAAAGAATTTGGAGGCAGAGGATGATAAGTTAATCGAACAACTATACAGCACTTAACAGGCCCAACTTGAGTTGGTACCAATAGCATGTGCTTGGCCCATATTTCTTTAAACCCTTCCTATCTACGCATCTGTCTCAATATTTCAAAAATAATTCAGATTTATTTCAGAGTACGTACACGACATAACATACACCCTTGAAATTCTTTTTCCCGTGGGCCAGGCAGAATTTTTACTTCTCGGTAGTACAAAAAACTGTACTCAAAAAAAGATATGCATAGAGAAGGGAGAAATATAAACAAAGAAAGAAGTGCAAACTGACTGTGCGATACAGAAAATAAGTATTCAATAATAAATAATGTGCAAAGTTAGAGGTTCTGAAATGAGTTGGTGACTGAGTTTGTTTAAGAGTCTGATTGTGGAGGGTAGGTAGCAAGTGTTTCTGAACCTGGTGGTACGAGTCTTCTTACACCAATACCTCTTTCCTTATAGTAGCAGCGAGAACTGAGCATGTCCTAAGTGGTGTGGATCCTTGATGATTGCAGCTGCTTTCTGATGGCAGTGATCAATGCAAATTTTCTTGATGGTGTGGAAAGTTTTGCCTGTGATGTACTGGGCTGCATCCACTAGCTTTCTCAGGGCTTTCTGCTCAGAAGTATTGGGGCCCCCATACCAGGCAATGACACTGCCGGTCAGCACTTTCCACTGAAGTTTGCTAAGGCTTCCGATGTCATACCGAAACTCCTGAGGAAGTTGAGGTGCTGATGTGCTTTTTTTTAATGATGACATTCATTTTCAGGAAAGGTCTTCCAAAATAGTGCCTCACAGGAATTAAAATTTGTTCATCTCTGATCCCCTAATGATCACTGGATTGTACACCTCTGGTTTTACCTTCCTAAAATATCTTCTAAACATTGTAATTGTACCTGCCTCCACTGCTTCTTGTACTTGGTAGATCTCTCCATTCTAATCTTTACCCAAATACTAACTCTTCATTTACAGGTACACATAGTTGGATCCAGCAAGCTGTTCAGATGTACTGCGAGCCATAGAAAAGCAAAAAGGTTAAGATTTAGAGAATCAAAGTGTTCTCTGGTTGACTTTCTGACCATACACTTCATGAAACCAGAAAGGACTTGCGCTCGGCACTAATCCATCGGCATTCTTCGCAGCTGGGTAAGATGATGCAGAGGGACTTTCAGATGGGAGTTGGGATAACAATTTGCATAACAGGAATAAAAATTATTAATTGCAACTCAACTACAAATATCAACTGAAATCTCAATGCAGGTGATACAATTGTTTTGAATAGGCTCATGGTGCATCCTGGGGGGGGGTGTATTTCTGCTTATGAAGGCAAGATTTTCAGCTTTTACTAATAACTTTTAGCTTGGTATTACTCTGAAGACTGAAGTTATCAAACAGCTTCTGAGAAATCATTTAATAGACTTTCTTCACTTTTAGTGAACGCAGTCAAGCAATTCACATTTCTCGAAGTGTATCCTGAGATAATGGAAATCTCAATGGAAAGAGGAAAGGCTTACACAGAGCAACCATTTGGTTAACTATCCAAACAAATTAGTCATTGCTATTAGCTTTGTTACCAAACTGAATATTTATGCTGAATATTTATGAAATATTTGCATTTCTCAATCAGGAAATATGGACATTCTTTGGCTAATGCCCTCAAAAGCTGAAAGATTCACGAGAGGCTCCATTTCCGTGAGGTGACAGGACAAGATCATTAACAATAAACATTTGGGAAATATTGATGGTATCAACAATATGAGGACACAATATTCCTATCTATAAGGAGTTTGTACATTCTCCTCGTGACCTGAGTGGGTTTCCTCTGGGTGATCCGTTTTCCTCCCACGTTCCAAAGATGTATGGGGTTAGTAGGTTAATTGGTCACATGGGTGCATTTGGGCAGTATGGGCTTGTGAGCCAGAAGGGTCTGTTACCGTTTTGTATGTCTAAATTTGAAAAATAAAATTGGCAATAATTATTGCCAATTATTTAAACCCCCAGGTTTAAATACAAAAAATGTGCTTCATTGAGAATTAATAAATACATAAAAAGCAGATTGGACAAGGGCGCCACAAAAATACACTGGAGGTTCACATGCAGCATTTGTGTCAAATTAAAACGCTGTTTAGAGAAACTGCCACTTGTCCTTTGAGGACTGTTTGGTTTTGGAGTTATTGTTGTGCGTGTTTGATGTCTGAGGGTGACGATCGGCTATATGGATAATATGGCAGCCGCTGCAGGGGCTGCTGCCTCAAAGGAGCTATGTGTCGAGAAGATAATGGAATTGCAAAGGCGGCAGTTAGATACAAGTGGAAACAAAGTGACTCTTCAAGCAAGACTGAATGAGGAAATAGAAAAGCAGAAGGTTTCAGCTGGTGGGGATACAGATCCCACAGAATTACAACAAAAAAAAACACTAATACAAACTCAGAGCTGAAGTTGTGCCACAAGATGGTGGTGAAGAGGATGGGCAATCCAAAACGGAGTAAGAGTCGGATATTAAGGCAACATCTGATGCACAGGATGACTTGGTAAAGTGGAAGGAGCGGATAAGAATAACATGGATGCAGCTACAAAGAGAAGAAGAGCAGAAATATGAGCAGCTGAAGATGGAAAAAGAGCTGCAGGAGGAGCAGCTATGAAGGCAAAAGGAGCTACTGGAACTGGACAAAAGAATTGTTGTTCAGTGGGCCAGGTTGAAGCCACTAGAAGGCTCAGAGGTATCTGATGCTCAAAGTAAATTATCTATTGTGTCACGTTTTGAGGAAGGACAACAGGAAAAAAAAATTAATACCAAGGCTGAGCCAGTGCTATGATCACTAGATGTGTATGGTCCTGAACTAGACAGGTTAAGGCATGGTGGTGCCAAATCTCAAACCCTAATAATGACCCCATTTGACAAAGTTGTGAGCCTAATGCCATCTTATGAAATAGAATACCACCTGCTCCTGGCAGGTTATAGAAATCTGGGTGAACAAAGTAACTCACGCCCAGGCATGACAAGGCAAGATGAAATGGCTGCATTGCTAATTTAGTTACAGACTCTCACTTCTCTCCCCAAAAGAAAGATTCCAGTTTTTGATGATGATCCACTTGAATTTCAAGTGTTTGTGAAAAACTTTGAACGCAATATTGAAGTTAAGTGTCAAAGTTTGGAGGATTATTTATACTATTTGTAGCAGTTTGCGAGTGGACAACCACAAGGTCTTATAAAAAGTTGCCAACATATGGCTCCAAATGAAGGATTGTTGAGGCTAAGTTTTTACAAGTTTTTACTAAGGAAGAATATTGACAAAAAGCATAACATTTCTACAGCTTAAGTAGATAAGGCTCATTTGTGGTCGTCAATAAGACTGAATGACAGCCATTTTCGAGAGGTTAACTTATCTACTAACATGCTAATCATTGTAAATAAATTACCTTCCGGATGAGAGAACGATGAAAAAGTCAAGTTGTTGAATACCAGAAAAGATATGATGAAATGGTTACTTTTAAGGATTTGGTGGAGTTCATTGAAGGGTAAGTGGTCGTTGTCACAGATTCAGGGAATTATCAAAGGTACTCAAACAGTAAGTAAAGAAGTTAAGAAGTCCAAATTGTATCCAAGTTGTGAAGTCACCTTTATTTATCGTTCATACCACGTTCGCAAGGTAAGGACAAGATAGCGTTTCTCCAGGGTCACGGAGCATAGTTACATAGATATAAGTTAGAATAGAAATTAAATATATTTAAAATATTAAAACGTATACAATAAAATTTCACGATACACTATCATTAAATGTTCTGGGAATTCAGGAGCCTGATGGTTTGGGGAAAAAGCTTTTGCCCAATCTGGACTTAAGGGCCCGAGTGCTATGGTACCTCCTACTAGATGGCAAAAGGGAGAACAGTTTACATGAGGGGTGCGTGGGGTCTTTCATAATGTTTATTGGATTTTGCCTGCATCGAGTGTTGTAGACGGTAGGAAGAGAGACCCCAATGATCTTTTCTGCTGACTTCACTATCCTCTGCAGAGTCTTGCAGTCCGGGTGGTACAGCTTCCAAACCAGACAGTGATACAGTTGCACAGGATGCTCTCGATACATTCTCTGTAGAATATGAAGGGTGGGAGATGGACTTTCCTCAGCCTTCGCAGGAAGTAGAGGCGCTGCTGGGCTTTCTTGGCTATGGAGCTGGTGTTCAAGATTCAATTTATTGTCATAGTAATAAGATAGTGTCCCAATACATGAAATTCCCTTTTGCCTGCTGCAAGGCAGACAGATTCGCCACCAGCAGAAATTGCCTCTTACATTTCTTACAGAAAGGAAAGCAAAAGGGAGTCTCCCAGAGTAACCAGTGTTTGTAGATTCGCCTCCAGCGCTTCTGCAGCCTCTGCAGCCACCCAGACACCAGTCCAAACCATCAGTAACCCAAGTTCCAGATCCGAACCGCCGACATACTCGGGGACCCTTCAGCGCCCTTGGAAACTCCTCACATCCCGGTTCCCATACCTGGTACCCCTCTGGCCAATTCATGCTGGTCTCCAGCAGTCCACAGCCCGGCTCGAGTCTTCTGACAGCAGTGTCCAGCAGCCTGCAGCTTCCTTGGGTTCCTCGCCTTGAGTCGTCAGCTGCCCGCCCCAGAGCCCCCTCACTGGTCTACCTCTGTGTCAAAGTCCCGTGAGTTGTCTCTTCTGCTTCTGCTTCTCCTTCTCAGATGGGGGTTGGTCTTCCCACTTTCCGGTGCCCTGCTCCAGTCCTCCGCTTCCCCGGAGTCTGCAGCCCCTCATGGCTGCTGCCGATTAATGGGCGCCGCCATCTTGGGCACAGACCCCAAGGTTGCGGAATCTCAAATAAAAACCACCATCGGCTTCCTCAACAGGCCATTCAAAGCCCGTGTGAAGCTGATGGCAATCGGCTGGGCTGGAGCCCGCGGGAGCGCTGCAACTCCGCTCCCTCGGGTCCGCACCAGTGGCAGCACTGCTGCTACAGCAGCTCCATCAGGCCGCCATCTCAGAGAGGTCTAACATCTTAGAGAGGTGTTAAGGGTTCAGGTGAGATTCTCCACCATGCACTCTGTGATAGTCCAGATTCTATCACCAATGTGTATATGTACATATGTACAAATGGTAGTGTATGATGACTGTGATAGGCTGAGAGTGTAGCCACACCTACTGGCAGGTCTTAAAGGATTGCTCATAGCCAGACCAGGTCATTCTGGACTGGTCGACCTTCTTGTGATTATGCTCCAGTCTTTTAGTTAATAAAAGCCTTGGTTTGGATCAACAAGTCTTTGGTTCTTTCGACGCGCATTACACACTCCAAAAAACTTGATACTTTTGATGATCTCAACGGTGGAGCCATCAATGGTCAGTGGAGTGTGGCCCCCTGGGCCTCAACCAAAATTTTTTTTAAAGTACATTTGCCACCTCTCTGATAAAAAAATTAGGAAAATGAAAGTTTGCCTGTTCTAGCCTGATTTGAAGAAGTGTGCACAGATGGAAAAGAAAATGCATAGTGAGAAAATCGCTTCCTTGAAGGAAAATGGAATACGTTTTGGCTGTCTGTGTAAAGCAAAAACTGCAAAAAGCAACCAGCTGTGACATATGTAGTCGAAAGCATCCCAAAATGCTATATTTCCAGAAATATGGAAATGTAACAAACGACAAGAAAAGAAGCAAATGAAAACATTACTGAAACCTCGGTTATTGACAAAAGGTCTTACTGGGGCTGGTGAGAACATCTGCAAACTTTTAATAGTACCTGTGCAGGTCAAGGCCAAGAAAGGAAGTGCAATAGTGCATACTTATGCATTTCTTGACCCAGGAAGCACTGCGTCATTTAGCTCCATGGGGCTAATGAATAAAGTTAGTATTCAAGGAAGAATGTCAAAAATTCTATTGAGAACTATAGGTCAAGTTAAACACATTGAAACCAACGTTGTTTCAGGTCTAGAGATCGCTGAACTCCCAGGCATATACACTCAGAAGACTATGCCTGGGCATAAAGGAAACATCCAACATCAAAATTACATTGAACCGTGGGCGGATATGAAAAATGTTTGTTTACGCAAAATCAAATCTGAGATTGAGTTGCTGATTGGCTCAGATGTACCAAAGGCTCTGGAACCACGATATGTTAAAAAATGTGGAGATGGACCTTACGTGGTCAAAACTATGCTTGGTTGGACCATTAGGATAAAGAAAAGAAGTTCAAAATCAATCGACTATGTGTCAACAAGATATCAATTGTTAAGCTTGATAAGCTGTTGGAGCAGCAGTTCAAAAGTAACTTTACTGAGGGCATCAAGGACGACCAAAAACCTTCAAAGGAAGACCAGCAGTTCTTGGAATCAATGTTAAAATCTGCCAAGCGGGTTAATGATCATTAATGCATTGGATTATCTTTGAAGAAAAGGGAAATAGGCATGCCTGATAATAGAAGTGTTATTGAGCCACATACACTGAATTTAAAAAAGATTCAAGATTCTTCCTTTCATTCAGACTACACCAAATATGTGCCTAATATGATATCCAAAGGATATGCAGAGAAAGTACCAGATAATATTTTGGAAAGTAGTGATGGCAAAAAATTGTACTTACCACACCATGGTGTTTGAAAGTGGAGCAACCTTTTGTGGAGTTTCACTAAATTCTTAACTTTTACAGGTTCTAAGCTTGAACCGTACGTTGATAGGAGTCTTAACTAGACTCCGTAAAGAACCTGTTGTCATTGCTGCAGACAATGAAGCAAAGTTCCATCAGGTGAAAGTACCAAATGATAATTGTGACTTGTTACGATTCTTTTGGTGACCTGACGGAGGCTACAGTCAGAACATGGTAGAATACAGAATGACGGCATTTATTTGGAGCGACTTCATCACCAAGTTGTGCAAATTTTCCCCTGAGGAAGTGTGCTGAGGACAATATGGAACAATTTAGCTCTCAAGGTCTAGACACCATTAGGAATAACTTTTATGTGGATGACTGTCTCACTTCTGCAGCCACAATTAAATAAGCAATAGCTCTTAATCATGAGTTAAAGGAGATCTGTTTCTAAAGAGGCTTCCTACTTACCAAATGGACAAATAACAGTTGCCAGGTACTGGCTCTCATTCCTGAAAGAGAGAGGGCAAAAGAAATTAAAAATTTGGACTTAGACTATGACAACTTTCCTGTTGAGAGAGTGTTAGGTGAACAATGTTGTGTTCAATGTGACGTCTTTAAGTTCAATATAATTTTGAAGGACTGACATTTCACACGAAGGAGGATTCTATCAAGTCAGTTCGATATGTGATCTTCTAGGAATATTAACACCAGATGTCTTGACTGTCCAAGAAGATCCTGCAAGATGTGTAGGAAGAAGATTGAATGGAATGATAAGATACCAGAATCCATTGTACAAAAATGGACATGTTGAATACGGGATCTTCATAAGCTGGAAGACTTCAAGATGCTTCAAGTCCACAAATTTTGGAACTGTAACATCTGCTCAACTGCATCATCTTGCAGATGCATGTGAAGACGGTTAAGGAACTGTTAGCTACCTATTATGGCAAAATAACAAAGATCAGGTACTTATGGATTTGCAATGGGAAAAGTCAGAGTGGCTCCAATGAAACCAGGAATGGAGTTGATGGCTGCTACCATGGCGAGCAGAATGGACACAATATTGAAAAGAGAGTGGCAGGTGAAACTAACAGACTCTATGTTTTGGACTGATAGCACCTCTGTGCTTAAGTACATAACAATAAAACCATAAGGTTCTGAACTTGTATGGCTAACAGAATCACTGAAATCGATAAAGTCTCATGACTAATGACGCAGTTAACAATCCTACTGATTTGGCTTTTTGAGGTTTGGAAGCCAAGTCATTTTGAAGAATTAATGTAAGAGCCAGGGCTTCGATTTCTTCTACAGCTCAAAAGGAGTGGCCTCAATATCCTGACAAATGTAGGAGCCAGGGCCTCGATTTCTTCTACAGCCTCAAAAGGAGTGGCCTCAATATCCTGACAAATGTAGGAGCCAAGGCCTTGATTTCTTCTACAGCCTCAAAAGGAGTGGCCTCAATATCCTGACAAATGTAGGAGCCAGGGCCTCGATTTCTTCTACAGCCTCAAAAGGAGTGGCCTCAATATCCTGACAAATGTAGGAGCCAGGGCCTTGATTTCTTCTACAGCCTCAAAAGGAGTGGCCTCAATATCCTGACAAATGTAGGAGCCAGGGCCTCGATTTCTTCTACAGCCTCAAAAGGAGTGGCCTCAATATCCTGACAAATGTAGGAGCCAGGGCCTCGATTTCTTCTACAGCCTCAAAAGGAGTGGCCTCAATATCCTGATAAGTTAAAAGAAATTTTACCAGAAGACCAGAGATCAAAATAAGACGACAAATACTGTTCAGATAATGTCTGAACAAATCACCTTGATGAAGGGCTCAAGCCTTAAACGTTGGTTATGTGCTTTTACCTTTGCTACATAAAGGTCATTGTTTGACCAGGTGAGTTTCTCCAGCATTTTGTGCTTTTACTTCAACCATGTTGACTACAGATTTTTGTGATTTACGAATGGATAGTTACCCGTTTAATCCATTTGTTCTCAACCTGGAATAGTTTGAAAAGGGCAACAGCATGGATGCTCAGATTTAAAAGATGGTTTTGGAATTGTAACAGAAAGACAGGTAATCTCGAGACTCAAGAAAAGGGACGTCTCACAGTTAAAGAATTGATTTAATGCTTAGATGGAGATAATCTGGTTTTGCCAGAGGAAAAGATTTGCAGATTATATTTCATGACTGAAGAAGGGAATGAATGTCAAGAGGCCAAGCCACATTTGCAAACTCAAATCTTTTCAGAGAATGGTGTTTGAAGAGTTGGTGGGTGCCTTAGTAGGGCAGCAATGCCAGAAGAGATGAAACATCTTGTCATACTGGCCAAAGATTTTCACATTTCAAATCTAATTCTTCAACATATTCATGAAGAGATAGGTCATGGTGGTTGCAACCATATGCTATCCAGACTATGGGAAAAATACTGGATTTGTGATGCCACTAGATTAAGCAGAAAGATTGTAATGAAATGGGTTGTTTGTCAGTGTGTAAATAACCACATTGACCACCGCCAGTGGGCTGATATCGTCTCAAACCGTGCATCTTGGCACCTCACAGTTCGGCGGGCAGCAACCTCCTTTGAAGAAGACCGCAGAGCCCACCTCACTGACAAAAGACAAAGGAGGAAAAACCCAACACCCAACCCCAACCAACCAATTTTCCCTTGCAACCGCTGCAACCGTGTCTGCCTGTCACGCATCGGACTTGTCAGCCACAAACGAGCCTGCAGCTGACGTGGACATTTACCCCTCCATAAATCTTCGTCTGCGAAGCCAAGCCAAAGAAAGAAATAACTCCTTCTGGACAACAGCTGATAGCAGATTTGCCTTTGGATAGAGTCACTCCAGAATAACCTCTATTTACATAAGTTGGAGTTGATTATTTTGGACCTTTTGAAGTGAAGCGTGTAAGGAGTATTGTAAAGCATTATGGTGTTATTTTCACATTTTCCCATAAGAGCAATTCACATCAAAGTGGCATCATCTCTTGATACAGACTCTTTCATCAACGCCCTTCAGTGTTTTACCGCCAGACGTGGACAAGTGAAGAAACTACAATCCGACAATGGTACTAATTTTGTGCGTGCTCAGTGTGAGTTAGGAGAAGCAATCGTAAACTGGAATCAGACTCAAATCCATGATGAGCTAGTTCAGAAAGAAATTCATTGGATCTTCAATCCCCATCCTGGCACGCACTCTGGAGGTGTATGAGAAAGATTGATTAGATCAGTGCGAAAAGTTCTTAATTCCATTATAGATGGACAAAATCTTAATGAGGAGAATCTTCAGACAGTTCTATGCGAAGTTGAAGCTAACCTCAACAGTCGTCAAATCAATAAGACTTCAATAGATCCAAATGATCTTGAAGCACTTACCCTGAACCCTCTTTTGCTTCTTAAAGGTAAACGTTCATTGCCACCAGGTCAGTTTCAAAAGAAGACATATATGCGCGTTGCAGGTGGAAGCAGGTGCAATTGATGTCGGATTTGTTCTGGAAAAGATGGGTGTTGCAGGAGCGACAGAAATGGTTTAAGATCCAGAAGAATTTAACGCTGGGGATGCTGTGATCATCATGGACCATTCAGCGCCTCAAAATTCCTGGTTGATGGGGAAGATTGTTGATACTATCCAGGACAAAAGCGGACTTGTACGTTAAGTTTGAATTAAGTCTAAACTGACTTTCTGAACAGACATATTATCAAAATCTGTCTTTTACAAGAAGCAGAAAGCTTTGATAATTGACTTTCACTTTCTTTTGAATGTTTAACCGCTATATATTTATTACTTTGTTTATTTTATTCTTTGTAATAGTAATTATTCTTACTTTTTTTGATATAATAATTGTAAAGGTTAAAATGCAAGTTGCAGGCAGATTCTGCAAGAGTCTGTGTGGATGTTGTTTACATTCTTCGAGTATTTTCATAGAAACACCAAGTTCTCTCTCTCTCTCTGCTTGTTTAAGATAAATGGTCAGTTTTGAATTTTCTTCGTTCTGTGAAGATGGAGGGACTTGGAATGGTGCAAAAACTTTTATTGACCATTTTACGCATTGTTTAATTGTATAACCAAGTTTTTTAATGGCTTGCAATAATGTAGTAAGTGATATAAGGTTTAATAAACTGTGGAAAACTCAACTCAACTTTGTATGGACTTGCTTGAACGAGTCATAAAAAACAACGACATTCTAATCTCTCCAAGCGACTACAAAGGAAGTCATCACAACAAACACCATCAATTAGGAGGAAAATCAAGTAGATATTTTGGGCCAAAGACCTTTCATTGGAACCAGAAATTTGTAAAACCTAATTATTTCTTAAGCTGAAGAAGATTCTTGTAAGGAAAAAAAAGCAAATTTTGTTTTGAGAGAAAAGGAAGGGGAGGGAGAATTTGGAGTAGGAACAAAGCGACTGACATCTGGAAGTTCAAGATAATAATTCAAAACTGAACAGAGGTCTTCTGCAAAACAATCAGCCAATTTGCCTTTGGTTTCTTCTAAGTTTTCTTTTTAAGCTTAAATAAAAGCAGTTAAAATAAATGTACTGTTAACAGAAAACTAATGGGACAGGAAATAAGGAATTGTTTTTCTATTGGCACTGGAATTCTTAATTAAATATAATGGTGTTCTTTATTCAGTTCTTACGCAATAATTTAGTTGAACTTTTTTTATGATACAAGTGAATTTTTTTTTAAAGCATATAAACAAAATCTGCACTGCAGATGGAAATCAGAAAAGTGTAGAACTCTCAGGAAGTTTGATGGGACTGAGACATTCTTTCCCTAATCAACACTGACCAACTTGCTGAGTGTTTCCAACACTTCCTACTTATAAGTATAGCAGGTTTCCGGTATTCAGCTCTCTTGTCTCATTTGGTTAAGGTATGTAATGGAAACAAATCCATGCAGATGCCATCAAAAATCAATGTATTGTTCACCATTCATGTACACTCAGTAAGACAATCATCATTTTAAGCATCGATCTCTCTTCAGAGAAGCAACTGTGAAAACAGAGACCATGACACGCAGATATTACGGGTATTCATTGCGACGCTGCTTTCAGGGAACAGAGGAGGATTATTTTGATAATAATAAAAGCACAGAAATGCTGGAGGAACTCAGCAGGTATTGCAGCATCCATTAAAAATAAAGATATATAACTGATGTTTCAAGCCTGAGCCCCTTTTCATGCTAAAGGGCTCAGACCCAAAACATAGGTAATACATCTTTACCTCTTATGAATGCTGAAAGACCTGCTTGAGTTTCTCCACCATTTCTGTGCTTTTACTACAATCAGAGCATCTGCAGACTTTCGTGTTTCATCCCAGATTATTTTGATGTTCCCTTTTGCTTTATCGAAATGTGCAACTGTCACAAATCTATGAAAGCAAACATTATAACAAATGAAAGAAAATAATTAGTATTTACATGAATTTTAAATTTTACTTTAATTTTAAATTTAGATATACAGTTCAGCAACAGGCAATTTTGGCCAATTACACTCAATTGACCTACAAACCCACCCCAGTATGTTTTTGAATGATGGGAGGAAACCCATGCAGACACGGGAGAATCTACAGAATTTTTACAGACCGCACTGGGTTTGAACCCTGGTCCCGGTCGCTGGCACTTTAACAGCATTGCACTAACTGCTACATTAACCATGCCATCCAAATACCATGCACATCTCCTTGAAAAAAAAATGATTCTGCTTCCAACCCTATAGGTTGCTGTTCACTGTATATGTACGTACTTAAGTGAGTTTAAATTTTTTCATTGGAATGGTGGGATTCAAACTCAGGTCTCTGGATCAATGATCCAGTACCCTATTTCAGTAATTTTACTACTATGTTAATGTACCATGCAGGTAGCACAGGCTGGTGGAGAGCATATGGTAAGCTGGTAACAAATATAAATGAACTGCAAGCTTTATCCCAGTAGCAATATACACTATCTAGCAGTTAGATGAAGTTATGAGTTGGAAACTAAGTGGACAGATTAGATTAAAAATATTATTTGTCTTCCAAAATATTCTTCAGTGTTTCCATAAAGAAAAATTACTTGTTCTTTTCACAAATTATTATGAAGCCATCTATGATCAGTCTTATGCCTTGACAAGTTAGTATTTTTTAATAGGTTTAATTCACTTTTTAAAGCATGTAAATATATCTTTCTGCTTACTTATGGTAAGTTAGTGTGTTGGTTTCATACAGTAAAAGCCCTGGTATTCTGCACCCATGGGATTGGTGGATGCTTGATAAGTAAATGTTCTGGTTGGTCGAGATTGGCAAACTAATGGTAAGGTTGCCACAGAGAAATGGATTGGAAGTCAATCCACAAGACCATAAGAGTGGCAGAGAGGATCACTGGAGTCTCCCTCCCCCCCATTGATGTGATCTACTGGGATCATTGTCTGAAGAGGGTGCGCAAAATCATTGAGGACCCCTTCCATCCCGCACACAGCATCTTCTGCTGATCCCGTCGGGGAAGAGATACAGGAGGATCAGAGCCAGCACCACCAGGCTGAGGAACAGCTTCTTCCCACAGGCAGTGAGAATGCTGAATGACCAAAGGAACTGCTCCCACTGACCCTCTCAGACTCTCTTAGTCAGGAAAAACATTTATTTATTTTATATATGAATTCTCGTCCTGCATATATATTGTTTGCCTGTTTGTGTTTTATGTCTAGTTGTGTACTTGCATGTTTTTCACCGAGGACTGGAGAATACCATTTCATCGTATTGTACTTGTACAGTCAGGTGACAATAAACTTGACTTGGTGAGGCACATTAATTTTAAATGTCCATATATTTTACCTATTTATTTTTGACAATTGCTTGAAGCTGCCGGTTGCTTGAACCCTAGATAATAGGGGTCTTACTGTACAATAGTTTACCCAGGTTGCAAAATGGTTAACACAGACATCATTTAATTTACTGTAATATCCCGTAATATATTTAATGGATAGTGTTAAAATAGCACATGCATTTTTTTTAAAAAGGAGATCATGTGAACCAATGCGTTATCAGAGAAGGGTAAATCCTTTAAGCGGGTAATATTTTCCTCTTTCCATTTAGTAACTGATTCTACAGTCTCCAGAACCGGCAATACTCTAATTAGTCATCAGTCATCACTACTCCAAATCTCTTTTTCCTTGGTTGAACATCCGTTTTCCTCATGTTGCTGAGCGGTATCTTAGTACTGTATGAAGTGCTATTGTAGTAGCGATTAAGCCGTCTCATTTAAGTTGCCACACTCACAAATAACCTATTGTTCTCCAGAGGCCTTAGTGTGAGGCAAAGTCTTATGTCTTGGAACAGTACAGAGGTGCATGCCAGATATTCTGCTTGGATTGCAGCTTTTCAGATACTTGAAAGAATGCACTTTTGGATAATGTATTTGAAATAGACTCTAAAGTTATCACAAGCTTTAGTTAATGTTCATTAATGAAGTAAAATACGAAAGTCTGCAGACACTGTAGTTGAAGTAAAATCACAAGGCTGGAGAAACTCAGCTGGTCAAACAGTGGACTTTATAGAGCAAAGATAAAGGTACATCACCTGGACTTGAACCCTTCATCAAAGTATTTCTTAATGATGGGCTCAAGCCCGAAACATTGGCTATGTATCTTCTTCTTTGCTATTCATTAATGAATATTGCCAGAGACAAAACCTTTTTCACATCGCAGAACACTTTCCCACTGCAATGAACTTATCTTGGCGGAAAATTTCTTAATAGTCTAATTTTAGGAGTGTGTAAATGAAGGAAAAGCAAGATCATCCCGGAACGTTGACGCAACTGGCTGACTAAAGTCGTTCATCTGGCCAAATGGCCAGAATACCAAAATATAGCCTCTTAAGAGAGCAAATACTCTCTGTATCCAATCAGTTGTATTAAGTAAACACTGAGAAAGCTATAGGGAATGATTGGCTAGTGACCAAATACTCCCTGTAAACCAATAATCATACAGAAATGTTCCATATTTGGTTACAGAGATTTTAACACCTTCTGAAGTGTTGATGACAAAAGCAAAACATTCCTCTCACTTTACCATTAAAATAGCATTGCTTGAAGATCAATTGCACCGGAGCTTAAAGTTTAAAAGTCGCAGGGGAGGTGAATAGTCGTCATTTTCAATACAGGTTAAAAAGTCATCAAATTGCAAATTAAGTTTTGCCTTCTCTTATCACTGTAACTAGAGTAACTTTGGATTTTGTTATTCAGAATTATATTTAACTAATAACTAAAACTATTAAGTTTAGCTGAGAATAAGTTGAAAGCTGTGAACCAGCAGTCTGCTGCAAAGAAATCTGTGTAACAAGGGTCATGTTTCAGTTCAACATTAAAGGAGTTTATGATTTAATGAGGAAATTAAATCCAATACATGCATGACTTTTGAAGGAAAAAGTTAGAAAATAAATGTGGGGGAAGGAAGGAATAAAACTTCAAAATCTAAATGGCATTTTTCATGCCGTTATCTACCCTTTTATTCTGAGCATGCAGACTCTGTTTTGAGAGGACAGGACTTCGGGACAACTTGAGACAGTTCCAGTGGAAACAGAAAGATGATGTTCAATGATGACTTTGTTCACAAATCTCCCTGCCTCTGCATGAACAAATCGCCTTTCCCCACCATCTGACCATCGCACCTCCCTAGACTGGAGGGATGGAATTCGGTATTTTTTAAAAGAATGACAAACACTATTTTAATATTCTACCAATGGCACTTTGCACCCATTTTTCAGATATTTTCAACTTGGCATGTATGATTGTTCTGGATTCCATAGTATAAAACCCCAACCCCTCTGTATAAACAATATTTAATTATGTTTAAAATTTATGACTTGAACCTGAATGAAAATCTGCACATACAATTTATTTTACTGGTCCAAATCTATGCCATACAGAAGGGAAAACAACTTTACTGTTACAAGGACCACCATTATTTTCTAAATCTGTCCTCCTCATGCCAGTGGCAAGTTAGCACGAGCATTTAAAATATCAGAACTAATCCTGACCAAAATCAGCAAACAAACTTGATACAAAGCAAAATAAATTCTGACCGCATTGATCCCAAGCCTCTTATCTGTGCAAATGAAACGGTCTCTTTAAATTATGTGGACTTTGTACTCAAGAAATATTGAAGACTACAAAAGCTGATAGCCTCCAGTGAGTGAAACGTAGAGAGATAAGAGCTGTAGAGATAATATTGGAAGGGTATATCAGCACCAAATATCAGTCGGCAGAAGGAAAACTATTGTGAAATTGATCTAACTCTTAAAAAAAAACAATTGGAGGGACAGGAATAAGATGAATCTGCATGTTTGTCTCCTGAGATCTGGATTTTATTCACCATATTTCTCAGATAATTTACAAGAGCAACATATCTTCATCATATATAGCAAAATAAAGACTGGTTCATTTCAGTACGATTGCTTTTTCTTGAAAAAAAAAGATAAAAATCTGGTTAACTTAATGGTGCTTGTGTAGAGACAGTGAACTGAAAGAAAAATGTACACCGTACAAAATAATTGCTTCTCCCCATTCAACTTCATTTTGTTTAGCCCAAAAGCAATTGAAATAGTTGGCCTCTGCTAGAAGAGCCTTGATTTATATTCTTTGATATTTTAATCCAAAATAAATTAGTATAGGACTGGTTGGCTCTGTGTTGGTACATTTTTTGTTGGTGCACAAAATTATGATTTTAACCTCTGGGTACAGCTATAGTCAACAAGCTGTTAATGAACTACTTCAAGGCAAGGTTCTTTCTTACCACTCTCCAAGTTTAATTTTTAACTCATACTATTCCCTAAATTCATCTCCCACCCCCATGAAGTGTGAGCAGAGAAGCTAGTAGCCATTTCTCTATTAGTCTGCTAGACAATAATTCTACTTTTCAGTGATGCTTATACATTTAAGATACATTGGTATCTACACTGTTTCAAATCATTTTTATGTCCAAGGACATATAAACACACAAGGCATTCAGTCACACACAAAATTCCACCACTGGCGAAGAAAATTTAATTTATAAAAGATTAAAAGAATGGCACTAAAAAATCACATGATCGACGCAAAAGCAAAATATATAAGAGGTTTCCGTGATCATTGCCCTTAAATTCACTCTACAAAGGCAGAGGATTTGTTTAGGTTCTCATTTAAATGTCACATGTTAAAAATTAGTTTTTAAAAATTAATTATAATGGAGATGTACAAATTCCTTCACTAATTTATTTGGCATAGTTTGGATGATATCTAATTAAAAATTCTAAATGTATGCAGCATAAACCTAGAGTACATATTATAAATTAGATTTTGTGTATGTGAACAAAGACTATGTTATACAGCAGATTTTTGACATACTGTGCATGCATCTACTGAATCAGGTACTAAAATCCAGTAACCAACCTGACCAAAGCAACCAACAAAGAATCCAGCATTTGACTGGGTAATTTTAAGGTTGTCACATTCACAGATTTTAAACTCTATAATAAATCCCTTTAACTGGTGAGCAAAATCAAGACTACAGATCAGAGTCTATATTTGAAGACTGCTGTATACATCCGCTTCAGAAGTGCTCAGCCAATAGTCAAATATTACTTTCATTAAGATCTCCCTTTCATATTGGTCTATATTTCAGTACAAGGACTGGAATAAGCCACCTCAGATAAACGCTCATGATTTGAATTCAGCGTGAATGAACTGATCACCGAAAAGCACTTATAGGCAGGCTAAAATGAAACAATAGGTTCCAGAATCCTCCAGTACAATGAATGACATTAAATGGAATTTTCCCCTTGCTGGGGAATTGGTCAATCACCAATTCGAACAAGCATTATCCCCAGAACTGATGGTTCACCAAGAGCTTCATATATACATATATATATGTTACTACAAACTGGTCCTGCAAACTTCATTCTCAAACATCATATTAATTACCCAAGTCTTGTACAATTAAATCTACAAGCAGACTTCATGCAAATTTCTAAGCAAGGCAAAAGAAACCAATGAACACAACTGTAAAATTTATATAAAGCTTTGGGATTTTTTTGGAGGGGGAAGGAAAATACATTAAATTCATATGATTTAATGCCATTGATTGATTTTATGCTACTAACACATTTAATTCAAATATAACAATTTCTTCAAAGGATCCTAATAATAAATAGAGTATAAAGTTGATAAAATTCATGCAAAAGTGCATGGATCAAAACTCAAATGAAACTCGAATCTGCAGTTGCTGCGATTGTAGTCAAAACACAGAAACGCTGGAGGATCTCAGCAGGTCTCGCAGTGTCCACAGGAGGTAAAGATATATTACTGATGTTTCAGGCCTAAGCCCTTCTTCAAGGTAATACGCAAAATTTCGGTAATATATCTTTACCTCCTATGGACGCTGCGAGACCAGCTGAGATCTTCCAGCATTTCTGTGTTTTTAATGGATTAAAACTCGACCCACAATGGTGTTTCAAAATAAATCTATTAGTTACCCAACCTTTGTTTTTGTCACATATCAAATATAAAAAGGTTTAACCATTTTGATCCTACACATTGTTTTTATCTGGGCTTGTACAAGTGGTCATGAGGGATAAAGACATCTGTTCAGACATCATCTTGACCAAGAATTGACCAGGAGAAACCTGGTTTAACAGCACCCCCCAGTGTAAAGACAATGAAGCACAGATTTACTGTAATTCCAAATATTCCAAGTTCAGTCAAACATTTGAGTTTATGTATTTGCAAAAGAAAAAGAGCTAAAACATTCCATGTGGTTTCACACAAATCTACTTAGTTGGTTCTTGAAACTATTTGCATCTTGAAACTTTTTGTAAAATTTATTTCATTCCAACTTTTTTTATCAATACTATCAACGTTTTATAAAACAACTTGATGACTAAAAAAAAGTCTTTATTTATATGGGATGCAAAATACTTTGCAGCCACTTTCAACAGGGGCCACAGCACATTTAAGGGTGGTGGGCACGGACTGGATGATTTTTATGTTTTAATATTGTTGGTAGGAGAGAAGAATGGAAGAAATCAACTAAACCTAACTGCTTCACAGAGAAGGGGGCCCATAAAGCTTTCAGCAGAGTCCTAAGGGGACTATAGCCAAAAAAAGGTTGGGAATGTCTGCTTTAAAGAAACAAGGAAACTGTCAGCATGTGAACGTGCAAAGTGCTCATTTAAGGCAAGTAAACCATCAATGGAGAAAAATACTATGAAAGATTTGTATATTTATTAATAGAATTCAGGGCTGGGATTCAAGAGGTTTTGCTCTTTATCCATAGTTAGATCTGGTAAAAAGTAATTGTAAAAAGTAAAAAAAGTTAAAAGGGTGCATGTTAATTGGGTGTAATTTGGGCGCCACGAAATGGCTTGTTACCGTGCTTAATGTTTCAGTCACAGAAACAAAACAAAATCTAACAGATTAACTTAGCAATCAATATGTACACGGTAAAATAGATGGAGTTAAAATGAGTTGGAAAATAACAATAAGTTTAACTCCGAGTTTGAGGTTGAGGGGGCAGTGGATGGAAGGAAAAGGTATATTGTGTAAATGGAATGCTGATGGTGGACAGTCAGGTGGAGGAGAGAGGAAAAATGGAATCGTGGAAGTTGTGTGAAAGAAACTGAGTTACAGGGAAAGGTTAAAAAGGTTAGGACTTTAGAAGAATGGAGCGTAGAAGAATGTGGGGAGATTTGATAGCGGGATTTAAAATTATTATGGGTATAGATAGAGTAAATGCAAGCATGTCTTTTCCACTGAGGTTGGGTGAGACAAGAATTAGAGGACATAGGTTAAGGCTGAAAGGTGAAATATTTAGGGGGAACAGTAGGCAGGACTTCTTCACACAGAGAATGGTGGGAGTGTGGAAGGAGCTACCAGTTGAAGTGGTGAATGTGGGCTCAATTTTGACATTTAAGAAAAAAATTGGATAGATACATAGATGGGGGGTATGGAAGGTTATGTTTGGGTGCATGACAATGGGACTGGGCAGAATAATAGTTTGGCACAGACAAGATGGGCCGAAGGGCCTGCTTCTCAGCTATAATGTTCTATAGTTCTATGATTGATGGGCCATGGGCAAAAAGTTGATTCTTATTCCTTTGGAAATCAAGTAAATAATCACTAGAAACAAATTAATATTAAGTAATGTATAATGAATACAATTGCTTTGCACAATTCAGAGACAACTTGATAACATTTATACCTCAAGTTTTCTATGGAAGAAAGTAGTTAAACAATACACAATCAGTAGCAGTATTATTAAAATCCTACTAATGCGCATAGAACAGGATTGTATTGATAAAGAAATCCCAGTTAAATAAACATACAAGAGACAAGCAAAATCTAGGAACATCACACAATACGTATTTACACAATAATGGTGTCCTAATTCAGGCAAATAATAGTTTAAATTTTTACTTTTTAAAATTTTAACATACAGCCCTTTCTGCCCAGGAGATCATGCCGCCAAATTACACCCAATTGACCTACAACCCTCGGCATGCTTTGAAGGGTGGTGGGGGGGGGGTGGAACTGAAGCTCCAGAGGAGACCCACATAGACACAGGGAGAACATGCAAACTCCCTATAAATGGCGCCGGATTCAAACTCCAGTCATTGGCCCTGTAACAGCGTTGCACTAACTGCTAGGCTGACTGTGTCATCCCTTTTCCAAGAGTTTTGCTTTTGGTACCAATGTCCTAGCCCTATGCGGCAAGTTGTCTTCCGCCATACATAGAGGTTCTAGTTTCCATTCTTTTACAGAAATTGGCTTAAGAACAACAAAAGGGTTGTCAATCTATGCAAAAGATTTAAAATGGGAAGAAAATTATTTATTGCCTCACAGTTGCAATGTTAGATAGTTAATAAAAATAGATGTGTTTTATCATCTGTTGGTAAGTACAAACACAGGTTGTTGTTACTGACAGTGAATCTTGAGTGATTCTATAGTATTGCAGTTTCTACAATCCATTCTTGCAAAATGTATAATTGCAGATCAACAGATCTGCAGCAAGCAATGGAGGGGAAGGGGAGGGATATGGCTCCATTCGCAAAAATGTTATTAATGCAGCATACATTTTACACAATTGTCATCTAAAAGCTCAGCGACAACAGCCAAGGGAGCTGGGACCAAGAAGAGCTTCTTCTAAAATGCTGCAAGCATTTCTAGCCAGTGGTCAGCATTTTCAGTGGTCAGAAGTAGCTCATTTTGAACTGAAGGAGTCCAGCTGAGATGAGTCACCTATCAGGAAACCAACATTATTTACTGTGCTGTCAGAGGGTAGAGAAAGCCTCAAAGAATCTAATCCTGCTCTTTTAAATTCAAGCCAGGCATTCTTCTCCCTAAACACACTGGAGCGAGGAGGAAATGAAAAGCGATCCTTCCTGAGTTCATGTGGCACTAGAGGTTCCTGCATGTCTCACTCAATTGCCGGCTGGCCTCGAACTATTATTTCCTGTCAACTCTTTCTTAATAGCGTGTGACAGGGATAATTAGTGTTCTCCAAAAGGAATGGAACGAGACCTGTAGAATTCTGAACTAACTCAAAAACGTCTGTGCTCGTGACCCTCAATCACCAAGTGTGGGCAGTTTTACTTAGAAGGAATGCTATCAACGACAGACAGACAGGACGTACTCTGAAGTCGACTTCTGCTGACGGCTCTCCCTGGTCCCAGTGGCATGCGACCCCTACACTGTCATGGGCTCCACAAGTTCAGTAGGGTCTCCCAAAATATCCAAAGGAAGATTCCATTTGCTGGGTCTCCTGTTTCTAATGAATCTTGATTTGGAATGAGAGCAAGAATGCCAAAAGTCATACAGCACGCCCCCCCAGAGGTCATAGGTTTGAGAGGCACCCCTCCCCACCAATTAGGATTCTGCTCTTAAATTCAAGACCTCCATTTAAAAAAAGTACATTTTCCACTTTTAAAAATGAATTAAATTATCGTGATTACTCCAAATTGGGACAATTAAAACATCAGCAGAGCATAATGTTTCATTAACATTTACATGTTCAACATTTTTCTTTGGAAGATAATCGAGGACTGGGTGCTGATGGAGAATTATCTTTTAGTAATTTTTGGGATGGACATGGTGTAAGATAGAATATTATTAAGGGTAGGAACCATTAATAGATGATTCTATTTGATTGAGTCAAATATTTAATACAGTGAAAATTAGTCAAATATTTAATATTCAGTGAAATTAAATGAATCTACAGTTTAACTGCTGAACATCAAAGTTCAGGAGTGGCATTAATGCTTCTCCTTTCAAGTAAATAGTTCATCTTATTATACAAAATCTATCCAAATATGCCTGAACTTGAAATTGATTTTATTTTCCAGAGAAGTTGTTTATTTTGGATCCAATCAAAATGTCTCAAATTGTTATTTTTGGCTTGGTGGTCTCAACTTGTTCTTTGAATATTATGGAAATCAGGGGTAATGGGGTAAGTGCAGGAAAGTGGAGCTGATGTAAAAGTACAGCCCAATATTTTTGAATGGCAGATTAAGCCTAAATAACCAATTCTTGCTTCAACTTTTTTCATCTTTCTTACACATTGTGCTTTAACAATAGATTATTAGCTCTGAGGAGTCACCAAATGTGAGCCAAGGGTGCCACCTACAGGAATTAAAGCAATTTACAATACCTTGTAAGTGAACATTTAGAAATTAATTAGTTTACATAATGTAATGTGATTGATGGAACTCGGAGACTTGTGTGGAACACAAACACACTTTTATTAGCTTACAATTAATGGCTGGTATCTACAACGGTCTTCAGGTAAATTGGAGGCAAGACGGGAAAACAGGGTTTACATTGGGACCAATGGGGGCAGAGTTAAGAGGAGGGGCCGGTCGTCTAATCTACCCATAGACAGTGAATTCCAGTTCACTGCACATAAAATATCAAGATCAATAATGGAATTAGCACATTATCTTGAGCTAAATGAACATCAGGAAACTAATTCAATACACACAAAAAAAAAACAAATATTAACCACAAACTATCTTACATTGTCACTTTTGTGAAACATGGTAAAGATGAGATAACTTTTCTCCAGGACCACGAAGCATATTTACATAAGTTAGAATAGAAATTAAACATATTTAAAATTTTAAGACAAATACAATGACAGTCTCTATCCACAAATGTTCTGGGAATTCAGAAGCCTGATGGCCAAATATTGCCTAATCTGGACATAAGGGCCCGAGTGCTACAGTACCTCCTACCAGATGGCAGAAGGGAGAACAGTTTACATGATGGGGTGTGTGGGGTCCTTCACAATGTTTATTGCCTTTCGCCTGCTTCGAGTATTGTAGATGTCCTTCACGGTAGGAAGAGAGCCCCCAGTGATATTTTTCGTTGACTTCACTATCCTCTGCAAGGTCTTGCAGTCCAAGGAGGTACAGCTTCCAAACCAAGCAATGATGCAGTTGCACAAGATGCTCTCAATACATCCTCTGTAGAATATAGTGAGGATGGAGGGTGGGAGATGAACTTTCCTCAGCCTTCGCGGAAGTAGAGATGCTGCTGGGCTTTCTTGGCTGTGTTAAAGGACCAGGTAAGATTCTCCGCCGTGCACTCCAAGGAACTTGATACCCTTGACAACCTGAACAGTGGAGCCATCAATGGTCAGCAGAGCATAGTCCCCCTGGGCCCTCCTGAAGTCGACAACCATCTCTTTTGTTTTTTTAATGTTCAGATACAGGTTGTTGGCTCTGCACCAGTCCGTTAGCAACTGCCCCTCATCTCTGTTCGCGGACTCCTCATTCTTATTGATCAGGCCCACCACGGTCGTAACGACAGCGAACTTGATAATGTAGTTTGAGCTGTGTTTAGCTGCATAGTCGTGGGTCAGCAGAGTGAACAGAGGACTAAGCATGCAGCCCTGGGGGTCCCCATGCTCAGTGTGATAGTCTTGGAGGTGCTGTTACTGATCCGGACTGCTTGAGTTCTCCCTGACATAAAGTCAAGAATGGAAGTGATTACAGGCTCAACATCCTTAAGCTGAAGTCAATAAACAGCATTCAAACATACGAGTCCTTGTTTTCCAGGTGGGTGAGGGCTAGATGAAGGCGGTGGTGATGGGATCCTCCGTAGGAGTGAAACCCAAAAGTTCCTTCAGCATTTCAATTTTTTTTACTCTGATGAATCTACACGTCTTCTTTATGCCCTTCACTGCATTAATATCTTACTAAATGTTTGGTCGTAATGTGGTGTAATAAAACATTCTATTATTGTAGCACATCGATAAATTGTCAGCTAATTGTTATGAAAGACTATCTTTGAAAGTGTCCTCGAGTAGAAGTTTTACATTTTCTTAATAAAGCCAGATTGCAAAGCTATCATGTCCACATGGTCAGAGGATGGATCCCATAAAATCAGATTCACGCACCTTTTTATTTGCACTGTTTCATGAGAATATTAATGTAAATGTCAATCAACTTCTAAACATACTTATTACTTCCCTGTTGACCTCTCTAAGGGGACTGCCACTTCTCTACAAAAGATACTAGACAACTTTGTGATCAGCTTTATTGTTGACATTTTGAAATTTACTCTTCATTTTACTCGCCTTACCTCACCTTTATTAACATTGACCTCTTAGTAGAAAGAAAATCATTCGTAAAAACACATGCAAAATTCTTTCAAGTATTCAAAGCAATGAAGATGTGAAAAGCAGGGGAATAGATAAGTGTACAACATTTACAGTGGAGGGTGGTGCAGTACAGATGGGCATAGTGACAATTCAGCAAGTCTCAGGTGAGACTCAAGATGAAAAGAAACAAGGAGGATGATGACCAAAAGCAAATTCCCAAAAGAACGTCATTAATGTCTGTAACAATCGATATTTCACAGAAGGAAAAACAAAAACCAAACAAATGTTGTAAATCTGAAATAAAAACAGAAAGTGCTTTATCGGAAAATCAGAAGCACATTTATCTGAGATTGTGATGAAAGATATATTTATTGTTATATATCTTTGGCTTGGCTTCACGGACAAAGATTTATGGAGGGGTAATGTCCACGTCAGCTGCAGGCTCGTTTGTGGCTGACAAGTCTGATGCGGGACAGGCAGACACGGTTGCAGCTGTTGCAGGGGAAAATTGGTGGGTTGGGGTTGGGTGTTGGGTTTTTCCTCCTTTGTCTTTTGTCAGTGATGTGGGCTCTGCGGTCTTCTTCAAAGGAGGTTGCTGCCCGCCGAAATGTGAGGCGCCAAGATGCACGGTTTGAGGCGAGATCAGCCCACTGGCGGTGGTCAATGTGGCAGGCACCAAGAGATTTCTTTAGGCAGTCCTTGTACCTCTTCTTTGGTGCACCTCTGTCACGATGGCCAGTGGAGAGCTCGCCATATAACACGATCTTGGGAAGGCGATGGTCCTCCATTCTGGAGACGTGACCTACCCAGCGCAGTTGGATCTTCAGCAGCATGGATTCGATGCTGTCGGCCTCTGCCATCTCGAGTACTTCGATGTTAGGGATGAAGTCGCTCCAATGAATGTTGAGGATGGAGCGGAGACAACGCTGGTGGAAGCGTTCTAGGAGCCGTAGGTGATGCCGGCAGAGGACCCATGATTATGTGGCACCTATGGGGATTGGTAGATGCCAGATATGTGTATTTTCTGGTTGCTTGAGACTTACTCTTAGAATGCCTAACTAAAACAGCTGAATTAATACTAAACAGTTTAAAAGACAAAAATCCTACACTGTACTTACACTGAATAAATTTCAGTTGCATGAATATATAAACCTTAAAGTATTTTACCTTATTTTCAGACACATTCTTTGAAAACATTTAACCACCACTGCATCTGAAAGGCAGCAACACGTCTACAGCAGATGCCACCTCACTGGCCCTACACAAAGCCCTGGAACACCTGGACAGCAAAGATGGATACATCTTTATCGGCATTTAACACGATCATCCCCTCAAAACTGATCAGCAAACTCCAAGACCTGGGAGTTAACGCCTCACTCTGTAATTCAACCATGGATTTCCTCACCTCCAGACCAGAATCAGTGAAGATGGGTAAGAACTTCTCCAGAATCTCCATTAGTACTGGAGCTCCACAGGGCTGTGCTCCCTGCTCTATTCACTTTACACCTACGACTGTGTTACTCGGTACAACAATAACACCATCTACAAATTTGCCGATGATATCACGGTAGTGGATAGCATAAAGGAAGGTGATGAGTCAGCATACAGGATGGAGAATGAAAACTTGGCTGAATGGTGCAACATAACAAACTTGCACTTTATATCACCAAAACATAAGGAGCTGATTGTTGACTTCACAAAAGGAAAGCCAGAGGTTTACAATCCAATGATTATTGGGGGATCAGAGATGGAGAGGTTGAGCATATTTAAGTTCTTGGGAGTAACTATCTCGCAGGATCTTTCCTGGACCCAACATCCAATGGTATCGTGAAAAAAGCATGCCAGCGCCTCTACTTCCTCAGGAGTTTACGGGGGTTTGTTTTGACATCAGAAACTCTGGCAGAGGTGTGGTAGAAAGTGTGCTGACTGGCTGCATCATGGTCTGGTATGGAAACACGAATACTCCTGAGCATAAAGCCCACCAAAAGGTAGTGGACGCAGCCCATGATGTCACAGGCAAAACCCTCTCCCCACTATTGACCACATCTACAGGAAGCGCTGCAGAAATCATCAAAGACCCTCACCACCCAGTACATGCTCTGTCTCGCTGCTGCCATCAGGTAAGAGGTATAGGAGCTACATGACTTGCACCACCAGATTCAGGAACAGCTGCTACCCTTCTACCATCAGACTCCTCAACGACAAACTCAATCAGGGACTCATTTAAGATCTCTTACTTATGCACTTTATTGATTTTCTTTTTGTTCTCTCTACATTGCAGAGTCAGGTTGTTTACAGTTCTTGTATGTTTACATGTTTTACGTTGTGTATCAATTAGTGATAATTCTGCCTGGCCCATAGGGAAAGGAATCTCAGGGTTGTATGTGATGTCATGTATGTGCTCTGACAATAAATCTGAAATCTGATCTGCAGGTTCCTCCACCTCCACAGAGCTGCCAGAAAGTGAGCAATAATATTATAGATAATTAATCCCCACCTCCCAAGTTTACAGATAAAGCCTCTGACCAGGGTGACTCTTACTAAGCAGGAGACTCCTAAAGAGAGACACCTCAATGGCAAGTGTCATCAATCCGCTCTTCATCCTGGGCGACGCCATTACTGTTTCACACAAGTTTATTCAAACAGCTGCTACGAGCAAAGCACGGCCATATTCACTAAGGCTTATGCATTTCTTCAGAGAACATTTATTTTTACAATCTTAAACTTGCGTATTTTACATTTTATCTTATTCCTATTTATTTTAATGTTTAAAATGTATTTTCCTCTTTTTTTTGTCAGTGGCTTGAATTCCAGATACCAGGGGTTTTACTGTACAAGGCACTAATGTACCAAATTTCTTACTTGCTGCATCCATATAGATATGTAAGATGCATGAACGATAATAAATTACCATAACGAGTCAATAAAATATATAGCGGAGTGGGACACTGCACACGCTGGAATCTGAAGCCAAACACCATGTGCTGGAGGTCCTCCAATAGATGGTCTTTGTCTGCCTGATGGCAGGCAGAAGGTAATTTCATGTAATATTACATGTAGTTTTGTGTAATATGACAATCCTATAAAGGAATCTGGAATCTTGAGATTGTGCTTGGATATAAATATAAAGGATGTTTGGTAATAAAGGATAGACAAATAGATATTCACAGTTGCAGTTAATTCAAACAAAAGTGATGTTTCAATAGTGCAGACATCTTCTTTGATGGTCCAAAAATTGTTTAAAGTTAATACTGTAACTCGAAATATTCATTTTACTTCTCCCGCCATAGATGCCGTTCGACCTGCTGAGTGTTCCCCGTTATTCTATTTTTACTTCAAGAAATGATCTGGGCAATATATTCCGAAATGAGGTGGAAAATGAGAAAAACAGTTCCAACTGTTTATTATAGATGCAAATGGTATGCAGTCTGTTGATTTTGTAAATCTATGGAAATTGCATGCAACACTATCACATATATTCCACTTAACAACTGGAAACAGAAGAGAAAAAAATGGAGCAAATTAAAATGGAGGTAGGTGTGTGAAAGATCAGACTTGCTCTTGTGAAGTATTCTACTGAAGGTTATCCAATCCATGTTTGGTTTCTCCAGCAAAAATGACATCAAAATGTGAGCATAGTGTAGTAAGACACTAAAAAGATTAGAATAGGTTGATGTGAATTGCTGCCGCAACTGGAGTATTTTGGTCCAAGAATTGTCATCTGATTGGATATACTGTGTGCATACACTCCCAATGAAACATTGTATTTACGTACCATAGCGAGCACACACACACACAAACATTGCACCCTAAACACAAATGATATATATCCATAGCTATCCAAAATAAATATATATAAAAATGATTTATGGGTTTCTAGGGGTTCAGAAGTCTCACTGCCTGTGGAAAGAATCTTTCGCAGCCTGGTAGTTCTAGTTTTTATGCTTCTGCTCCTCAAATGTGCAGATATTGCCATTGCATGGGAAGATGCTATGAGAAGGGTAGTGATGGGCAGAGATGGAAGAGAAGACAAGGGAGTAGCAGAAGGAAAAATTCCTTTAGAGCGCTGAAAGGGGAGGGGAAGATGGAGGTGGCAGAAATTTTGGTGAATGTGGAGAGTGGTATGGGAATGGATGGATAAAATATCTCGGTTCCATTAATTAAGGGATTCAAATGTTTATTATAGATGCAAATAGTATGCAGTCTGTTGATTTTGTAAATCTATGGAAATTACATGCAACCTATCCCTATATTACCTTCAGACAATTAGATTTTCTAATATTGTTGTCTGACCATACATGTCATCCTTTGATTTTCTCATCTACACTAACCCTCTATTAACTACAAACAAACTTCAACTTACTAACCTCCTTCAAAACTTTGCAAGTCCTTACTCCATTCTACACAGTAATATGGAGAATGAAGGCAGATGGACTACCAGGTCAGTTCTTCCAACACAAGTTACAGATCAAACTGATGAAACTATTGCTCTTCCCTTTTCGACTGCCAAAATTATCTCTCAGCTTCATATCACCCCCTGGAGGCTCCTTCCAAATTTCACTTGCTTCATTTAATTTTAATTTTAATTTAGACATACAGCACGGTAACAGTCCTTTTTGGCCCACGAGCCCATGCCGTCCAACTTACACCCAATTAACCAACACACCCAGGACATTTCAAACAGTGGGAAGAAATGGTAGCCCCTAGGAAAAACCCACGCAGATATAGGAAAACGTACAAGCTCATTACAGACAGCATAGGATTCAAAACCCGATCCCAATCACTGGTACTGTAAAGGCATTGCACTAACCACTATGCCAACCATGTCATCCTTCAGATGCTTCTGAATAATCAGTCTCAAAAAGGTTCATGCCTTAATTTTCATGCTTCCTCTTCAGATTCTTCAACTTCAAAAAATTTGCTGCAGTTACATACAAATGCAACATTTTTTTCAGTTTTTAATATGGGAATGAAGGGCTCATGGAAAACTCATCCGTACATAACACCAAAGGTCACAGCCATTTGGAATGATAGTTATTCTTACAATTCAAGAAAATTAACAGGATGTCCTAACTATAGTACTGTAAACAAAACTAAGAATGATATAGGATTGACACCCATGCTATGGCCAGTGTTTTCACAGACTTTCCTCTTTTTCCTGCCAAGCTCGATAAGCTGGAAAGATACTGGACATAATGATTCTCTCCATTCCCTGCCTGGATCAGCCATTCTTTCCCCCCTCCCACCCCCCCCCCCCCACCCAACCTGCCAGGACTCTGGCCCCTTTCCCATGAAGGAGTCAAGTTTGGTTTCTTCCATACTTCTCTCCTACTGACTACATAAAAAACCCCACAAAACTTATTTAGGTTACGTGAGATGAAAAGAAACCCAGGTTTTTTCTTAAATGTACTGTGGGCCCCCAGGGGAGTCTGTAGGGCCCCTGTTGAGGATGGCTGGTCTCAATGCTGTTGGCATTTATCTAATCAATTATTTGCTAGAATGATAAAACTATTTTATACCTTCTCCTCTCTAGGTTGCACAATGTTGTTCCACGACTAAATTGTTCACCTTGTGCAAATAACAAAGGATGCATTTCCATCACCCTGGTTAATAATGATCATGGCATTCAAATATTATACTCTGTTGAATGCTGCCACAGTATCCAGGCACAAGATCAGATTTTAGGTTTAATGAAAAAAAGGAATGATAAAGAACTTAAGACAACCCCATCCGCTGTCACACAGTACCATCGGCTGTGCTTAATAGCAGTGGAGGAGACAACATTTCACCTTCATCATCTTGCACTAATTTAGTCTTTTGCACAGTTGTGGATTCATCTAGAAATCTGAGGATAGTCAAAATCTGTAATTCAATTAAATTACTCCTCATCTTTGCTCAATTAAAGTACCTAGTCTTCAATTTTTTTCACCTGAAATCCTTCACAATGCTAGATCAGAGGAAGAGAGGACTTGCAAGGTTTTGATAGCAGTTTGAGACTTGAATTTTCTTTGATGGTTAATGGAAGGTCAGGAGCAAGATTTGGAATATTAAGCTTCTGAATTTTAATTATGACTTTAAAGTTGCATTGTAGTCAGAGGATTAATATGCACCCAAGACATCACTTCCTACAGATATTTTAATAAACCGAACTTCCTAGCACTTTGGAAAATACATGCCAGCTCAACCTCCAAATCCACACAACTATGCAACAGTTGTCAAGCCAAATGTATTTGTCATCCCATTGCTCAAGTGCAACCAGAAGAAACAGCATTTTCCGGTCCTCATTGCAAAACCCGCAGACACTCAACCAGACATAATACATATACAGACAAACAATACATATGCAGGATAAGTATTCATACATATAAATAAATAAATATTGTTTCACAAATATGAGAGTGCCGGATGGTTAGCGAGAGCAGTTCCTTTGGTCGTTCAGCGTTCTCACTGCCCGTGATAAGAAGCTGTTCCTCAGCCTGGGGGTGCTGGTTCTGATCCTCCTGGATCTCTTCCCCCAATGGGACCAGCTGAAGGACGCTGTGTGCAGGGTGGAAGGGGGTCCTCAATGATTTTGCATGCCCTCTTCAAACAATTATCCAGGTAGACCACATTGATGGTGGGAGGGAGACTCTGGTCCTGTGGACTGACCTCCAACCTATTTCTATGCAGCAACCATACCATATTGTATGCAGCCTGCCAGGGCACTCTGACGGAGCTCCTGTAGAAGGTTGACATGATGGTAGCCGGTACCCTTGCTCACTACAGTCTTCTCAGGAAGTGCAGTCACTGTTGCACCTTCCTGACAAGTGAGGAGATGTTGTGTGTCCAGGATAGGTCACTAATTCAGTGAACTCCAAGAAACTTGGTGCTCTCCACTACAGAGTTGTTCCTGGTCCTCCTGAAGTCCATGATCCTCTCCTTCGTCTTGTCCATGTTGAGACTCAGGTTATTACTCTTGCATCATATCACGAGATTTTCCACCTTGAAATGTGCCCATGCCTGAACTAATTTTATTGAAAGTGATCTCATTTGCCTTCAAATTTTATCAAGTTTTGATGCAAATTGTCAAGACTCCGTGTGAGGCACAGCCACGGAGATGATACAACTGGGCCATCATATTCCAAGAACAACTTATTCGTCTTTAGTATAAATTGGAAAACTCACAGTTAAACACTCTACTTAACATAGAGTGAAACATGAAAGTCTGCAAACAGTGATTCCAAAAACAACAACGCTGGAGAAACTCAGCAGGTCAAACAGTTTACTTTATGTAGCAAAGATAAAGACACATAACCAATATTTCAGGCTTTAGCCCTTCATCAGGTACGAGGAAAATGTAGACAGGCACCCGATTCCGTTTATTGAACAGATCAAGCCTAAAATCTTGGTCAGTAAAAGTGCCTGATTATACATTTGCAATAAATAATTTCTGATTGAGTTGTTTCTGATCTGGATTATGAACACACCAGTAGTAACAAAAACCTATTCCTTTAAGGCTGCCCTTTTCCCAACTGAAAGCAGCTCATGCTGAAAAACGGTCCAGAATTTCTACTAAATTAGAATATTTCAGCACAGAAACAGGTCCCTTTGGCCCTCTCGTCTGTGCCAAACTGTTTTTTTTTTGTCCTGCACCCAGTCCATAACCTTTCATAACTCTCCCATCCATGTAGCTGTCAAAATTCTTCTTCAATATTAAAATTAAGCCCTCTTCCACAACTTCAGCTGAAAGCTTGTTCCACATTCCCACCACTCTTCACTCTGTGTGAAGACTTTCCCCCTCATGTTCCCATAGACTTTTTCCCTTAATCTATATTCTCTGGTTTGAATCTCACCTACCTTTAGTGGAAAAAGCCTATCTACATTTACTCTGTCTATCCTCCTCTTTTATATATATATATATATATATATATATATATACACCTCTATCAAATCTCCCCTCATTCTTCTATGCTCCAGGGAATAAAGTCCTAACCTGTTTAACCTTTCCCTGTAACTCAGTTCCTGAAGTCCAGACAACATCCTAATAAATCTTCTCTGCACTCTTTCTATCTTATTAACGACTTTATTTTAGTTAGGTGTCCAAAACTGCACACAATACTCCAAACTTGGTCTCATCAATATCTTGTACAACTTTACCAAAACATCCCAACTCCTGTACTTAATACTTTGATTTCTGAAAGCCTTTTACCAAAAGCTCTCTTGACAACCCTATTTAACTGTGACACCACTTTCAGGGAATTATATATCTGTATTCCCAGATCCCTCTGTTCTACCATTTATTATGTATGTCCTAGCTTGGCTTGTCCTTCCAAAAGGAAACACCCCAAGCTTATCCACATTAAATTCCACCTGCCATTTTTACAGCTGGTCCAGATCCCTCTGCAAGCTATAAAAATTTTCCTCACTGACAATAATGCCTTTTATCTTGCCGTATCAGCAAACTTGCTGATCCAATTTATCATCCCAATCATTGATATAGATGACAAACAATAATGGAACCAGCACCGATCCCTGAGGCACACTGCTAGTCACAGGCCTTTAGTCTGAGAAGCAACCATCCACTACCACTTTCGGGCTTCTCCCATCCAGTCTCACTAGCCGAGTGTTTAAAAAAAAATTAAAACAGTAGATGCTGGAAATCATGGATAAAACTAGAGAATGCTGGAAACATTCAGCAGGTCAGAGAGTTTCTGCGGAAGAAGAAACAGTGAACATCTGAGGTGTGAAATCCTTTGTCAGAACTGGAAGAAAAGAGAAAATGTTAGTCTTCAGCAGAAGAGACTCTTGGGTTGGAATAAGTGAAACAAATTAAATATCTCTGATAGGGCAAGATCAAATTAGTAATTGCAACAGGTAAAGAGGTAATTCAAATCAGATTATTCTCATGTGCCTGTGCAATGTCTTGCAAGTTTGTGGAATAGACTACCTATGGCACAAGAAAAACTACACTAAAATGATGACAGGTAGAAATGACCAGTTTTGATACAATCAGAAAGAAAGGATTACCCAGCATTTACCTGTAACTGCATTTAAATTATATAAAAAAACATCTGCAGAGTTTCTTCTTTAATTCAATGTTGTATTTGTTAAGGCTGAAATGTGTCCAATAGAAGAGGTGACGTTGTCCACCTGATCACTGGGAAATCTTATTCTCTTCCTTACCCATTTTCAACAAATTCCCATCGAATATCCACAGATTCAAGACTCACCTACACACTAAGGGCCATTTATAGCAGCCATATATCTACCAACTTGCATGTGTTTGGATTGTGGAAGGAAATCCACAGTTACAGGTAGAACGTGCAAACTTCACAAAGGCAGTACTGAGGTTACGAGTGAATCTGGGCTGCTAAAACTGGGAGGCAGCAGTTCTATAACATACAACCATGTACAACTTACCATGTACAAATGACCTGTCACATTCATAAGTTGTAAAAAAAAATTGATATTTCAAGCAAACTTTGATATTTCAAGCAAAACTTCAAAGGATGAAGACAAATTTTGAACTTAGATGCTAAACCTCCTAATTATTGAATGAATCTTAAATAAGTATGTCACAATCTGTTTAAACTCATTTAACATCTTATGCATAGGTTAATGTGAATATTAATAAAGGCCGTACGGTTAATGTAGCAGTTAGCACAACGGTATTACAGCATCAGCGACCCGGGTTCAAATCTGCTGCTGTCTGTAAGGAGTTTGCACATTTTTTCCTGGTCTGCGTGGGTTTTCCCCAGTGCTCGGGTTTTCCCCAGTGCTCTAGTTTCCTCCCACCCTTGTAAATTAATTTGTGTGTAATTGGGCAGCATGTGTTTAAATGGTCAAAATCAGCTTCTAGCGGGCTGTAAATAAAATTAATAAACAAATAAATACCTGGTATCTGGAATTCAAGCAATTGGCAAAAATATTGAGGAAACAATTAAAAAAAAATCAATAAGAATAAATAGAAAATTAAATATAAGTTTAAAATTGTAAAAGTCAATGTTCTCTGAAACCCTTGGTGAAAATGGGGGCAAATGTTCAGCCAGCAGAGCGCCCCAGTCGAGTCCCGCCCGCAGCAGCTGTTTGAACGAAGTTTGAATAAAGCTGTGTTTGAAGAAAATGATGGCACCCATCGCTGGGACAACTCTCTCAAAGTGTTTCCCTATCCCAGCCTAGTAAGAGTCTTTATCTTTATTAGTATTAGGTATATTAATAAGGCTTTACCTGTAAACTTGGGGGAGGGGGTTAATTAAGATGGCGGCACGGTTAGCGCAAACTCTGTTACAGCGCCCGCGACTGGGGTTTGAATTTATATTTTATAAATTACGGGAATTATCTGATTAAAGAGAATTTTATATAATTTCGGATTAGAATGATTTTTTTTTCAAATTACTTTACATTTTGCACTGTCTTTGTCTTTTAAACTTACTGTTTATTCTTAATGCTGGTGTATTAATTAGCCATTGTAAGAATGACTCTCAGGCAAAATTCACATTTTGGAATCTACCAATCTCCATCAGGTGCTGGATACTGGAGAATTCACAGTAATTTTGTGCGCCTCTAAATATTCTACTTAAATGGTTCAGATCCACTTTGTCCGTTAAAAAAAAATCACACTAGAATATTGTACTTTTGCACTTGGACTGAAAATGAGTTAGTAGAATTTCCCAATGATTTTTCTCAGTTAGGGGAGGCAATGCGCAGAAGAAAAAATTGAACAGGACTTAATCTGGCTTCTGGTAGCAATTCCCAACTGATGGGCCAATTTTTACAGAAGTATGAACACACTGTAGAACTCCTCCACAGGAAAATGTACAAGAGGTTGAATTTATGTAAAATTGTAAAAGAAAATGGCAAAACTGTCTGAACAAGTAGAGTTACATTAATAAAGGTTGACAATATTTTTAAAATTAACATGATACTGCAATGCAATATCAAGCCAGCTCTCACAAGGAGGCTTTGAATAAATAGCATATTTTAAAAGATCTAATAACCTTTAAATAAAAAGATCAAGTTTGCAGATTCACGACTGGCAATTTTATAGCACATTTTCATGTCCATCAGAAAACTTAATGTGGTTCATGTACAGAAGGCACAGGAGTTTACTGAATGCATTGGATTGAATCTAAAGGTCACAAGTTCAAATCCCATTATGACAAACTGGCATTAAATTCAATAAATCTGTAATTTCTATCAGGGCCCCCAAAAGAAAAATGCCCAAGAAAGATGTCAGAGTGTTGTAAAAACACAGCTGGTTCACTAATACCTTTGGAGACGAGTAACTGACACTCATTCATACCAAATTAGTCTATAAATGAATCCAGTTCCACTCAACAAATTGACTCTTAATCTTTTCAAGGATTGACAATAAATCTCCTCTTGTCAGTTTCACCACATCCCAAGAGTAAATAAAATAAGTACAAAAATGAATGACTTTGAAGTACGTGACTGTTATTAACAGCAAGCAGGTCAGGCAAGATGTCACTCAGGAAGAGCCAGAGGATATTTAACATCCATCTGCAAAGAAGGGTCTTCTGTTTAGTCTCACCTGAAGATTGGCGTTTCTTTCACTGAGGTGCTTCCTTCGGATTATACAAATCAAGATTGTGTCCTCATTTTCTAGAACATCTCATATTCACAATCTCTCGATTCAAGAAGGGCGCTCTCAAATGAGACATGATCTCAAGATGATACATTAATTAGCGTAGAAGATGACAACAAACTGGATAATTCATAAACAATTTCTAATAAAAAGTTCAAATACAATTCTAGACTAAATATGTACAATTTTCTCTAAAATTTTACCATGTTCTTGTATCAACCTAATGCTTTAAATCTTTTCTGATGTGGAAAGATTTTCATTCAGGAATACCTGTAGAAATACAATGCTATAAGGATCGAAGTTTGGGATGCATTTAATCATGAGATCTCATGGATAACCCTTATTTCTCAAGTTTAATCTGATCTTTTTAACAGAATTTAAAGAGCATTATCAGCTTTGAACCTTCAGTTAATCACCGGACGAAAAATCATACATCAAATGACATTACATCTGTTGTCCATTTGAATATATCGCTTGTTTGGGTATGAAAAGTCCAAGTGCTTGTCTTGCTTCTGGACAACATAGATGCAACTCATGTATTATGGAGGCAGGGATTTGTATTCCTTGAAAATTACCTACATCACGATTTTCCAAAATCTGCTTATGCGTTAAGAAACACGTTGAAAATAAATATTTATTTACAATACACAAAAGTGCTGGAGAAACTCAGCGTCTATAGGTCACAAAGGTGTATAACCAATATTTCAAGCCTGAACCCTTCGTCAAGTTTCAAGCCCGAAATGTTGGTCATATACCTTTGTTTCCTAAGGACGCTGCGTGACCTGCTGAGTTTCTCCAGCTCTCTAATTAATTATATTCAATCAATCAAATTTTTTTTTAAATAGTATTTTTACAGAAATGTGATTAACAACAATTTTTGGACCTGTAACGGACAATAATGCTGCCACAAAACAAGTTTTGCTACACCTGTTCATGACAATAAATCTGATTCTGTATTGCACAACAATCACAGCATCTACAGAACTTTCCTGTTTAACTTCTATATATTTAAAAATAAATTCTGAGAAATCACATTTTACTCAAATTTTAGGAGGAGTGATTTGTGAAATTCTGAAACGGAAAATTTCTGTTATTCCAACAGCTTTGAAGTGGGGTTTACCTGTACTTCTCTGAATACAAATAAAAATAAACTGGCCACCCATCTTATTTATTATTTGTGGTACCATGTGTGGACGTTAGGCTGTGGGGTTGCCTCAACAAAGCAACAGCAGTTATAATTCCTATTTATTTACTCATTGTACTTTTTGAGCATATGATGGGTTTCAGTCTTAAAATCCTTCAGGATTGCTGTTTTAAGCAAAGAAGGGTGAAACAAAATCATAATGGTCTCATTGAATGATGGTGCAGACTCAAGTACAGTTTATTGGTTGTTACACTTGTAGTGAAAAATATACTATGTTGGTTTAAAAAAAATTAATGATATTTTTTAAATATAGACATACAGCATGGCAACAGGCCCTTTTAGCCCATGAACCCATGCCGCCCAATTACATCCAATGAACCTACAAGCCCCATACATTTTTGAAAGGAGGGAGAAAACCTACACAGACACAGGGAGAACATATAAAATCCTCACAGACCAAGCAGGATGCGACCCTTGGAGCCGCTGGTGCTGTATCAGTGTGGCACTAACCGTACCGCCCTACAGTTCTATAATGTTGAACCTCAGGATCAAATCTACAGCCCATCAAGGTATCCGTCCTCCACTGTCAGGCCAATTTAGTTGCTCCAATAGTGACAGCTGTGCCAAGGCTATATGCTCAATGTTCTTATTAAGGTCATCTTTAACACCTGCATCTTTTTACCATCATTGGTCATCTCTCCTCCTATTTCCCCCGACGACGTGACCAGCTTGATTGCTGAATATTATCTGTTAACACGCCTTCAAAGTATTACTGGATAGCTTATTATGTTAAAGACATTATAGAGAAGGGTAGCTGCTTTTAATTGATGAGGCAGGTTCAAGTACTTCTCTTAACAAGTGAAATTTAACAGACCTCACCTTCTTGTGATGAGATGAGAGGTGGCATGTATTCTGGAATATACTCCTTCTCCTCACCAAGACTCTTGGCTCCAGGCTGTGGAAACTGAAGAACATTGTTTTTGCTGACAGGAAATGCTGGGATTTGATGTGCAAACCCAATAGGCTCAAGGTTGTGAATGTAGTCTTCAAGTTCTGACAGGCTGATTCCCATGAGTTTAAAGGCCTGACCCAGATCATCCAAAACAGGATCCGTGCGACCATCTGACAAAGAAGAAGGAAAAGTTATTGGCTAAGTGCTGCATTCCCAACAAGAAACAAAGCAGCTTTAAAGTACAATATTCATTCAATGTTTAGAACTTTATTCAGCCCTCTGTGCCAGCTTGATTCTGCTTAAGTGAGTATCATCAACTCCATCTTCTGACCAGGACTCTCCTGTTTTTGGGTGAAAAACTATGATCTTTTTTCTCACCTTGAGCAACAGAACATCAATATGTAATATTTACCTCTCAGGTTTTGTCACTTTCCAAACTTACATGGCTATTCTGCCCCAACAGCAAGATACCCAATGTATTTACATATTATGCCTAAGTACATCATAATGCTTTCACTCTTTGAAAACAAGCATGTGAACGATCTGCGTGCTCATACAGCCATCACAGATTCAATCTGTTAACTAGCTTCCTCTCTGTGGTTCAAACTCCTCAGTTGTACTCATCTCCAGTGCCCCATTGGTTCCTTGAACTGGAGAACCAGCACATCTTTAGCTTGACCCACGGAGTCCCTTCAACAATTACATGGGACAACAAAGATTTTGCTTCCTGAACACTTTGGGTGTATTTTGTGGATTTTGGACTGTTGATCATGAAAATCACCTGAAGATTTTCCGATCACATACCACTTTTTAAAAAGATATATCCTATTTTTGTGATTTCCTGTCATATTTTGTCTACTTCAAGTACCCAAAACCATGAATTGCAGGATGTCATTGAAAATTCATTTTCTGCATTTGCACTTGGACTTCTTCCCTGATGATCTTGATGCAGTCAATGACGAACATGGAGAAAGATCTCACGAGGACATTGCAACCGTGGAAAAATGCTATTATGGCAATTGGAATGCATCAATGCTGGATGATTATTGTAAAAGATACTGACACGAGAGGCATCAGTACAAATGAAAATATTAATATTTTTCAACAACAAAATATTTTTAGATCAGTGGAACACACAATTTGTCAGCATGGTAATGCGATTAAATATGCTAAATTCAATAAAGGTTCATTTTGAAGTTGCCTATCATAATCCCCAATTTTTTTTTCAGGAAGGAAAACCCTTTGAAAAAGATTTGTTGTCCAGTGTTATAAATTCTATGTTGACATCATCAATGGATTCATCAGAAAAAATAGCAGAAGTTAACAAATTGATGATTTGATCAAACATGGGATAATCTAATTTCCAATATGTACTAAATTTTGTATGACCTGACAAATTCAGATGACTTCACTGTCCGTAGGCAAATAATTTTTCTTTGCTTCCTGGTCTGGGGATTCTCATTCTTTCATTTAATTGAAACTACTTTACTTTGTTTCAGTTTCCACCTTTTCACCCTTTTTGTGTTGGAGTGTCTATGCTGGACAACCCTGAATTTATTTGCAAAATATCTTTCAGTCAAAGGAATTGGAACTTACTAATTCTTGGTAGTGGATGTGTGGAAATAAACCGATTATCCAGATATTCATAAGGTGTTTAATATACTAAATATACTTGACTTCCATGGATAAATTGTGCTGCAGCGTCTGTTTCCATGCTCTACAACTCAGACTCCATGAATAAACTGCTCTGCTCCACAATAGAATCTTACGGAATTTGTGATAATCTATTGCATCGGATTGTGATTTGACTAACCATTTAGAGGGAAAATGGATCTACTTGGTGACCAATAAAGTATGCTTTCTACAAAGATTCTTTGCAATTTATTAATTTTATTATGTCTTAATTGCAAATAAATAATCTCCAAATTTGCAATATGATGCAGGAGAAAGAGTTAAGAATGTCGAAGTTGCATGACCATAGCTTGCATGTCTAACGTAATCCATTAATCCTGTGACTGACTAAAGAGGTTTAAATTTGGAAAGTATGTTCTAAATGTGTAAAAGACTGACATTGTACACAGGAAGGATGAGGTGGGGGGGGGTGGGGGGTGGGTGGAGGTGAGAAAAATTAAAGCCAGTGATAAAATAATCTATCTGATCATTCTACTGAATAAATCTCCACAAATTGTGACCAATGATGTAGTTACAACTAAATGAAGTGCTCACATCTATCAATGTAGAAAAGAAAGCACACAGTGCCTTTAAATCATTCTGTTTTATGAATTATGAATGTGCCTTGGCCTAAATATCAACATTTGACTCCAGCATTAAAATAATGTTTGTTAATCTTTGATAATATTAAGTTGACCAAATGGTCAACTTCCATTCATTCTTCAATCTCAAACAGTCTTTTAAAGTACCGCTGTTCCATAAATATTAAAATAAAAAAGTTTATTTTAAAGGGTCAATAAATTATCATTGCACACACTGTGGCCATCTCAGTTAATTCCCTGCATTTTACTTTACACAGGACATTAGAACCATAGAACATTACAACAGAGAAAACAGGCCCTTCGGTCTTTGAAGTCTGTGCCGAGCTATTATTTTGCCTTGTCCCACTGACTTGTACCCAGTCCATAGCCCTCCATACCCCTCCTATCGATGTACCTGTCCAAATATTTTTTTGTGTTAAAATTATGCATGCATTCACCACTGCAGCTGGCAGCTCATTCCACACTCCCCCTAAACTTTTCCCCTTTCACCCTTAGCCCATTCCTCTGGTTTGTATCTCACCTAACTTCAGTGGAAAAAGCCTGCTTGCATTTACTCAATCTATACCCCTTATAATTTTTCCACGATCTATGCACTCAAATGTCTCAAAACTATTTACTTTTCAGTTTCTCATTTGTATTTCCTTGTGATAAGGAAGGAGGCCATCATGTACAAGCTGAATCTCAGAGCAATGCCATCAATCCCATTTTCCCACTTAACTCCCTGTAATCTCTCATGAACATCCACTCCCCCGATTCTCCGACCACTCATTTACACGTGAGGGCAATTTAGTGGCCAAGTAATTGACTGACCAATTTGTCTTTGGGATATGAGATGCAAATAGAATCCAGGGAAAACCCACACAATTATACTGTCCAAGTGGAGTTTGCACCAATCAGGTAAAGATTGATCTGGAGTTGCTAGATGTGTGAGGAAAATGCACTGTTTGCTGGGCTGCTGTTAAAATATTTTTGTTTGTTTCACATTTTCTATTTCCTACAGGGTGGCACAGTTAACGCAGTGGTTAACACTGTTACAGCGCCAGTGATCGTGACCGGGGTTCCAAACCCGCACTATCTGTAAGGAGTTTGCATGTTCTCCTCGTGCCTACATGCCTTTCCTCCAGGTGTTCTGGTTTCCTCTCACCATTCAAAATGTACTGGGGGCTGTAGGTCAATTGGGTATAATTCGGCGGCATTGTGGGCTAAAAGGCCTTTTGGCATGCTGTATGACTAAAAATTAAATTTAAAAACATTCGTCCAACTGCAGCACCCATTTCCCACTACACGTCAAAAATGCAAGAACAATTTATTCCCTGGAACAGATGCAATGCAAAGCCAAGGCTTTGCAAGACAACAATTTGCAGTTCCTGTCATTGATTGAAAACTTTTAACAGCTGTTTCTCACTGTGCAGCCTCCCACTAATGAAAAAAAATGGACAAATCCAAACTTCATTCATAGCTTTACAAGTACTTAAAAACGTTCAGCTGAATTCCCAACGTCGTCATTGTGAAAAGTTTTAATGGAGTGCTGGTAATGATGAATTAGCTCCTATTTTTCCAAGGGCCACTTACTTTCACTGTAAAATCTCTGGCACTGTTAAGCAGATGATTCTGCAGCTGCTGGGTTTCCTTTCCTTTTGAACTGGAGGGAACACATGTAATCCAGTATTCTTCTGGCATCATGTTCTGTTCTGATTGCAAGATTGGGACTAGAGTCTCTCCAACTTTCAACCATACTTGCTGCTGCAAGCTCTAGATTGAGAATTTTCTACTTTTCTGCCAAAGAGTTCAATAAATAATTCAAATTAATCTTTCAAATATTACAATTTTAGCTATCCCACCATTGCCAAAAATCACAACCGAAATGATCTCGTGCCTTTCAGACATTTTCATCTCATTAAACTTGACAAACTTTTTTTGGGAACTGGTTTGACTTCGGAAGCACCATGGCCAGTCTTCAAGTTTAGACACAATAGGCCCTTTCAGGTGGACCCTCTGCCTTGTGGGCAGTGGCAGGAGCGCATCTTAACTTTCAGGTGGCAGCCCTAAAAGGCTGCTTGCAGCATTGCTTGGACCACCTGAAAGGGTCTATTCATATCCACAGGCACCTTGTAGCGCCTCTGGATCTGATGGAGGCAGGGCAACTGGTGCTGCAGCGCCACCCATCACACAGGTGGAACCTCTGTGTTTCCCACAATAGTTCTAGCTGCAAGGGGGATTATGGGTAGCGAAGACCACCACTGCTATGCCGCATTTTGAACCGCAGAGAGCAGCCCCGGAGCAGGAGCGGCCAGCCGGGCTGTGACACCACGCACTAGCCGTCCCCCGCCGGCCTACCCTCCCCAGTTGAGCATGGTCAGCCAGGCAGTGGGGTGGCTGTCAGGTAGCAGGGCAGGGGGGGGCGGCTGTCAGGCAGCGGGGCAGCTGTCGGGCAGCGGGGTGGGGGCGCGGCTGTCGGGCAGTGGGGAGTTGGTCGCCAGCTGATAGACATCAGCCCACCCCCAGGCAGCCCACATTCAGGTGCCTCAGTGGAGCCCAACGCTCTGCCAATCATCCCTCCCCAAGGAGGGTTGGCGTCGGTGCGTGAGCGCTGGAGGCGAATCCATGGACGTTCAGTGTCTCTGAAAGGATTCTCTTTCTCCTATCGTTAGGGGCAACAAGCAATGCTCATAGTGACTCTTTGTTTGCCTTACAGCAAACAAAAGTTGATCATGTACATTATATTTTTTAATATATTTTTATGTGATAATAAAGGAATTATTGAAAATAGGAGGTCACGGTCCTTTGAGCCTTGATAGTAGGTTTACAACCTCATTCCAACCAATGTGATAACTTCTCATCGAACCATCCATTTCAAATGAAAATGACTCTGCTTCCACTGCCCTTAGAAGAAGACAGAATAGTCAAGACATAAAGATTATGGGGAGAAGGCAGGGGATGGGCCTAGGAAGGAGGAGGAGTCTGTGCGGTTGCAGAGGCACTGGAGGTGAATCCACAGACACCCAGTGATTCTGAAGGGACTCTCTTTTGCTTCTTTTTCTTGTATTGTAAGGTGCACCAGGCGACACTAATGGCGACTCTTTTTCTGCCTTCGGCATAAGTTAAAGTATATCATGAATGAAACATTTTTAATGTAGTATTATGTGAACATAAAGCAAACCTTGAACCTTGACTGTTCCCGTGAAACTCAAGACAAGCTCAAAGAGCAATATCTCATCTTCCACCTAGGCACTAACAGCCTTCTAGACACAGCAATGAGTTCAACAGACTCAGACAAGACAGCAGTTCCAGCCTTCATGTTCTGAATTTCAAACATTCAGGTTTTTATCCCCCTGCAGTAATTTGAGATAATTCTTCAGCTTTTCATATTTACATTACTTTTGCTGAAAAGTTTTTTTTGTTATTCATTACCTCCTTTATTATTCTCCTTCACTCCATTCTATCACACCTTCTGATATACAATCTCTCTTGAGGGGAAACAGGAAAGAAACTGGAGAATGACAGGAAAGGAAGTTTTAAGTTTAAGTTATCAAAAAATGCCAAGTACAGTGGGAAGGGTTTTTTCATGAACAGACCCACAGGTTATCTCCAGCATTACTTACCGCCGTGTAAAGAGCATACTTTATAGAGTGCATGATTGCCATGAAAAGATAATTCAAGAAGCATCAAACAAGGGCAGCATGAAAACACTGCTATGGGATTCATTCAGGAGCCTGGTGGGAAGTAACTTGACTTTAAGCACATTGGGGCACGTTTTCATGCTCAAAAGCCTTCTCCCTGCAAGGCGGAGGGGAGAAAAATGTATCCAGGGTATGCTGTTTCTCTCTATGTGGTTTCCTGGGCAGTGGGAGATGTAGTTAGAGTCCATGAGGGGAGGGAAGTTTCATTATGTTCGAAGTTCATAGTTCAGATTTATTGTCAGACTACATACTTGACATCACATACAACCCTTGGACTCTTTTTCCTACAGGCCAGGCAGAATTTCTATTCATCGGTAGCGCAAAAGCTACTCAAGTAAGGATACGTATACAGAAGAGAGATATATAAACAAAGAAAGAAATGTAAACAAACTGATGGCAGCAGCGAGAACAGAGCATGTCCTGGGTGGTGTGGATCCTATTTGATTGCTGCTGCTCTCTGACACCAGCATTCCATAGTGGGGAGGGTTTTCCTTGTGATGTGTTGGGCAGTGTCTACTATCTTTTGCAGGACTTTCCGCTCAGGGGTATTGCTGTCCCCAAACCAGGCCATGATGCAGCTGGTCAGCACACTTTTATAGAAATTTGCCAAGGTTTCCAATGTCACACTGAACTTCTATAAACTCCTAAGGAAGTAGCGGTGCTCACGTTTTCTTCTTGATGACATTCAAGTGTTGGGTCCAGGAAGGATCTCCGAGATAGTGACTTCCAGGAATTTAAATTTGCTCACCCGCTCCACCTCTGATCTGCAATGATCACTGGTTCATACACCTCTGGTTTTTCCTTCCTCAAGTCCTGAATTACTTTCACTGCCTTCAGTAGTTTCTTCCGATCTTGAGCAGGAAGGAAGGGAAAAGGAAAGCAAGTCTAAGATCTCAAAGAGAGCAGAAGTGTACAGCTTTATTCTTCACGATACAGAATTCCAAGGCGAAGGTGGAGAAAACACAAGAAAGGATTCCAAGAAAGCTTGTGGCAGGGAAAAGATGTTGTGGGGCTAGTTTTGTCATCTGACATACCCCAAAAGAGTGAGCAGCCTGGGCAGACAACTGCAAGACTCTAGATGGCCAGATATGTTGTTCATCATGTCTGCTTAAGTATGCATACTTTCAGTTGAAAGAAATAGAAACGAGGGGGTCACTACAAACAAATTCTCAGGTTGAGGAGGAATGATTTTAACGAGAACAAACCCAACAATGGTATAAAGTGCTTGTGTAAATTATTAACTAAAGTTAAAAGGCAGTCTTTCATATATGTATCTACAGTGAATCTGCAAACAGCACAAAATGCAGGCACTGGACATACACTGTGAGTTAACAAGAGTGGGAAGATTTATTGCACATTTGACAAACATAGTAATTTCAGGTTAACATATTTTTGTATGAAATTGACAACTCCAATATTATGTAAATGCTAATCTTTACCAAGTTGTCTCAAGACCAAATACCAAACACTGAAAGTCTAATAAAAATCCACTTCACACAGATAGTGAGACAAAGTGTCATGAGTGTTTCAACACAAGCTCCAACATAAATCAACACATTTACTGATTAGTTCAATGGGTTTTTTTAAAACTATAAATAACTGTTCAAAATCATATTAATGATTCTAGTCAGAGGAATCAAACATTACACTAAAAAAAATGGATTTAACTCCAAATCTAATATAGCTGATTGACCTCAACATCAGGCCAAAGCAATAATCCAGGAAAAGGTCAACTCAATTAAGTCACCATGAAGCTCAATTCACTCTTTAATCAGGCCAATTAACTTTATAAGTTGCATTTTCCACCAACATTTGTACTTGATTGCTAAAATTGATTGCTTAAATAAAAACAGAATATGCTCAGAATGCTGCAACAGTCCTGGTGGAATGAGGAACAGTTTCAATTTGCTGGTCCTTCCGAAATGAGGATGCAAGTTTGCAAGAGTGGCGTCACAACAACAACCTTACCCTCAACTTCAGTAAACAAAGGAATTGATTGTGCACCAGAAAAGGGAAGCCAGGAGAACATAAACCAGTCCTCACTGACAGGTCAGCAGCAGAGAGGGTAAGAAACTTTAGATTCCTGGGTGGCACGGTTAACTTAGCAATTAGCATGACTCTATTACAGCACCACTGACCCGTGTTTGGATTCTGCATTTTGTCAGGAGTTTGTATGATCTCCCTGCGTCTGCTTGAGTTTCCTCCAGGTGCTCCAGTTTCTTCCCACCCTTCAAATCGTACGTGAATTGGGTGTAAATGGGTGACATGGGCTGAAGAGGTCTGTTACTGTGCTGCAAGTCTAAATTTAAAAATTGAAATTTAAAATCAACATCTCTGACCTATATTGGAACCATCATGTCGTTGCAATGATGAAGAAGGCACATCAACGGCTATATTTCATTAAGAGTTTGAGATTTGGTATGACACCAAAGACTCTTATAAATTTCTACAGGTGTACTGTGGAGACCACTCTGACTGGTTGCATCACTGTCTGGTATGGAGGTGCCAATGCTCACGACAGGAATAGGCTACAGAGAGTTGCAAGCTCAGCCAGTACCAGCGTGAGCATTAGTCTTCCCTCCATTAATGACAAATACTCCAATTATCCAAAATTGGATTCTCTGAAATCCTGTTAGCTGAAATTTATTTAAAAAAAAAAATCGGATGAATGAGGATATCTGAACCAAATCAGAAATCCTCATTTATCTGAATTTTTTCTGAGCCAAACTGACTGGGGACCTCGGGTTCCTGGTGGCGGCAGCAACGGGGGACCTTGGGCTCCTGGTAGTGGTAGTAGCAAGGATCTCAGGCACCCAGGCAGGAGCGGAGATCTCGGGCTCCCGGCACGAACATAGCCTTGGCGGGGAGGTGTCAGTGATTGGCGGTGGTAATAATTAAACATTATTTTAATGCTTAAAAAGCCTTCCCTTGTGGTTCAAACACTGTTACAAGTGATTTGCTGCTGCTACTGGGCTGCTTTTTATATAAAAAAAAATAAAAAAAAATGTTCTCTTGGGAAAAAAAAGTTTATCCAACCATTTCGGATGATCGGAGTAGTACTGTATAAGAGGCAGTACCTCAAGAAAGCAGTCTCTAAGGACCCTCACTACCCAAGCCATGCCCTTTTCACATCCAGGAGGAGGAACAGGAGCTTGGAGACACACAATCAATGCTACAAAAACAGCTTCTTCCTCTCTGATTTCTGAACGGATAGTGAATGACAGACACTACCTCACTTTTTATCATCTTTGCGTGACTTGTTTTTTAAAATCTTGTATTTATCTAACTGTAGTTTTGTGCCTTGTCCTACACTATTACTGCTGCCGCAAAACAACAAATTCCATAACGCGTTCATGACAAAAAACTTAATTCTGTTCAACATCACTGGTTACACTAGTTGATTAGTTACACTAATCAATGACCTGTAACGGCACTGATTTACCCAACTTACAAACAAATAAAGAATACACCCCCTTGCTTCTTTCAACATACCATGAAGTCGACGTTCTTTTTATTATTCACAAGACCATTCCTCAACACCACCCACCTAAACTCCTCTGAACTTCTCATTGGCTTACTGTCACACGGGTAATCCTGATGCTCTAACTCTCCTCCTCCTGCATTTGAAATTCATCACCCATACACTGACACTTAACATACCCATGCATGCGTGCAATTACCCCTGCGCGTCGCATCACTTGGGTCACAGCGGCAGCTGGCACCACTACATAATGGTGTGTAATGTCCCACTACGTAATGGTGCGGAAGGCTGACACTTCAGCCCAACCTTGTAAGTTCGTGCAAGACAGACGACCCACGGTCCGATTGGCAAGGGTGCAACTAGTTCTCTGACTCTAGCTCCATTGCAGACCATCGATATATGTCAACTTCAATCTGCCGATAGAAACTGTGTCAGCTTCTCCATCCCTGTCAATCACAAAAGTCTTCGGGTAGTGTCGTAAGACCTGAAAAGGACCATCGTAAACAGGCTGAAGTGGTTTGCGAAGAGCATCGTGATGGAGGAATACAAGAGTACGGTACAGCGTTGTAATTCATGCGGCACATACAATGCAGGTGACGCCTGCTGCATATGAGTAGGTTGGAGTAATCTTACGTTTTCCCAAAGATGATCAACATAATTAGCCAGATCATAGAGGGTTTGTGCTTGCCTTAGATTCACAAACATGCCTGGCAAGGCTAACGTCGTGCCATATACCAGCTCTGCCACTGAACATCCAAGATCTGCCTTAACAGCAGTACATACTCCAAGGAGAACCATGGGCAAATGTTCGCTCCATGTTGATGCATCACCATCCGCTGTTAATGCTGCCTTCAACTGTCGATGGAAATGCTCAACGAGGCAGTTGGCCTGCGAATGTTAAGCCGTAATGTGAATATTGGTAGTGCCTAGTTCAGTGAGAGCTTGGAACAATGCTGACTTGAACAGAGACGCTTGATCCATTGTAAAAGTGACCAGATGGAATCCAACAATCCATGAAAGCCCAAGCGACCGTCTCTGCAGAGATGGCAGTGATAGGAATGGGCTCCTGCAACCTGGTAGTCCGGTCTTCACATGAGGGCAGATAAGTATATCCCCGAGATGATCGAAGCGGGCCTACAAGTCTAGGTGCACATGCTAGAAACAGGAATCCAGAACAACAAAATCTCCCAGCTTGGATTTTGTGTCTGGAGTCAATAGAGAGTTGACACAGTGAGTAGGTCCTTGCCCATAATCCAACATCCCATTTAACGTGAGACCAGATAAAACATTCTGCAACTAGTTTGATTGATGCTCTTCTATCAGGATACAATGGATTGTGAAGAGACTAAAAAAATCTCCTGCCTTGTAGCCACTGGCACAAAAGACCTAGGCCTTCCTGAGGAAAAATAAAGGACTAACTTTTCACCTGATTCATCCAGGGCTACATCTTGAAGATGAAGACCAGAGTTAATCTGGTGATGCCAGATGAGAGCGGGATCAGTGTCCTGTGCACAAGCCATGGTGGTGAAATCAATGACAGTAGTTGTATGTAAGGCATCAATGTCATGCCTGGACAGGGCATCGACCAAGGCATTCGCTTTTCCTCGGATGTGATGTATGTCTGATGAAAGTTATAAAATGAAGTCCAAGTGCTGAATCTCTCTGGGTGAGTAGAGACATGTGCTCGTACTCGCAGTATGCGTAAGGGGCTGGTTGTGTGCATAAATGGTGAAAGGACAACCCTCCAATGAAAAGCAGAAACTTTTCACTGCAAGAGAACTGGCCAAGAGTTCTTGACTAAACATATACATTGCTTGAGGCAGTGACTGCTTTAGCTGAATAAAAAACAACGGAGGTTCCAACTGCACCGTCAGATGCATTTGTGGTAAGAGAGAGAGAGAGCAAGGCATTGGACTTTTGATGCATAAGTACTGTAGCAATCGTAAGTGTAGTCTTCACATCGTCAAAAGGACACACAGCATCACCTCCCAAAGTTAATGGTCTTTTAGTGGTTCAGTAATAAGAGATGCTGCAGCATTTGGTAGGAATCTGCAATAAAAAAATTCACATGGCAAAAAAACGTGGCAACAAGCCAAACGTAACAGGTGTAGGAAATTCTCAAATCTCTTGCAATTTTGATTCATCGAGCAAAATACCACGTTGCGCAACTCTATGTCCTAAAAATATAAGATCAGCAGCGGCAAAAACACATTTACTGGGATTGATTGATAACGTTGCCAAACTCATCAAGCCTCTGACACAATAAAATAAGGTTGCGCTTCTGCCCTCTGCATCCACACGTGCAATCAGAATATCATTAATATAAACAAACACAAACTGAGGCCGGTCAGTACGTGGTCCTTAAACCATCGGAATGTCTCAGCTACATTCCGCAGACTGAACGGTATTTGCAGAAATTCAAACATGCCGAAAAGGCCATATTCACAACATCAGAAGGCTCAATTGGAATCTAATAGTAAGCACATACTAGATCTATTTTTGCAAATACATGTTTGCCATGGAGGTTTACTAAAAAGTCTTGTAAATTGAGGGTGTTGTATTGGGTAGGCATGGTAGAATTGTTCATGGCATGATAATCACAAGGCTGCCAATCCCCAGGAGATTTTTTTTTGGAACCACGTGCAACATTGAAGCCCAGCCGGTGTTGAATCTGCGGACTATGCCCAACTATTGCACGTGGTTGAATTCCGATTTTAAGATGGTCCGGAAGTAATCTATGAGCCCGTGCTAACATTGGATGACCCCGTCTCTATATGGCAGGTTACTGTATGTTTAACATCTGTATGACAATATGATGGGGTCACTTGGCAAAAGAAATGCTTGAGCAAGGCTCGGAAAGGGCAGGAGCCAGGTTGAAAGCTCGTCACAGCAGGCCCACTGCTTGTAATGGCACTGATTTACCACAGCTTGCAAACAAATAAAGAATACACTCATTCGTTTCTTTCAGCAGACCATAAAGTCAACTTTTTTAAATTTATTCACTCAACACAACATTGCATACTTCAACTCCCCAAATACCACCCGGCTGAACTCCTCTGACCTATTCATTGGCTCACTGCCACAAGGATGATCCTGACACTCTCACTCCCCTCCTCTTGCATCTGAGATCCATCACTCACATACTGACCATTAACACCTGTGCATGCACACCAGGACCCCTGTGCGTCACATCACTTGCGTCATCAGCGGGGGCCAGAACTGCTCCTGATGAAGGCAAGTAAGCGACTGTGACAGCTCTGACACCACAAAAGGATTGTCTGCACTATTGCAAAGACATTTTTGCACGAGGATAACTGAGAGTATTTATTATTATTTTTGTATTTATTATTATTTTTGTATTTATTATTATTTTTGTATTTATTATTATTTTTGTATTTATTATTATTTTTGTATTTATTGCCTCTTTTTAATTCAATTTTACTACTGTAGTTTTTTTCTTAAACGAAGTACCTGTTCAGCTCAGCAAGTAAGAATTTTGATGCACATGGACACTATACAATGTAAATAACATAATCATAAATATTTTCCAATTAATCACCCAAGAAAGTCATCAGCATTTAAAAATACAAAAATCAATACCAATTATTTTAATAGAACACAAAAGTGAAGCTACTCTATCTGTGAACTTTATAGCCTGTAATCTGCTGCCAGCACAAACACCAAATGCCAACTCATGTGACAGGGTGACCGGACCTAGAAGCATGCTAAGGTCACTATCACAGCATAGCTGGAACCTGTGGAATTACAACATAAAAGAAGTCTAGTGCAAAAATATTTAATTGAAATGTTCTCAACTTATGATGCATTCGAGGTGTGGAACCAATGTAGGCTGAGAGTGACTGAGGTCAAGGGACTCACACCAGGCTACGGACTGCTGGAGACTGGCTGAAGGGGTCCCAGGTATTGGAACCGGGATGCAAGAGGGTGCTGGAGGCTTCCTGATTGTGTCAGAGGTGTGCATCTGGACTTTGGGTTGTTGATTGTCTGGATTGAAGCCTGTGTAGCTATGGGAGCATTGGAGGTGAAGCCACGGACACTCAGTGTCAAAAGAGAGGGGCTCTCTTTTGCTTCTCTTTCTCTGATTTTTAAGGGGCACTAGGCAATTCCTGCAGGTAGGGAATCTTTATCTGCCTTACGGTAGACTAAAGAAAATTTTGTGTAATATCACATTTTCTGTTTTATTACGTGACACTAAAATAATCTTACATTTCAAAAAGAATATGCGGCTGCATATCTAGTGACAACAGAGTTTTACAGATGATTATGTAACAGCCTATAATTAAAACACCCCAGTATCTTTAAAGTTGATATCTGGCAAAAAGCAGAAGTATTTTGCTTTTTATTTTTTGAGATGTGGATGTTATCAACAATTTAAAAAAAAGAAGCATAATGGCTGCTTCCACAACAATGAATTTAGTCAAATTACAATGGGTAAGAAATTTAATAACAAGTTGCATTTATCATTTGTTGCATGATACCAACTGTCAGTATTGGATAAATCATCGCAGATTTGAAGTTTCACAACTGACATACATGTCAGCTGAACAGAAAAAACAGGGGAGTACACCTATAATCTGTGGGGTTGGTGGTCTGCACCTGTTAGAAAGGGGTGAGAGGAAAGAGATATCAGAAGGGCTGCTGGCACAGGTCACAAGTTAAAGGGGCATTCGTGGAGGATGGCTCGGGTCAGCAGAGATAGAAAACATAATTAGCAATGAATGAAAGAGCATGGAATTAATGGATTGACACAGTGATCACAGTAAACGGCGGTTAATGGGGAAAAGCTGGAGAATAGGGAGGGATGGGTTTCTTACCACCTGCCTCTGGAAAATCAAAAACACTGTAGTAGTGGGATATTGATGGGAGGCAGGAGAGGGAGATGGGAAGGGGGCATGGTCGTGTTGACAACAATGAAGGTGGGTAAGACAGTTACTATGAGAAGCAGGGCATCGAGGGACTGGAAGTGAATGAGACTTAGCACACTGGTACAAGAAGTTGTTCATAATGAATGTGGGGCTGATGGGAAACAGGGAAGGGAGTGGATGGAGTGGGGCTTTAAGTGGATGGATAGGAGTGGGAAGGTAGTTGGAAATAGGGTGTCAGAGAGTAAAGGATTGTGGGGGGGGTAGGGGTTGGCAAGGAACAGGGAGGATAGTAATGTTGGACAGAGTATCTTTGATCTGAGACAGGAGGGTGGCTAGAAGAGTGGTTGGCTGTTACCGGGCAAGGGAGGTTAATGGATGGGAATGATTGATAAGAGGTGGATGAGTTGCAGCTAAAAGTTGGGGGAATTGTTGGAGTGGGGTAGCTCCTGTGAGGGGGAGATTATAGCAAATACGAGTAACTGTTGATAGGGGAAAGGGCAATCTTGCTACGTGATAGGGTATCATGGCTAAATAAAGGGAATTGTTGGTAAAGAGGCAGGGTTATTGATAAGGGTAGGGAATTGTTAGCAAAGGATGTAGATTGTAGCTACCAATTATGTCATTATTGGCAAATGATGAGACTTTAGAAGTGTTGGTTATGGATCAGGGCTGTGACTGGTTTGAGGCGAAATTCATAAAGGACTGGCTAGAAGTTGAAGTCTGGGGAACAAATTGATGGGTCTTGTTTCTATCCAGGTTTTGCTGGGTTCTGTTGGTCTGGGATGGTGTGGTATGAGGTGGGCTGTGTTGTAATGTCTGGTGATGAACTGCCTTGCGTTGGGATGTATGATAATGCACTGTCCTGTGTTGAGTATGCCCTGCGTTATGTCCGATTGCCGTGTTGGTTCTGTCCTGTGTTATGCTGGACTGCCCCGTGTTGGGTCTGCTCTGTTATGACTGCCCTATGTTATGTCCAACTGCCCTGCAGTGGGCTGCATGTTGATGGACTACCCAGTTTTGGGTTGAGTGGTGATGCTTTGTCCTGCATGGGGCTGTGTGTTGATGTACAGCCCCGCATGGCGTCCCCCTGCCCCGCGTAAGGAGCTGCCTCTGCCCTGCCCCGCGTAAGGAGCTGCCTCTGCCCTGCCCCGCGTAAGGAGCTGCCTCTGCCCTGCCCCGCGTAAGGAGCTGCCTCTGCCCTGCCCCGCGTAAGGAGCTGCCTCTGCCCTGCCCCGCGTAAGGAGCTGCCTCTGCCCTGCCCCGCGTAAGGAGCTGCCTCTGCCCTGCCCCGCGTAAGGAGCTGCCTCTGCCCTGCCCCGCGTAAGGAGCTGCCTCTGCCCTGCCCCGCGTAAGGAGCTGCCTCTGCCCTGCCCCGCGTAAGGAGCTGCCTCTGCCCTGCCCCGCGTAAGGAGCTGCCTCTGCCCTGCCCCGCGTAAGGAGCTGCCTCTGCCCTGCCCCGCGTAAGGAGCTGCCTCTGCCCTGCCCCGCGTAAGGAGCTGCCTCTGCCCTGCCCCGCGTAAGGAGCTGCCTCTGCCCTGCCCCGCGTAAGGAGCTGCCTCTGCCCTGCCCCGCGTAAGGAGCTGCCTCTGCCCTGCCCCGCGAAAGGAGCTGCCTCTGCCCTGCCCCGCGAAAGGAGCTGCCTCTGCCCTGCCCCGCGAAAGGAGCTGCCTCTGCCCTGCCCCGCGAAAGGAGCTGCCTCTGCCCTGCCCCGCGAAAGGAGCTGCCTCTGCCCTGCCCCGCGAAAGGAGCTGCCTCTGCCCTGCCCCGCGAAAGGAGCTGCCTCTGCCCTGCCCCGCGAAAGGAGCTGCCTCTGCCCTGCCCCGCGAAAGGAGCTGCCTCTGCCCTGCCCCGCGAAAGGAGCTGCCTCTGCCCTGCCCCGCGAAAGGAGCTGCCTCTGCCCTGCCCCGCGAAAGGAGCTGCCTCTGCCCTGCCCCGCGAAAGGAGCTGCCTCTGCCCTGCCCCGCGAAAGGAGCTGCCTCTGCCCTGCCCCGCGAAAGGAGCTGCCTCTGCCCTGCCCCGCGAAAGGAGCTGCCTCTGCCCTGCCCCGCGAAAGGAGCTGCCTCTGCCCTGCCCCGCGAAAGGAGCTGCCTCTGCCCTGCCCCGCGAAAGGAGCTGCCTCTGCCCTGCCCCGCGAAAGGAGCTGCCTCTGCCCTGCCCCGCGAAAGGAGCTGCCTCTGCCCTGCCCCGCGAAAGGAGCTGCCTCTGCCCTGCCCCGCGAAAGGAGCTGCCTCTGCCCTGCCCCGCGAAAGGAGCTGCCTCTGCCCTGCCCCGCGAAAGGAGCTGCCTCTGCCCTGCCCCGCGAAAGGAGCTGCCTCTGCCCTGCCCCGCGAAAGGAGCTGCCTCTGCCCTGCCCCGCGAAAGGAGCTGCCTCTGCCCTGCCCCGCGAAAGGAGCTGCCTCTGCCCTGCCCCGCGAAAGGAGCTGCCTCTGCCCTGCCCCGCGAAAGGAGCTGCCTCTGCCCTGCCCCGCGAAAGTAGCTGCCTCTGCCCTGCCCCGCGAAAGGAGCTGCCTCTGCCCTGCCCCGCGAAAGGAGCTGCCTCTGCCCTGCCCCGCGAAAGGAGCTGCCTCTGCCCTGCCCCGCGAAAGGAGCTGCCTCTGCCCTGCCCCGCGAAAGGAGCTGCCTCTGCCCTGCCCCGCGAAAGGAGCTGCCTCTGCCCTGCCCCGCGAAAGGAGCTGCCTCTGCCCTGCCCCGCGAAAGGAGCTGCCTCTGCCCTGCCCCGCGAAAGGAGCTGCCTCTGCCCTGCCCCGCGAAAGGAGCTGCCTCTGCCCTGCCCCGCGAAAGGAGCTGCCTCTGCCCTGCCCCGCGAAAGGAGCTGCCTCTGCCCTGCCCCGCGAAAGGAGCTGCCTCTGCCCTGCCCCGCGAAAGGAGCTGCCTCTGCCCTGCCCCGCGAAAGGAGCTGCCTCTGCCCTGCCCCGCGTTGCGTCCCCCTGCCCCGCGTTGCGTCCCCCTGCCCCGCGTTGCGTCCCCCTGCCCCGCGTTGCGTCCCCCTGCCCCGCGTTGCGTCCCCCTGCCCCGCGTTGCGTCCCCCTGCCCCGCGTTGCGTCCCCCTGCCCCGCGTTGCGTCCCCCTGCCCCGCGTTGCGTCCCCCTGCCCCGCGTTGCGTCCCCCTGCCCCGCGTTGCGTCCCCCTGCCCCGCGTTGCGTCCCCCTGCCCCGCGTTGCGTCCCCCTGCCCCGCGTTGCGTCCCCCTGCCCCGCGTTGCGTCCCCCTGCCCCGCGTTGCGTCCCCCTGCCCCGCGTTGCGTCCCCCTGCCCCGCGTTGCGTCCCCCTGCCCCGCGTTGCGTCCCCCTGCCCCGCGTACTGAGCTGCCTCTGCCCTGCCCCTGCCCGGGGCCGTGCCGGACGCCTGGTGCCGTGCCGGGGACGGGCGCTACTCACACAGCTCACTGTAGCGGTGGCAGCCGCGGCTCAGCTGCTCCATGTACCTGTTGAGCACGTCGGTGAGGATGTCGCAGGCCGTGAGCTGCACCGAGTCCCAGCCCAGCGCCTGGCAGATCTGCGCCACCGCCACCCGCAGCAGCGCCCGCCCGTAACTCTCACACATGCCGCCTGCTCCCTCCCCGGGCGGCGCCGGCTCAGCCCGACCTCGACCTCCCAGCCCCGCAGCCGCCTGGCCCGGCCCGCACCGCCGCCATGTTGTCCCGCTGCCTCCCGGGCCCGGCCAGGCGCCACCAATCGAGCGCCACCCCACCCACAGACAGCGAGGGCCATCGATCGTCTCCGCATCGATTGATGCGGCCTCAATGGTTGCTAGGGGGAAACACGGAAGTCCGCAGACGCTGTGATGGTCTCCCGGGTTTGCACGGAGGGAGATAGAGGGTCGGGGGTTCGGAGGGGGCGGGGGGTATTGACCTGAAATGACGACAGAGCAATGTTACACCGGATTAAATTGCCCGGTGCCCCTCCCAGTCGGTCGAAGAGAGTCGCCGGGTGTCCGTGGATTCGCCTTCGGCCACGGGGTGCGCCAAGGGGGGCATTCGCGCGGCCCCTCCTCGTGAGGTGCTGTGCCCCCACATCCTCGCCCAGCCTGGCTCCTCCTTGCAAAGTAATGTGCCCCCACATCCTCGCCCAGCCTGGCCCCTCCTTGCAAAGTAATGTGCCCCCACACCCTCGCCCAGCCTGGCCCCTCCTTACAAAGTAATGTGCCCCCACACCCTCGCCCGGCATGGCCACTCCTTGCAAAGTAATGTGCCCCCACACCCTCGCCCGGCATGGCCACTCCTTGCAAAGTAATGTGCCCCCACACCCTCGCCCAGCCTGGCCCCTCCTTGAAAAGTAATGTGCCCCCACATCCTCGCCCAGCCTGGCCCCTCCTTGAAAAGTAATGTGCCCCCACATCCTCGCCCAGCCTGGCCCCTCCTTGCAAAGTAATGTGCCCCCACACCCTCGCCCGGCATGGCCACTCCTTGCAAAGTAATGTGCCCCCACACCCTCGCCCAGCCTGGCCCCTCCTTGAAAAGTAATGTGCCCCCACATCCTCGCCCAGCCTGGCCCCTCCTTGAAAAGTAATGTGCCCCCACATCCTCGCCCAGCCTGGCCACTCCTTACAAAGTAATGTGCCCCCACATCCTCGCCCAGCCTGGCGCCTCCTTGCAAAGTAATGTGCCCCATACCCTCGCCCAGCATGGCCACTCCTTACAAAGTAATGTGCCCCCACACCCTCGCCCAGCCTGGCCCCTCCTTACAAAGTAATGTGCCCCCACACCCTCGCCCAGCCTGGCCCCTCCTTGCAAAGTAATGTGCCCCCACACCCTCGCCCGGCATGGCCCCTCCTTGCAAAGTAATGTGCCCCGACACCCTCACCCAGCCTGGCGCCTCCTTGCAAAGTAATGTGCCCCCACACCCTCGCCCAGCATGGCCACTCCTTGCAAAGTAATGTGCCCCCACACCCTCGCCCAGCCTGGCCACTCCTTACAAAGTAATGTGCCCCCACATCCTCGCCCAGCCTGGCGCCTCCTTGCAAAGTAATGTGCCCCATACCCTCGCCCAGCATGGCCACTCCTTACAAAGTAATGTGCCCCCACACCCTCGCCCAGCCTGGCCCCTCCTTACAAAGTAATGTGCCCCCACACCCTCGCCCAGCCTGGCCCCTCCTTGCAAAGTAATGTGCCCCCACACCCTCGCCCGGCATGGCCCCTCCTTGCAAAGTAATGTGCCCCGACACCCTCACCCAGCCTGGCGCCTCCTTGCAAAGTAATGTGCCCCATACCCTCGCCCGGCATGGCACCTCCTTGCCAAGTAATGTGCCCCCATACCCTCACCCGGCATGGCACCTCCTTGCAAAGTAATGTGCCCCCACACCCTTGCCCAGCTTGGCCCCTCCTTGCAAAGTAATGTGCCCCATACCCTCGTCCGGCATGGCTCCTCCTTGCAAAGTAATGTTCCCCCACACCCTCACGCAGTATGGCACCTCCTTGCAAATTAATGTGCCACATAACCTCGCACAGTATGGGACTTGCGTGCAAGGTACTGTGCCCCCAAAGTGATCTCCCAGACTGCCCCGTCTCTCCGACGCAGAGAACTCCCCGAAGTTGTTTGAGGACAGGCCTGATGCCCCCAATTTGCAGCCATAGAAAGTCTCAATTAGGCTGCACTGGGCACTGTGTGCCATGCTGGTCTCCCTGGTTAGGCTACACTTTTACCAGAGTAGTACAAGAGCTCAGCCCTAAACATCAGTAAGATAACTTTACCTCCTATGGATGCTGTGTTGACCTACTGAGTTCCTCCAGCATTTCTTTGTTTTTTCTTCCTTTTTGTACTGGATTAATTTATTGTATTCCATTGCAATTATTTTATACAAGTACCTGTTTTGGCTCCAGCAACAAAGACATTTTGAAGTGCCTTGTTCTTGTGTGTATGACTCTTACCACTTGCATACCAACCTGTGGTAAATCTGTGAATTCATTGCCACAGGCAGTTGTGGAACACAGGCCATTAGGTGTATTTAAGGCTCTTGAGTATTCAGTACAGCTAAAGTATGAGAAGGCCAGGCAGTGGGGAAATGGATCAGCTCATGATTAGATAGTGGAGCAGACCATAATGGGCTGAATGGCCAAATTCTATTCTTGTGTCTTGTGGTCTTTTGCATGTCTTTAGTATGTGGGAAGAAACCCACACAATCACACAGTGAACGAATGAACTTCACATAGAAAGCACCTGAGATCAGGATGGAACCTAGATCACTCTGGCTCAGAGGTGGCAAGTCTGCCACTGTTCCACTTATTGTTTCAAATTGTTTTTCACTCATGAGAATAGAAAATGTTAGAAAAGCTCAATAGGTCAAGCAGTCAATGTTTGAAATGTTTGTTGCTTCCCCACCTATAGATGATGCCTGACCTGCTGAGTGTTTCCAGCATTTCCATTTTGATCTATTATTATATTTACACCTGTTTATCAACCACAGACTACTAATAATCACATTGGTCACTAAGCATGGAAACAAGTCCTTTGATCAATGATACCTCCCATTTACAGTAATACTGCACAAGATCCTACCATCGACATACTTGGCACAACTTGCATTGATCAATTAACAGAGCTTCTACATGATCTCTAATGAGAGCATCCTGGCCAGCTGCATGACAGTGTGGTATAGTTGCTGCAGAGAAAGAGTTTGGTGGTCAATCCACAGGACCATAAGAGTGGCAGAGAGGATCACTGGAATCTCTACTCCTCACCACCACACCCCCCCCCCCCAAACCAAATCAATGCAATCTACTGGGATTGTTGGGCATGCAAAATCATTGAGGACCCCCTTCCACCCACACACAGCATCTCTCAGCTGCTCCTGTCAGGAAAGAGATACAGTATTAGAACCAGCATCACCAGGCTGAGGAACAGCTTCTTCCCAAGGGCAATGGGAATGCTGAAGACCCAAAGGAACTGCTCACACGAACTATCAGGCTCTTTTGTGAAACAAATTTGCATACCTGAATTCTTGTCCTGCGTACATACTGTTTGTATGTGCGTCATGTCTGGTTGTGTACCTGCATATTTTGCACTGTGCCAGAGAATGCTGTTTTGTTGGGTTACACTTGTGCAATCAGATGGCAATAAACTGGAGCTGCTCCTATTTGGGATGTGAATCTGATGGACCCTTAGGAATGTGCAAACTCCACAGAGACAGCACCTAAAGACAAAAATGAATTGGGGCCCTGGCACTGTGAGGCAGAAGCTCCACTAAAGCATCACTATGTCACTTAGAAAATATACTGAGTTGTGCAGCTCTCCAACCATTGGCTGGATTAGTCTCTGACAGGTTCAAATTTAATTACAGTGAATGGGCAAGCCTGCTTTTTGCTTATACCTTGAAGGGCTCGGGCTCAAAAAGTAACCTTTACTTCCTATGGACACTGCAAAACTGGCTAAGTTCCCCCAGCATTTCTGTGTGTTTTTACTACAATCACAGTGTCTGCAGACTTTTGTTTTTCCACAAGTAATTATTTTCAATCACTACCTCCAACTTGGGTGAAGACAAACTAGATATACCTTGATTTTTTTTTTGCCCCCTAATTCCTTTTTGCTTAATAAACCCTATTTAAGAGTCCAAGAATGAGTACATAATCTAGTTGAACCCAACAACCAACTAATTTGTAATGCTATTTGCAAACTATTCCCAAAGAAAACTGCATTTAACTGTAAAGTATACAAATCACATTAAGGAGATATAGAAAAATGTAATATCGTCCACTGTAAGATTTTTATTGTACTATAATTTACAAACTTCAGAGTTCCACAAATTTAGTAGAAATTCTATATCATAATCTTCCGAAAGGATCGTGCTTTTAATTCATTTTTGCTTAGGTCTTTTCTGGATCATATTTTTACCTGCAAAATCAACACAATATTTTTAGGATGATTTTCTAAAGACAATGTTCTTTCATACATTCCAGGTAGGTCAGAAGTTTATCCCTACAATGTGATTATGCCTTTTGTGCCTTAGTATTCCTAATTGCATTGACATATATTTGGAACCATTTATTTTTTCACTCCATCTACAATAGACAATAGGAGCTGGAGTAGGCCATTTGGCCCGTCGGGCCAGCACTGCTATTTTAGATCATGGCTGATCATTACCATCAGTACCCCTTTCCAGCCTTATCCCCATAACCCTTAACTCCATTACCCACAAGAGTCTTATCTAACTCTCTTTTGAACATAGTCAGCGAATCTGCCTCTACCACCCTCTGTGGCAGAGCATTCCACAGATTCACACTTTTCTGGGTAAAAAAATGCTTTCTCATCTCCGTCCTAAAGGGCCTACCCTGTATTCTTAAACTATGCCCTCTAGTCCTCGTCTCCCCCATCATTGGGAACAAGTAATCAGACTTCACCTTGTCTATCCCCCTGATGATTTTATATACCTCAATCATGTCCCCTCTCATCCTTCTAAACTCCAATGGATACAAGTCCAGTTTTTCTAGCCTTGGTGCATATGACAACCCTGCCATCCCTGGAACTAACCTTGTAAATCTGCGCTGCACACCCTCTATAGCTAGTATGTCCTTCCTCAAGTTTGGAAGAATACTCCAGGTGGGGTCTCACCAGGGCTCTGTATAACTGCAGAAGGGCGTCTCTGTTCCTATACTCCAATCCCCTCTTTATGAAAGCCAACATTCCATTTGCCTTCTTCACAGCTTTCTGAACCTGCATGCCTTCAGTGACCGGTGAACAAGTACACCCAGATTCATTTGCACTTCCCCACTCCCTAGCTTGTGTCCATTTAAATAATACTCAGCTTTCCTATTACTTCCCCCAAAATGAATAACCTCACATTTGTTCACATTGAAATTCATCTTCCATTTAGCCGCCCACTCCTCCAGCCTGTCCAAGTCCCTCTGCATTTTCCTTACATCCTCCTCACACCCCACACCGCCACCCAGTTTAGTGTCATCTGCAAATTTGCTCATGTTATTCACAATCCCCTCATCCAAATCATCAACATAAACTACAAACAACTGAGGACCCAACACCGATCCCTGAGGCACTCCACTCGTCACATCCTGCCATTCTGAAAATGACCCATTCACTCCAACCCTTTGTTTCCTATCTCTTAACCAATTTCCTATCCATGTCAGCACCTTACCTCCAATACCATGCTCCCTGATCTTGCCCACTAGACTCCCGTGCAGTACCTTATCAAAGGCCTTCTGGAAGTCCAAATACACCACATCCACTGGCTCTCCCGAGTCCACCCTCTTTGTCACATCCTCAAAAAATTCCAGAAGGTTAGTCAAGCATGACTTACCCTTAAGGAATCCATGCTGACTAGCCCTTATACTATTATTACTGACTAAGTGTTCTGCTATTTCTCCTTTTATGATGGACTCCAATATCTTCCCCACCACTGATGTCAGGCTAACCGGTCTATAATTTCCCATTTTCTCCCTCCCTCCTTTCTTAAAAAGCGGCACCACATCAGCCACTCTCCAATCCTCAGGGACCTCCCCGGAATCTATGGAACTTTGGAAAATGTCGACCAGTGCCTCCACAATTTCCATAGCCACCTCTTTAAGCAACCTAGGATGCAGTCCATCAGGCCCTGGGGATTTATCAGCCCTCAGTCCCAACAATTTACTCATAACCTCCTGCTTCTGGATCCGGATATCCATTAGATCCCCTACCTCCCCAGTAAAGTTCCCCAAGTCTCTTGGTACCGCATGACCACTACCCCCTAACTGACTATAACCTATATCCTCCTTGGTGAAGACAGTTGCAAAGTATTTGTTAAATTTCTCTGCCATCTCCTTGTTTCCGGTAATAATTTCACCCTTGTCCATTTTCAAAGGGCCAATTTTAGACCGAACCAATTTCTTCCTCTTCTCATACTTAAAAAAGCTTTTGCTATCCTCCGCAATATTATCTGCTAATTTCCTCTTGTACTTCATTTTCCCGTCTCTTATGGCTTTCTTAGTTACCCTCTGATGTTCTTTGAAGGTTTCCCAATCCTCTAATTTCCCACTCCGCTTCGCTATCTTATAATTACTCCCTTTGGACTTGATAATGCACTTGATTTCCTTAGTCTACAATAAACTAAATTCTTAGGAGCTAAACAAGAAACCATTCAGCTGTCTGTTGTACGATTGACACAGCAGATTTTAAACATTTAATTTTTTCACCTCTACTTAAGTGGCAAATGCCAGGATTAAACCTTACCTTTGTGCCAAATAGGCATTTAAAAACTCCTTGTAATCATAGAAAGAAGGAAATAATGATTCATGAAATACATGCATGCAACCATGGTAGTAGCTACATTAAAATCAAAGGAACAAAAACAGGAAGCCAGATACTAAAAGTGATATGCAAGGCCCTTTCAAAAATGTAGCCACCAAAACAATAATGCATTATTTAGTATTATTTGCACAAATGTACAGTGTCATTTCTGCAGCACATGATTGGCTAATGGGGTCTGCTACAGAAAGAAATAGGTCTGGGATAAGTTGAGGTCCAGAAGCAATTAAATGGTGTGATAGGGCTCACTCAAAGCACTCATCAGATGAACCAATAAATTGCAAAAGAGGCCTGATTAACACGGGATCCACATATTGCCATTTAAGTTGGTCACAATATATAATTTGATCACAGTAGCATAAAATAATACAAAAAGGGACACAATCTACAGCTGCATGTGATTTATAGCCACCTAAATGCCCCACAAAACTCAACCAATGAATGAGCAAATATAACCAAGCTTAACTGACAGGAGCATATCATTAAGAAAGGATTCTGAAAAGAATAAGATAAATGGAAGGTTTAATTGATGGAACACATATGAAGAGATAAATATTTGTAATGAGATAAAAGTGCAACAGTTGGTAAAATTTAAATGAAGTGGAGAACAAAAGAATTTCCATAGAATAGAGGTCTTTGGAATTATGAAAGTTGCACAATCACAAGAACATTGATTTCACTAGACACAAGAAATAGATAATAATCACAGGAAGGACATTAGTGACATTTTTAGCACTGAATCCTAGGCACAAAATAACTTTAGGCTGCAAATTCTTGTTGGAAAGATAAATAGTCATTTGAAAAGGAGGAATATTAAATAATATGGGGCACAAAGAAGCTGAATGAAAGCAGGCAGTTCTTGCAAAAAAAAAAGGCAAATTTCATCAATTTGAATTGGTTGCCTCTAATTTTATTGTAGGATTTTGGAATCTCAAATGAATATAGTTAAATCACAATTTTGGAAGTTGTAACCAAAAATATTTGCCATTAATTCAATAATAAATACCATTTTATGATCTGGCCGGTCAACAAAGTAGTTAAAATATTTGACTTCCAGAACAACTATGTTTTCTTTTTGAGCAATATCGGGTGTTCAAAGTTTTTAATAATTTCACGGTCTAACACAATTCCTGGCCTTGTATTTAATTCTGGCTTAATTATTTTTATTAGGAGTTTTACATTCCAGGATCTGGATTTGAAATTGAATGTCAATTTGTTTTGCAAATTTCTGCCTAGTTTCTCAGTTTGACTATTACTTTTCTCTCCTACACAGTAATTCAGAGCAAACCTGAATCAAACAGTTTCCACGTTCCACACTATACTCACAGAGCAGCAGCACCAGAGATAATCTCAATCAGCTCCTTGGTAATGACAGCTTGGCGAGTACGATTGTATGTCAACGTCAACTTGTCAATAATTTCAGCTAAAACAAACATTTGTTATATTAATTCTCTTGATCATTAATCACATCTTTATCTAACATTTAGAACTTTGGCTGCCCACACATAGTGAAATAACTGGTATTTTTCTTTATAAAAATGTAGACTATCAACCAAGTCACCTAAAAATGATTTGCTTTCACTTTAAAAATGTGAACTAGGGAATCAAATTAATCTCTTCAGATATATATTAATTTTTTTTATATTTATGGAATTTCAGACTAGGTATCAGGGACATTCCCCCCCCCCCCCATCTCTTTTCAACATTTGAGATAAACATTATTGCAACTCTTTCACAAAATGCAAGACAAGGAGATACACAAATTGCCAGATTAAATGGTACAAAGAGAATGATGGGATTGATAAACTATGGGACTGGAAATATTGCTCTCCCCTTTTCTATTTCCTAATGACAAACATCTATTTGCCGCTCAGAATTGTGGAGTTAAGGGGGAAATAGAGAACAGGGAGAGGCAACAGTGGAGTAGGATAGAGATGAGAGAATATTGTATAACCTTGGGTACCAGAGCCGCAACTGGTGCACCAACCAATTGAATATCATAAAATCACATATCTGATGTCAAACAAGGAATAGAATATAGAATTAAGTCAATGACATGATTCTATTGTGCACCAATGAAATATTATCTGGGGTAGTTAAAGGCAGCTCATGAAAATATGAAGTACAAGAATATTTTGAATGTCTTTTCTCAATTGTTCATTTAAATTCAACAAGTATTGTAACAAAAGGTACAAGAAATATACAGTAAAAATTTGGGCAAACATGACATAGCAGGTTATCTGTATCCTCTCACCACCTCACATCTTCTAAAGTTCCACACCACCCAGGACTCCAGTCACTTTTTTAACCTTTCATAATGTATACTCCAGACTGGGCCCATTGGTAAACCCTGTAAATCAGGACATGGAGTATATACACTTGGTAGTCCCTGAAAACAGGAACACTGAATCCAATGGGTTAATGGTCTAAAGGAACTATTTTTTGGATACATCTCTATTTGGCACTTCTTCCTATCCTCTGTAAAACACAAATGACATAGCCATTCAATTTATGCCCCCTCCAAGCGTACAAGAATGACTGAATCTAAAACCAATTTCTTCCCTAGAATCCAGGAGCCTGGAATTCTAACCAAGGTCCATAACAGCTCATCTTTTCAGGAGATAAATTTGTAGAATTCTCTGCCCAAGGAAGCATCATTAAAGACAGAGTTAAATATGGGGAAAGGGCAGGATGGTGCAGCCAAGTCCACAGCCAGAGCAGCCATGGTTTTATTGAGTAGTGGAGAAGAACAATGAAAATACGAAGTGCTGGGATATTTTAAATGTCTTTTCTAAATTGTGCATTTAATTTTGACACATTTCATAACAAAAGAGACAAAACAAAATCTCTTAATACAATCAAAATTTGAACTGCTTCAACTTGTGCTCTTAAATTTGAAGGGCCAATAGGCTAAAGTCTAAAAGATTATCCAAATTGCATTTTTCTTACAGGCATTCTTGCTGGCACTGTCCATGGCAGTCATCCGAGCACTTTGTTCGCTTGTTGTGGATTCCTTTAAGCCAAAGAAAATTATGTTCACCAGGGAAAACTCCTGGTAGTTTCGCAGAACATCAGCGTCGATGTCATCATAAACACTAATCTTCTCTAGAAATGAAATTAAAATGTGATTAATGGCAAAGATATTAAAATGATTACACAGGATCTCCTGGATTCATGCAAATAATTTCTCTTCGATCCCAACACACTAAATGCAAGAATCATCATCTACATTATGGCATCACGATGGTGCTGGTTTGGACAGTTCACAATTCAATTAGACTCATTCTATTATGCATCAACATACTGATGGGTCTTGGAGATAAATGTAAAATTAGTTTTAATCTGAACTGAATATAGTAAAACCCCTGTTATTTGGAATTCAGGCAACTGGCAACCTCAAGCAACCAGCAAAAAAAAAGTTGCGAAAATTACGCAAGTTTAAAATTGGCGCGCCTCACAATCGGTTGTCAATCACGCAATGCCATCTCAAGCAACCATAAAATTAATGTATCCAGCATGGATGCTGGATACCAGGGGTTTTACTGTACATTTAAAGGGAATAATCACTGAAATAGTTGGTCACCATTTATAAAAAGATCGGAACACTTTCCCTGATGCTACAAAATATATTCAAAAGAACTGCTTCTTGCAGCCATAATCAAGCAACTCAATGCATGGAAGATTTGAGAGTAAATGACGACCATAATAGATTACGGGGAGGTCCCTGAGGATTGGAGAGTGGCTGATGTGGTGCCGCTTTTTAAGAAAGGAGGGAGGGAGAGAGAAAACGGGAAATTATAGTGCAGAGGGACTTGGGGGTCCTTGTGCAACATACCTTAAAGGTTAACCAACTGGTTAGATCGGTAGTAAAGAAAGCGAATGCTATGTTGGCATTCATTTAAAAAGGAATAGTGTCCAAGAGTAAGGAGGTGTTGATGAGCCTGTATGGTGCACTGGTGAGACCTCATTTGGAGTACTGTTTGCAGTTTTGGGCCCCTCATCTTAGAAGGTATGTACTGATGTCAGAAAGAGTTCAGAGATTTATGAGGATGATTCCTGGAATGCAAGGGCTAACATGTGAGGAACGTTTAGCGGGTCTTGGACTGTATTCATTGGAGTGTAGAAGAATGAGAGGGTATCTCCTAGATACATTTCGAATGCTGAAAGGATTGGAGAGAATAGATGTGAATAAAATGTTTCCCTTGGTGGGTGAGTCCAGTCCAAGAAGGCACAGTCTTAGAATTAGAGGGTACCCATTTAAAACAGATGAGGAGAAATTTCTTTAGCCAGAGTCATGGACTTATGGAATTCATTGCTACATACAGCTGTGGAGGCGCAATCATTGGGGTGTTTAAGGAGGCCATTGATAGGTATCTAATTAGTATCAAGGGTTATGGGGGGAAAAAAGCCAGAAATTGGAACTCTATGTGAGAATGGTTTAGCTCATGGAGGGGTGGCAGAGTAGACTCAAATGGCCTACTTCTGTTCCTTTATCTTGTGATTAGATAACCCAATTTCCAATAGCCTGTAATGGAATTTTTCCAACATTTCTACAATTTTAGCATGCAGAGATAACTGCTCTGCCCAGGGAATAAAGATGAACTAATTGCTATAGACTCAGCTGTACGGTGTGATTCACATCATTCAAAAAGGAAAACCTGATCTGAACGGCAGTACAATCTGAAAATATGGGAACTGCTGCAAGCTTCATAGCATTGTAACTCACCAGAATTTGTAAGGGTCTCAAAGGAGAACACAGGTTGCTCATCAGTCTTGTAGGAAATCACAGACCTGAAAACAGAGATGGCAACATTCAAGGTATAAAACACAGGTGATCTTCAGAGGATTGCATATCGAGCCCATTCAAGTTACCCACTCCTTAAAAATGGAAAAGTTCTATGTCTCGATTCACTGCAATTAATGTCTTATGAGTCAGTTATGTACAGTGTGCAAGAATCAGTAACCTCATTGTTTTCATATCAACATTTTCTCTTGTTAATAGTTCTGACAGCTCGAGCAGTCAACAGGTACTCCATGCACCCCCCCCACCCCCCCTCACAGGGCCACAGCCACAGTACATTAAAGTAAAGGTCTTGGTTTCATTTTACCTCGCATAACATAAATTTATTTATTTATTTTTTTTAAATGTAGTTGGTAGGGGAGAAGTATGGAAGAAACGAAACTTGACTGCTTCATAGGGAAGGGGCTCAAACTTTAAGCAGATTCCTAGTTGGGTGGGGGGAAAGAGATACCAAAAAAAGGTTGAGAATGGCTGCAATGGAGCTGTACAAGTTGGTGGAGATCATAGGATAACAGCAGAGGTACAAACCTTTGGACCACATCGTCTGCACTGAACATAATGCCAAATTAAATCAAATCTCTTTGCCTGTACATGATTCATATATTTCCATTCCCTGAATACAAGAAATTATCCTTGCAACGGCTCATCACTCTAGCTTTCTTCAAACACAAGCCTCTTGGACAAATGGGATTAGCAATGATAAGCTTCATGTTTGCAGTGGAGGAGCAGGGTCTGTTTCTGTACTGTACAACTTCTACTGTTAAACAGTTGGGCCTCAGTATATGAGATACTGGACCCAACATGTCCCTTGCTTCCACATTGCAAGTTTAGAATAAAAGAATGGAACAAAAAAATTGCAGCAAGTTATTTACCTAAACAGTTTATGCAGAAAACCATGTCAAGGCACTTGAAGGAAATGAAATAAAGTCAAGCAATGCAGAAGTTATGAGGGAAGCTAAACAATCCAGTTTAAAAGCAACAAAAAAAATACCACATGATTAGCTGCAGGGATTGGAATATGTTCTACAGCAAAGGGATGGAATAATACATAGAAAACAAAATGCCAGAATACTTAGCATGCATCTGAAAAGAGAGTTCACTTATCTGACATGAGAAAAATTAGAAAATTGAAGTGGCTAAAAAGGAGGACTAGAAAAAACTGATAGGATAACGAACTGAAATAATTTGAATGATAGAAGACCAAATATAGTAATTTATGGAAAGGATTCCAAAACTCAAAACCAAATCTGACGGCACAGTTAGCGAAGCTGTTGGCACAATCCTGTAACAGCGTCAGGAATCGAGACTAGGGTTCGAATCCAGCGCTGCCTGTAAGGAGTCTATACGTTCTCCCTGCGTTTGCGTGGGTTTTCCCCAGGGGCTTGGGTTTCTTCTCACTGTTCAAAACGCAGCAGGGGTTGTAGGTTAATTGGGTGGCATGGGTCATGGGCTGAAAGGACCAGTTAGCATGCTGAATGTCTAAATTTAAATCACTTTAAATTCAAAGATTTGGGACCCAGCATCACAAAACAGGGCTGAGAACAAAGCACTGCAAGACAGGACAAGTGGTTTTAAAATAGCATTTTGTGGATGGCGGAGCTGATAACCCAACAATCAGGATATCTGGGAGAAATAATCCAGTGGGAAATAGAATGTGAATAAAATAACTGTGATGAATAAATGGGCATATTGTGGAAATTGGTAAACACATTTGAAAACCTGATACAAAAGATAATTGATTAAGAACTAAACAAGGGTTCAGAAACCAACTACAAAGCTCGACTGAAAGTTTACATCTCCCACAGCTACTTGATGGACAGTATCAAAGTCAGGGGCTCAAAATTAATCAACACCATCTTCCAGTGTTAAGTTGGAATGTTTTGTTTTACATTGAGTTAACATCATTTTGGAATGATGGGAAAAATTAAGGCCATTTAGAATATCTCAAGCACACAGATTTAATTAATAACTAGATTTAAAGAGAACTCTGATACTGATTAAGAACCCCACATACTGGCTATGTTGAGCTACTTTCTAAATTTAATTTGTAAAATACTCAAAAGCAGCCATTGGACCTGGAGAAGTGGGTTTCTGCACTGGGTCATAATCATGGAATTTTTGGGGTAATTATGAGCAAGGCAGGAGCCAGATAGAGGATCAGAACAGAAAATTAGGAACCTATACCACTTAGGAGAGGCATCAGCAAATAGATGAGGAGATAGCGATGGCAGTTTGAATAAAGGCGGTCACTTTGGAAAATAAGGACATTAACATGCTGACAGCTAAGTGGCGAGGGGAGAAGGAACTATCATCATATTGGATGGGAACTGCAAACAAGATCCAGGTTTCCAGCAGCAGTTTCAAAATAGCACTAAATTATTCTTAGGAACTTACTTAAATTTGTTGAATATAACAGAACCTTTATCAAACTCAAAACCAGAGTTCAGGAGCTCAGTGGCAATAAATGAAGCATCACCAAATGTTGGTGGTTTCCTGCCTACTTCCTTGAACGTCAATAAGAGGTTACCTCCATAATTTCTGTGAATGAAAACAAAAATGAAAACAGCTTATACATCTTCTCTACATTCCCAACATTTTTAGAATTAGGTTTTAGAACGTGTAATTTTTTTGGTTCATTGAAATCTTATACTATCAAGCCAGTAATGTACCATACAAAATTGTAAATCAACTCGAGTTGTTGTTCAGATAAAAGTAAAACCCCTTGTATCTGGCACCTCTGGGGATCGGTAGATGCCGGGTAAGTGAATTTTCCGGTTGCTTGAATTCCAGATAACAGGGGTTTTACTGTAATTCTTTCCTCCACTCCTATTCACTAATATTTTATAAGGAATCTTAAAAACCAGCCTAATTCTTCACTGCAAAACTAAAGAATCAGCATCACTATTATGAAGCTTGGTTTTATTTATCACATTCTACTTGGTAGAGAGAAAAAGGTTCTTCTCCAAGCAATCCAACAGATTTTCTCTAACATTCATTTAGTTGTGTAGAGCACAATTTACAGAGTAGTGGGTTGCAATGAAAAGACCAATTAGTTCCAAGCAAAGGTAGCATGAGAGCACTGTTATAGATCCATTCAGGAGCCTCATGGCTACAGTGAAGAAATGGTCTTTAAGTCTGTGGACGTGCCAGCCTTCACTCTTGAGCTTTCTCCCGAATGGGAAAAGGAAAAGAGCGCATCTTAGATGCGATGATCCTTAGGCAGTTTTGCTGCCATTCCTGGGGTGATGTAGATGGACTCCACGGAGGGGAGGGAAGTAATATATTGAATACCAATCCAACAGGAACATAGATAGGAAAGGTTTAGAGCAGGGGATGAGCAACCTTTTTTTAAAAACTGACATAACACTAAGTATTCCCTATGCCATAAGTGCTCTATGATTACCATATTTTCATTCATATAATGCGCACATGCATGTAACATGCAGAAAATCACAAATTGTGTAAAAATATTTTTGAATAACACACACAAATATATACCAAGGTATGGTATTCGAAATTCTGACTGACAAAAGCAATTTGCATTTAAATGGAACACGGGACAAGCACATACCAGTATCTCCCACAGTTAATCTCCTACAATTAATACCCAATCATCTTCCCCAAGTGGTGTCAATCACGCATTATATAGATGATATCCTGTCAACACATTAACAATTAAATAGATCAAAGACAGGCTTCAGAGTTAAGATGAATTTAATTTTAATTCTAATGTCTCAAATCACAGGCATTTGATATGTTAAATCTCCTCCCTTAGAGACAGGTCTGGGCAATTAACATTGATAAGGTGCAGTGCCCTGGCTAGAATGTCCTGTTATAGGAATACCATGGCATTCAGTACAAAGAGATATTCCCAAGATCAAAATTTCCCACGCTCGCTATAAATTGTGTGCGTTCTTGCAATGCCGCCATTATATTCACACACTCGCTATAAATTGCGGTGTATTTCCCATGGCCGCTATAAATTGTGCATGTTCTTTCAATGCCACTATTATATTCCCATGCCTGCTATAAATGATCAGTTTGACTTTCCCATGCCTGCTATAAATTGTGTGCATTCTTTCATCATGTAAGAATACGCTCGTATAGCACACACGCATATAATGTGTGGGGGATACCTGGTTTGTAAAATACGGTCGTAAGGGATTGTTTAAAGTGGTATGTGAGTGAGAAGAAAAAGGTTTGAAAACCACTGTTTTAATCATACCTAATTGGCTTGTTATATGCATGGTTTCATAACTCCAAAGAAAATGGGTCAATAACAATTTTTCTCAAGCAAAATATTTCAGTAACAATTGGGTCTAGAAGAGTGGTTCTCAACCTTTCCCCACTCCCTCAAATACCACCTTAAGCAATCCCTTACTACAGGTAATCACAGAGCTCCTATGGCATAGGGAATACTTCAAGTGGTATCTCAATTTTAAAAACAATTGCCCACCCTTGGTTTAGAGAAATGTGGGCCAAACGTAAGCAAGCATTACTCACTCAGGTTGGCAATTTGGTCAGTATGAATGGCCTGTTTCCACGCTGGAAAATGATGACCCAAGTTAGAGGCAAAAATCAAGAAGCTACAATACCAGGACTTTAATAATGCTCTAGAAACCAATCTAAGGTATTCACATTTTTCTGCAATGTTAAGAAGGGAGGTAAGCCTCTTAAAACAGTCAATTGGCCGTGCACAAATTTGTACCAATAGACCATTATAGTTCAAGACCATATTGTTTCAGCCAAAGACAAGTTAACAAGGTCATTTTTATGAAGGATGCATGTTTACATGAAGCCACTAGTATACTTACCGATGCAGTAGTACTCTCAGCTTCTCCCCAACAGTAGCAACCTTGACCTCTTTACCTAAAGAGGTCAGTTCCTGTATTTGACTTCTTATATTTTTAGCAATATTACTGTGGATTCCACCACAGAGACCACGGTCAGAGGATACTCCAATAATCAGATGTCTGGCTTGGTCTTCAGGAGCCTTAATTTCAGCCTTATCATATAGAGCTAGGAATAAAGGCCAACAATAAAAGGTTACACATGCGAAGCATTTAAAATCATTTCAGGATAATTTCAATTTGAAACTTCAAGCTTGCAAGCCAAACACAATAGCGAAAACCTACCGGGGACAATCACTACCTAAGTTAACGGAAGGAAAAGGAAATGAAAAGAATGAACTCAGTGGAATTTCTGGTGTATTTTTATTGAATGACAACATTGTCTGACTGGTTTAATGTATCCTAGATTTTATACCTTAAATGGATGGGAGGGGGGAGGTAGGGAGGGTGGGATGGGAGGAGGGAGGTGGGGGGGGGGGGAGAAAATGGCACTGTATATGTGTGAAAAGGAAAAAGTGTGTATCATGGTTAATGCGATTTATGGTGTGAAAAAAAAAAAAAATTTTAAAAAAAGCTTGCAAGCCAAGGGGCTCATACAAATGACTGGACTATAGACTTTTTTTTGGAAAGCCAAGGAACTGCATCGAGCAGGACACCAAAGCTCATCGCTCTTCAAGGTGCACCAATGAATATTTGGTGATCTCCTGAAACATTAGAATGCTGAAAAGGTAATGAATTCAGTGACAAATTCTGAAGGAAGGAGAAGGGTAGAAGCACACAGCTGCAATAAAGTAATTTTGTAAATGTATACAAAGGCCTCATTTTTTGAAATGATTAGCTCATTAACACGATCCATACTTGAATGGAAAGTTAACAATAAATAAACTTGCCATCTTTATTTTTCTTTCATCAACTTTCAATGTCCATTATCACGCAAAACACTTCGAATACAGAATTCCTGACTTACCTCTGCTCTCCCAGGCTTAGAAATTCTTTCTGTCCAGCATTTGAGGTTGACATTTGGTTGCCCTTTGAAATGGCTAAAGAAGTAATTCAGCCATCATAATCTTTTCAAAGGTAATTAATGGTGGCCACCAACTCATAACCGCACAACAGCCACATCCTACTTGATAACAATCGTTTGAATTACAAACTCATCCCACATTTATTCAATCTTTGAAGTAAATCTTTTTCTGGTCAATGTGATCCTACTTTTCAGTCCTTGAGAAGAATTGCCTTGGAATATTATTCTCTTTTTTTTTAAATGAGCAAAACCCTTTTCTATTTGGTTGACACTTTTCTGATGATATTTGCATATTCAAAGCCCACTATTAGTCACCATCATTAAAGAACAAGGTTAAGCAACAATTGTGGATCACAAATTGAAGTTCAAAAGAAATCATGAAAAAAAAAAGACCAAGAATCTTCCAAAAACATGATCCATTATGAACAAAATGGTACAGGTTACATTGTGAAGCCAAAGCATTTCAATCACACAAGTCACTGTTCATTTACTGAATATATATAGTTGACCAATATAGTTACTGTATTTAAACTGTTAAATTAGGGACACTAAAGAGTAATTGATGGAGTAAGCCATAACCTACAGAGATCCTGTGATTGTATTAAAGTATGTTAACAGCAGTCCAGGCAGTGGCCTACCGTTCGATTACCGTTGACAATGCATTTTGAGATGCAGAGAGTGGCCCGGTCTGCACCGGCTGCCCCCTGATGGTCCCTGCTGCCCCAATGGCTCCCCGCCGCCGCTGACTTGATGGGAGAGGGGTGAGTGGGGAGATGGGTCGCGGGCTGGCAGCATCATCAAGAATTTTGAAGTGTTGAAATGCCTTACAAGAAGGCTAAAAGTAGAGAAAGAATACAGCAGCTCTAGAGGCCTACCCAGCAGGCTGAAGATGCAGCCTCACCTGATTCTGTCTCCCCAGGTAGAAGAGGTAATTGACTGAGTGGCTAAAGTGAGCAATGCTGACTGAACTTTGTAAAAAGTGTAAACCAATATGTTTTAGCCGTGAGCCTGTCTTCTAGCCCACAAAATACTCATTGGCACTCAAATAAAAATAGACTTTTGACCATCACGCCCACATCCACGAGTACAAGGCAATCCCTCCTGCAACCTCTAAAGTAGAAGTCACCATATTGAATGCCACTGACATACCAAGAGCTCCTGTTCCATAAACTCTTGCTGGCTTCAATTCCCTTTCAGCTCTTGCATATTTTGCAGCAGCCACCATTTTCATGGATTGGGTGATCTTTTGGATATTTTTGATGGACTTCAAGCGCCGGGTGACTGAAAATAAGATAAACATTATCAGGCATCATTTAATCTGGGGCAGAACTTGATCACCACAACACAATATTAATGTTATACTTGTATCATTCTTGAAGAATTGTTAGAAATGAGCTTTGTTAGACTCATTTCAATACAAATGATCTCAGTGAAAATTTCAGACTTGACATGGTTGAAATCTAATGAGCAATTATGCTTCAGTAAATGAAGTATGCAATACCCAGACATTAGCCCAGGTTTCTATAACTCAAGATTAGTTTAAAAAAAGGAAAATAATCAGTTTTAATCATAGCCCAACATGAAATATTTGTTCTGCATTCATTAACACACACAAACTTCTGGTAAAATGTATTCAGAAAGCTAACTGTTCCATTAGTATCTTTATCAAAATTATAAAATGGGAAAACAGCCAGGACAAGCTCAAAAATAAAAAAAAAACCTGCAGATATTTAATATGATTGAAATTGCTTTCCTTTTTCGGCATTTTAACACTTCAGGTCATTATCCTGATGGTTCAGAAGGAAGGTCATCATCATGAAATGTTAACTCTTTCTCCATTGAAATGTTAACAGTATCGTTGATAGGGTGGTTAAGAAGGCATATGCTGTACTGGACTTCATTCATCAGGGATTAAGTTCAAAAGCTACAATGTAATCTTGCAGCTCTGTAAAACTCTGATGAGACGAAAGAGTTCAGTTCTGATCACTTCATTACAGGAAATATGTGGAAGCTTCAGAGTGCAGAGGGAATTTACCAAGATGTTGTCTGGATTGAAGAAATAGGCCTTATGAAGAAAGATTGAGAGACGAGGACTTTTCTCTTTGGAGCAACAGAGGATGAGAGGCAACTTAAAAGGATTAGGAGATGCATGGATAGCCAGCACTTTTTCCCCAGGCACTCGGTCAATACAAGAGGATATCCACTCAAGGAGAGTGGAGGAAAGTTTTGGGGAGATATTAGAGGTAGTTTTAAAAAAAAAGAAGCAGAATGATGGGTGCCTGCAACACTGCCAGAGAAGGTGGTGGAGGCTGATACAAAAGGGACATTTAAAAGACTCAGATAAGCCCATGGATTTAAAATGGATAGTTATTGGCTGTGAAGGAGGGAAGGGTTAGATTGATCATGAAGTAGGTTTAGATAGTTTCATACAACCTCTCCACTGGTGTGGCCCATTCTGCTAAATCAATGGTTCTCAACCTTTTTCAGTTGAAAAAGGCCTACCTGGATTCTGGCCTAACATTCCATGGCCCACTAATGGCAATGACTGAGCAATATTTTCAAGACAAAGGCAGCTCTGTAAGAAACACACCTTTATCTAATTTAAAGTATTTCATTTAACATTTTTAAAGACCCACCTGGAAACACACTGTGGCCCACTGGTTGAAAACCACTATGTTAAATATTTCTTGCAATTTTGACCAGAAAATCTACATTTGTTTTAAAAACATATCGCTTGGTGTGAAATGCCTTGCAAGACATCAATAAAGAAACCTATTATATCACAGGAATATTCAAATCTTTGAGTCACAAAACTATATTTTTCAGGTTTAAGATATTCATCAATACCTGAATCTACATGGAACAATATTTTTCAGTAATAAAAGAATGATACTTACTATCCTTCAGAGTTGCCATGTTTCGGACTTGACCCCTGTAACAATCAAAAATACACATTAGCATGCAGCTCAAAATAAAATGTGTTAGATTAGAGTGATACATGTATACACATGCAGAAAGAAACCAACATTACAGATTTCAGCCATCCGGTCACAATACAAGATTAACTGGTTTTGTGTTCACATGGCTCATGTCGAGATGCTTAACTGTTCTCGAGGTTCATGTTTATACCTGAAAAATCCACTGGAAGGCCAACCTAAAGCAAATTTTCTAAATCTGTAGATGCATTAATAAAGATGTGTTGTATGTAAAATGGGAGGAATAATGTTTAATGGTGTTGTAATAAGTTGTCTGTGGTATGGGTATCTTTGGCTTGGCTTTGCGGACGAAGATTTGCTGCAGGCTCGTTGGTGAATGACAAGTCCGATGCGGGACAGGCAGGCACGGTTGCAGCGGTTGCAAGGGAAAATTGGTTGGTTGGGGTTGGGTTTTTCCTCCTTTGTCTTTTGTCAGTGAGGTGGGCTCTGTGGTCTTCTTCAAAGGAAGTTGCTGCCCGCCAAACTGTGAGGCGCCAAGATGCACGGTTGGAGGCGATATCAGCCCACTGGCGGTGGTCAATGTGGCAGGCACCAAGAGATTTCTTTAAGCAGTCCTTGTACCTCTTCTTTGGTGCACCTCTGCTCGATGGCCAGTGGAGAGCTCGCCATATAAAACGATCTTGGGAAGGCGATGGTCCTCCATTCTGGAGACGTGACCCACCCAGCGCAGTTGGGTCTTTAATAGCGTGGACTCGATGCTTGCAGACTCTGCCAGCTCGAGTACTTCGATGTTGGTGATGAAGTTACTCCAATGAATGTTGAGGATGGAGCGGAGACAGCGCTGATGGAAGCGTTCTAGGAGCCGTAGGTCATGCCGGTAGAGGACCCATGATTCGGAACCGAACAGGAGCGTGGGTATGACAATGGCTCTGTACACGCTGATCTTTGTGTGTTTCTTCAGGTGGTTGTTTTTCCATACTCTTTTGTGTAGTCTTCCAAAGGCGCTATTTGCCTTGGCGAGTCTGTTGTCTATCTCGTTGTCGATCCTTGCATCAGATGAAATGGTGCAGCCGAGGTAGGTAAACTGGTTGACCGTTTTGAGTTCTGTGTACCCGATGGAGATGTGGGGAGCTGGCTGATGGAGGACCTCAGTTTTCTTCAGGCTGACTTCTAGGCCAAACATTTTGGCAGTTTCCGCAAAACAGGACGTTATGCGCTGGAGAGCTGGCTCTGAATGGGCAACTAAAGCGGCATCGTCTGCAAAGAGTAGTTCACGGACAAATTGGACAATATGGTTATACTATTGGATAAAATGCAGACATTCTATAAGAATACATAAAACACCTTGAAGGGCTCAAGCCAGAAACATTAGTTACAAAAGACAAAGGAGGAAAAACCCAACACCCAACCCCAACCAACAAATTTTCCCCTGCAACTGTGTCTGCCTGTCCCGCATCGGATTTGTCAGCCACAAACGAGCCTGCAGCTGACGTGGACATTTACCCCCTCCATAAATCTTCGTCCGCGAAGCCAAGCCAAAGAAAAGAGAAAGAAAGAAAGATAAAGTACCCTATTTTATCCTGAGTTTCTCAAGCATTGTGTTTTTACTTTATCTATAAAACAGTTGCATGTTTCATTTGGATGAATGAATCACTGAAGGCCATGTTATCTCAGGTTTTCTTTCCCTCTTTTATTGAGCAAAAAAATGAACCACCACAAATGGGAAAAGCTAAAATTATGACAGAAAAGCACAGTTTACGATGCATGACATAGTCAAGATGAGTGCAGCTGTAGAGCAACGATTAAGCACAACTTAAGCTTCTATTAAGGGCCTTCTGGCCTGTTTTAGAAGGGCCTAATGGCCTGTTTCCATGCTGTAATTGTTATGTTATGTTTAACTAAATACTTAATAGGATTCAAAAGCAAAATATTGCAGTTGCTTAAAAGCTAGCAATGAAATAGAAAATGCTTGTATTACTCAGGTCAGACACTTACAGGGAGAGATAAAACAGGATTTGATGAACTCTAATGCAAGGTCTTGGACCTGAAACTATGAATTCTCTCTTACCACAAATGCTACTTGACCTGCTGGGTATTCCAGCAATCTGGTCTTTACTCCAATATTACAGCTAAGAAAGAAATAATTCTGGAAATCCTACTTCACTCCACAAATCCAGACAGCACGTATAAAATCTGCGGCTCAAATCATTTTGTATAATCATTACTACACTAGACACATTTTGTAGGCAAACACAATACAAAGCCGAATATAAATCAGATAAGCAAAGCAATATAATTAAAACTAAATAGTGTTTTAAAATGAATGGTACTATACACATCACCAGGTCCTGGGAGCATAGCAATAGAAGGACAAAACGTGCGGCACAATTAGTGCAACGCCATTACATCAGCAGCGATCAAGACATGGGTTTGAATCCTGCATTAACTGTAAGGAGTTTGTATGTTCTCCCCGTGTCTTCATAGGTTTTCCCCAGGAACTCTGATTTCCTCCCACCGTTCAAAGCATACCGAGGCTGTAGGTTAAACAGGTCTAATTAGGTGGCATGGACACTTGGACCAAAATTACCTATTACCATGCTGTATGTCTAAATTTAATTTAAAAAAATAATTTATGTCTAAATTTAAATCCTTTGCCAGTTGCACGAAGAATCTACAGCCCAGGCTTGCAAACAAATAAAATTGTAGATGCAGGAATGGGAAACAAAGTAAAACCTGGGAGGAACTCAGCCAAAAGTATCCGTGAAGTATCTTGAGTTAGACTCTTCCTCAGAATTGTGGGAGAGTGGGAGGTCAGTTTTCAAATTAGAACCATGAGGAAGGAGTGAGGAAAAGACAAGGACTATATTGAATAAAACACAAAAAGTTTGCAGAGTAATCAATATAAAAACAGAATGCTGAAGAAATTCAGCAGTTTAAACACTAGACTTTGTGTAGTAAATATCAAGATAACCAACATTTGGCTTGAGCCCTCAAGGTTGGGAAAAAACAGATCAGGAGCACGAATAGTGAACTAGAAAGCGACTTAAAAAAATAAAGGGACACAGCATGAAAAAGGGAAAGGATGAGGGAACAATATACTTCAAGGTCAAAAATTTAGAGTGCTTTGCAGAAGTGCTTGGGCAGAAGCCAATTTGATCTAGGATTTAGAAGGTTTAGAGGGATAACAAATAAGTGGTGATTCTGCCTGGTCTGCAGGAAAAAGAATCTCAGGGTTGTATTGTATGTGATGTCATGTCTGTACTCTGACAATAAATCTGAAATCTAATCTAAATGGGACAAACCACTTGTATAGCACGATCTAGTTGCACTAAGGTGCATGTTGTAAATATTGTAAAGTCTTTTGTTTTAGATAAAATGTCCCAACCTGTAACATAGACTACATTTACCCCTGACCCACTGAGCACCTCCATTGTTTGCTTTGTGTAGATTTAGAACCATAAAACAACATAGCACAGCAAAAGGCCCTTCTTGTCTGTGTAAACTATTATTCTACCTAGTCACACTGACGTATACCCCATCCATAGCCTTCCATACCCTTTAATCCATGTCCCTGTCCAAATTCTTCTTAAAAATTAAACCCCTTTTCACCACTTCATCTGGCAACTCATTCCACACTCCCACCACTCTGTATGCAGCTCTTCACCTCAACTTTTCCCACTTTGACCCTTAACACACATCCTCTGATTTGTATCGCACCAACCCTCAGTGGAAAAAGCCTTCCTACATTTACTCTGTCTACCCCTCTCGTAAGTTTAAATAGAGCGATCAAATCTCCCCTCATTCTTCTAACTCGGTTCCTGAAGTTCAAGCAACATGCCCGTAAATCTTCTCTGCAACTCTTTCAATTTTATTCATGTCTTTCCTGTCCAAAACTGCACACAATCCTCCAAATTTGGCCTCACCGATAACTGATGCAACTCGACCACAACATCCCAACTCCTCTTTGATTTTTGAAGGCCAGTATGCCAAAAGCCCTCTTGACAACCCTGTCCCCACTTTCAGGGAATTATGTACCCGCATTCCCAGCTCCCTCTGTTCTACCCCACTCCTTAGTGCCCGACCATTTACCGGGTACGTCCTTTCTTGGTTTGTCCTTCCAAAATGCAACCCTTGTCTGCATTAGATTCCATCGGCCATTTCCCCAACTGGTCCAGATCCCCCTGCAAGCTTCGAAAACCTTCCTCACTGTCCACAACGCCTCAAATCTCGGTGTCAATCCCGATTTACCCCGTTATCATCGTTATGGAGGGCAAATTTGTTAATTTCTCCACAATCCCAGAGGGGCCCTGACAGCTAAGAACTCAATGGTGGGAGATGGGAGAAGGCCCAGTGCCTCCCCGTCCCCGGGAGGTGGGGGGGGGGGGGGGGGGGGAAAGGAGGTCACCTCCCTGCCCAGCCGGGGGTCGCCTCAGCGCCACGACAGAGAGACCAAAGCGCGGGGCGAGGAGCTAAGAAGCTTCGCGGCGGGGTTCGTTGCAGTTACCATCGGGGCACGAAGACCACGGCGCCTGCTCTCGCCAACATGGTGAATCCGCCGCTGAAGGTCAGCCCGCCGCCAACACACATGCGTGGCACTCCCGACCGCGTCGGTCGCGGGCCGCAGTGCATTCTGGGGGTTGTCGTTCCCCAAGTGGCTCTTGGTTTCAATGAATCATTGAATTGCAAATCCCCTCCACGGGTTTATTTTATTCTCCTAATTATCTCCCCAGATATTAAGAGTTTCTAATGGAATAACGTTTGCCACTTTTATTGGGTCCTCATTGATCACGGGAATGGCTGACGTCACCGAGTCTGGTGACGCAGCCTTTTGCTGTGCACGCGAATTGATGATCTCATCGGTTCCAGCGGCCGGAGCCGAGTCGCCGGTCTGAGAGTGAGGATGGGGAAGGCCGAGTTCCTCACGCCCAAGGCCATCGCCAACCGCATCAAGTCGAAGGGGCTGCAGAAGCTGCGCTGGTACTGCCAGATGTGTCAGAAGCAATGTCGGGACGAGGTGAGCGCTTGAGGCCTCGGGTTCCCGCCAGGCGGGAGAGTTGCATTGGGAGGGCGCCGAGGTTGGAGGCACAAGGGGCTGCGCCTGTGCCCCCCCCCCCCGGCCTCCTCCCCCTCCATCCCCACCCCCGGCCTCCTCCCCCTCCATCCCCACCCCCGGCCTCCTCCCCCTCCATCCCCACCCCCCGGCCTCCTCCCCCTCCATCCCCACCCCCCGGCCTCCTCCCCCTCCATCCCCACCCCCGGCCTCCTCCCCCTCCATCCCCACCCCCCGGCCTCCTCCCCCTCCATCCCCACCCCCCGGCCTCCTCCCCCTCCATCCCCACCCCCGGCCTCCTCCCCCTCCATCCCCACCCCCCGGCCTCCTCCCCCTCCATCCCCACCCCCCGGCCTCCTCCCCCTCCATCCCCACCCCCCGGCCTCCTCCCCCTCCATCCCCACCCCCCGGCCTCCTCCCCCTCCATCCCCACCCCCCGGCCTCCTCCCCCTCCATCCCCACCCCCCGGCCTCCTCCCCCTCCATCCCCACCCCCCGGCCTCCTCCCCCTCCATCCCCACCCCCCGGCCTCCTCCCCCTCCATCCCCACCCCCCGGCCTCCTCCCCCTCCATCCCCACCCCCCGGCCTCCTCCCCCTCCATCCCCACCCCCCGGCCTCCTCCCCCTCCATCCCCACCCCCCGGCCTCCTCCCCCTCCCTCCTCTTCCCCGTGTCCACTTCTGGACCTGTGTCCTCTCCCTCTCTTCCTTGTATCTGTGTATCTTCTGACTTTCTTGTTGGGTTGCTTATTTCAGTTTGCTGGGCTTTTTAATGGTTTCTTGATGTTGGTCCTCTTCCTCTGGGCTGGTCATCTGCTGTGTCTCTGATTTCCTTTTTTCATTCTCCTCCCTCCCGTTCCCGTTATTTTCTATATCTTCCCACTGGGAGCCCTGCTGTCGGGTCTTTCTCAGCTGTTCAAGCTGTGGAGTGGAACTCCACAGCTTGTCCCCCCTCCCGTCGGTGTTGTCTTTGTCGTGCGCATCGCACTTGCGTGGTTGCGCACCTGTGTTTGGCTCCGTGAGCCATCTTTGTAGTCCTGCATTCGGTGGGTTGCGACCCTGCGGGGGTTTCCACTGACCTCAGGGAGTGGGCTCCTCTTTCCATGGCGGGTCCCTGCTTCTTCGTATAGGTAAGGCCTTCACCTTTCTCTTCCGGCGTCTCTCCTTCCCGTTGTTTTTGGCTTTTCTTTCTTTGGTGCCATTTCCTCCACACATTTTTTTTATTGTGGTTTGTGTGTCTGTGGCTTTTTCTTTACTTTTTTCCTTTTCTGGAGAGGGCCGGTATTCTCCTACCGGCCACTACTCCATCACGTGACTCTTTTATCTATGAGTGAGGTGCAGGAGGATTGGAGGGTAGCTCGTGTTGTTTCATTGTTTAAAAAAGGCTCCAAAAGTAAACCAGCAAGTCGGTGTGCCGGACATCAGTAGTAGATAAATCGTTGGAGGGTGTTCTGAAAGATCAGGTGTACAAGTTTTTGGACTGCTAAGGGCTGATTAAGGATGGTCAGTATGGCTTTGTACATGGTAGGTTCTGTTTAATGAATCTTAGAGTTTAGAAAATAGATGAAGGAAGGGCTGTGCATGTTGTCCACATGGACTTTAGTAAGACCTTTGACAAGGTCCCACATGGAGGCAAGTTCTGAAGGTTCAGACACTAGGTATCCATGGAGAGATTGTAAACTGGATTCGAAATTGGCTGAATGGGAGAAGGCAGAGAGTGGTAGTGGAAAATTGCTTCTCAGACTGAAGGCCTGATGTGATGTGCCTTGGGATTCGGTGCAGGACCATTGTTTTTTGTTGTCTACATTAATGATCTGGATGATAATGTTATAAATTGGATCAACGTTTACTGATGACACAGATTGGAAATATTATGGACAGCAAGGAAGACTTTCAAAGCTTGCAGAGGGATCTGGACCAATTGGAAAAATGGAGCACAAAGTGGCAGATAGAATTTGATGCAGAAAAGTGTGAGGTGTTGCATTTTGGGAGGGTAAACCAAGGTATGACATACACGATAAATGGTAGGGCACTGAGAAGTGTAGAAGAACAAAGGGATCTGGGAATTCAGATATATAGTTCCCTAAAAATGGTATCACAGGTAGACAGGGTTGTGAAGAAAGCTTTTGGCATCTTAGCCTTCATAAATCAAAGTATTGAGTACAGGAGTTGGGATGTTGTGGTGAGGTTGAATAAGATATTGGTGAGGTCAAATTTGGAGTATTGTGTACAGTTCTAGGTTGCCAAACTACAGGAAGGATATTAGTAAGATTGAAAGAGTGCAGAAAAGATTTACTAAGGTATAGCTTGGTCTTCAGGAGTTGAGTTACAGGGAAAGATTATACAGGTTAGGATTTTATTCCTTGGAGCATAGAAAAATGAAGGGAGATTTGATAGAAGGTTATAAAATTATGAGAGGTATAGATAGTAAATGCGAATGGGCTTTTCCATTTAGATTAAGAAAGATAAATACAAGTTGATATGGCTTTGGGGAGAAAGGGAAAGGTTAAGGGAGAACATTAGGGAGAACTTTCACTGGTGGAACGAGTTGGTCTGGTTTGGTCAATGTGCGCTCACTCCATTAAAAGAAAATAAATGGAGGATTATGGAATGGGTGCAGGTCAATGGGACGAGTGGTATGATGTTTTCAGCACAGATTAGAAGGCCTGTAGTGTTCTATTGTATTTACGGAACTTTTTTTAGCATTTTGCTCCTGTAATGCACAATATTGCTGCTGTAAAACAATAATTTTTGTGACACGTTCATGACAATAAAACCTGTTCTGATTCTGAAGTGAAATTTTAACTGCTTGTTTTGAGTGGAAACTAAATACAGTAAAACACCTGTTATCTAAAATTCAAGCAACTGGCAGCCTCAAGCAACCAGTCAAAAAAAAATGGAAAATAAATAGATTAAAAAAATACAGAACTTAAATTTGTTGTGCCTCACCGTTAGTTCACCAATCACGCAATGTTTAATCTCAAGCAACTGGAAAATATGCTTATCTGGCATCTACCAATCCCCATAAGTGCTGTATACCTGAGTAATATTCTATCATGATTTCCACATGAGCCAAGTAAATATTTCTGTAATGAGATGTTCAATGAAATTTCTATGACTAAATTTGAGGTTTGGACAATAGGTAATTTACTAGTGATCCGACCCTTAATTGTGCTGTCAAAATATATGCTGTGGCTAATAGAGCAGACCAGATCTTGGCTGCTTTATGGGAAGTGGCTGTCCCTTGAATTCCCAACGATCTCAGTTTTGATTAAAGTTCCTTGACTGAAATGTTAAGTCTGCATTTCATTCTGTATCTTCTGCCCGAAGGTAGCAGTTAGAGGAGGTTGTGACCAGGGTGGTGGAAGTTCTTTGTTGTTGGCTGCCTTCTTGAGTCAGCGCCACACATAATTTTCACCAATGAATGGAGGTCAGAGTTTATTTTAGATTTGGCTGTTTACTACCTTCTGTATTCCTGGACAATTGAATTCCCAAACCAGGTTGCAATGCAATCCACTATTTTGATAAAGTATCCCATAACATGTCAAATCTCAGACTTTTAAAGAAGTAAAGGTGTTGGTGTGCCGCCTTCACAGTTGATTCGATGTGCTGGTTCCAGGAAAGGTCTGAAATATGGAGTCACGGGAACTTGAAGGTTTTAAAGGTTTGTACAGGCAGATGGGCAGGATGAGGGGTGGAAAGTTTGCTTTCTTCATTAAACTGGCTGTCTCCTCTCCACATGTAATGCACCTGCCAAACCAAGGCCATCCGAAAATTTGAGGAGAAACACCTAATATTTCCATCTGGGCCCTCTGGTTTCTGCTAGACCATTCCCCATTCTCCCCCTTTTCCCTATCCCTCTTGTCTCCTAGCTCACCACCCCTTTCCCATTCAGAGAGATGTCCCCCTTCCCCTCTTTTCTGGTGTGCCTTCCCTTATCCACCTATTTGCCTGTGGTTCTCCCTCCGCCTTCCCACCATTTTGTTAGGGCACCTGTCTGCATTTTGCTCATACCAAAGGGCCAAAGCCCAAAATATTGGTTTTGTATTGTTGTAATATAAAGTATGCATTGTTTTTTTTTCTATCTCCAAGATGCACTTTGGCTGGTGAAGGGATCTGTCTCAACATTTTGATCATTCTTTTTCTCCCAGCGATGCTGCTCGAACTGTTGAGTTTGTCCAGTAATTTGTCTTTACCTCCAGGTTCAATCATTTGCCACCTCTTATAACTTGAGGGAGTTGAATTGTTTCCAAACAAAATCTGACCTGTGCAAAATCGATTTGATTTGTTCAGAAATTTCACCAGAAAGGGGGTTGGCCAAGATGGCAGTTGATCTTTTCTGATCTGCATTGTGTACATTGATATAATTTGTGTGTATTTCAGAACGGTTTCAAATGCCACTGTATGTCAGAATCCCACCAACGACAGCTTCTGCTGGCTTCTGAGAACCCACAGCAATTTATGGATTATTTTTCAGAGTATGTAAACTTTTTCAAGAATTATATTTAAAGTTTGTTCAAAGAATTTAACACACTGCAAAGTTTTGGAACGCAAGAGGATGAAAGGTTAATTCAAAAACTGTTATTGCAGTGTTTTAATGCAATAATTTAACTATAAAATAATGACATATTCTAATGGAGAATGTTATAGTATAAAAGGCTATCTAGTCCACAATGCCATTGTTTAATCTCCATGTGAAACATTTGGTTTCTCCATCTGCTTCTTCATTAAATGAGGTCATAGTTGATCTATTTCAATACTACCTTCCTGCCTTCAATTCCCTTCATATCCAAAAATCTTATCAGTCTGTCTCCTGAATATGCTCTGCATCAGAGTTTCCCCAACTCTTGGGAAGAAGATTCCTAAGACCACCCACCCTCTTGGTGAAGATGTTCATCTATCTTGAATGGCTAAAGCCTTACTTGGAGATTGACTGCAGGTTCTGTATTTACTCCAATTTTTTTTAGACAAAGCATGGTCACAGCCTCTTCTGGGACATGAGCCTGTGTCGCCAATTACACTCAATTAACTTGCAACTCATGGTACGATTTGAACGGTTGGAGGAAACCCACACAGACATAGGAAGAATGTACAAACTCCTGCAGACAGCGTCCCAGTCACTGGCGCTGTAACAGAATTTACTAACCGTGCCGCCCCATTGAGAACAATGTTCTTTTTCGTTCTGCACCACCTCTCTTTGATGCCATTGTACTGTGGAAGATTTTGTTTCACTTAGACTCACCTTTCAGAATCAGAAAATTTTCTTCCGTGATCCTGCTGGGAAAAATTTGCAAAGATGATGGAAACTTCAACATTGGGCAGTAGTGACTGTGATTAGTTTGCGCTGGCTGCCAAATATAGATCATCACTGTGGAATAGTGTAAGTTGTCCAGTGTAGTTACACCACTGGAGACTGAGAGAGTGGAAAGAAAATAATTGGGGAAAATGCACAAAAATTAGATGTGGGGTTTCTTTCAAATTATTCAATAAGTTGTTGCAATAAGCATCTCATGGCTCTTTGTGCTGAATGCCTCTGTATTTTATAAATGATTGGTGCTGATATCTGAAAGTGGTCAAATGTTAAATTTTCTATTAAAGTACTAAATGCTGATGCTTTTCTTCTCCCTCAGGGAATTTCGCAATGAATTTCTTGAGCTGCTAAGAAGACGTTTTGGTGAGTTTTTGTCCTTTTATAATGCACAACCTCTTTAGATCTTGCTGAACACAAGGGAGCTCCAATTTAAAGAAGCAAGATAATGATGTTGGCTTATCTATTTTGAAGTATTGTTTATTGTTACATGCATTGCTTGCCAAAGTTTTTTAAAAGAATGAAATGTGCAAATTGGGATGATTGCAGCCAATTTCTTAGCATACATGTTGTGCCTTAGTTGGCACTATAGGTTCTTATTGGATATTAACCATAGATTTTTTTCCCCTATTATTTCCCTCCAGGGTGTTTACAGAAAAAGTAGGCTATCAGAAATGTGAAGTGAATACTGTTTCAGTTCAATGTACCTGTGGTGTAACTTTTTTCTGATGCTTCGAGTGTTCCCATTATGTGTAGTTGTTGTACAGAGCTGTCATGGTTCTTCTCAGGTTGAAGAGATGCTAGCTCAACAACCTGGATTGATTTCCTTCCTAAGGTAGAAGTCACTATCCCTTGCACTGAAGCCTTGTTTTTTTAATCACCTGCCTCTTTTTGATCCTTTTCATGAATTACAAGAATAGGTAGAAAAGTGCATATTCTCTGCCATGACATATAACATGGGATACCAACATGTAAATGTGCTTAATAAGTTAAATTTTAATACTGCACTATGTCTTCTTGTGGTAAGAGAGATGCCTTTTATTTTAGGAACCAAACGAGTTCACAATAATGTTATCTACAATGAATACATCAGCCACCGAGAGCATGTCCACATGAATGCAACAATGTGGGAAACACTGACTGACTTCACAAAATGGCTAGGCAGAGAAGGTGAGTAATATTTGCATAATTCCTCTTTTTAGTTTTGCCTCTTCATACTTCATGTTCAACAGTACTCTTTTTTAATCCATACAAGCAGAAATTTCAAACCACTCCCACCCCAATTACAAAAAAATGTCCAGTCTAGTATTATTTATTGTCATCTGTACCAAGGTGCAGTGAAAAGCTTTGTTTTGTGTGCTATCCAGGCAAGTCTACATAATGCAAAAATAAAAACTGTAACAATGGACAGATACATTGATAGGAAAGATTTTGAGGTCTATGAGCCAAATGCAGACAATGGAATTAGTTTGATCAGTATGGACAAGATGGGTTAAAGGACTGCTTCCATGCTGCAGAACTCTGACTAATAAAGTAAGTGTGGGTATAGTGACACATACTCACCAAACAATGACATTAAATATCTGGAATTCAAGGAATCGGCAAAAAAAAATTGCAGAAAATAAATAGACAAAAAATCTGAAAGTTTAAAATTGGCACCCCTAGCAGTCAGTTTGACAGTCTTGGCACATGCAATCAGAAAATTCACTTGTATAGCATCTACCAATCCCCATAGGTATTGGAAACTTTTTTTTGCAGAATCATGGTTTTGAGCATTTAGGAAAGGATTGTCGATGTCATATTTGTACTCTCTCATTTAAACTTTAGATCAGACAGACACTAAAACCCTGTTGTAACTTGTCCCTGAATTGTATCCTATTTATATTAATGACCTGGAGAAGGGAGCAAGAGCCAAAGTATCCAAGATGATGTTACAAAAGCAGATTGGAGGGCATGTTGCAGTATTAAGACTTCAACCGAACATGGGCAGATTGACTAAGTGAAAACTTGGCAAATGGAATTTATCATGGGGAAAGGGTGAGGGCCATAAACTTGGGTAAGAGGAATCAAAAAGCAGACTTGATGTAGGAAGATGACAGATGAGCAAGGTATAAAAAGACTTTGTTCTTGTGCAGGGATTGCAAAAATATTTTCAGGCAAGTACTGCTAGTGGTTAGGAAGGCAATTGGCACATTGACCTTTATTGCAAGAGGATTGGGGTTTAGAAATAGGAAAGTATTACATTGTACATGGTGCTGGTGTGACCACACATGGAGTACTAAGCACAATTTGGTCTAAAAAAAGGATATTAACAGACCAGCCAATCTTAACAGGTGCCATACAGCCCCCTAGAGGCCACAGCACATTTAAGGGGGGGGAGGGTCACTGACTGAAATCATGAAATACTTTGTAGATGGTAGGAGAGAAGTAAGAAATAAACCAACTAAACTTGACTGTTTTATAGGGAAGGGGGTCCATAAACTTTGAACAGAGTTCTAAGAGGCCATGGCCAAAAAAGTTGAGAATAACTGGACTAGACTTACTCCTTGTTGAGATGTTTACACTAGTTGGAAAGAAGAGGTGTAGTTACATGATTTGGGTGCAGTTATTTAAAACCTAGGGGCATGGTAACTTTTCACAGATTGGCGAGTCTCTGGAATTCTCTACCCCAAAGGGTTTTGGAGGCTGGATCACTGGGGGTATTTAAAGAGGAAGTGGATACATTTTTTTTTTTGGAAAGATCTGGGAATTGAGGCCTATGGAGAAATGGCACAGTGAGGGAAATGAGGCCGGAGATGAGTTAGATCAACCATGATCATATTGAATAATGAGGAAAGATGGCCTATTCTTTATCCCATCTTGCACTCTTATGAACCTGTAGAGATTGTTCCACATAACTGAAATGTACTATGTTCCCTTTAATCAGGTTACTGCAAGGTAGATGAAACTCCAAAGGGCTGGTACATTCAATATATCGATCGTGATCCCGAAACCATCTGTAGACAACAGGAATTGGAGAAAAAAAAGAAGCAAGAGCTGGATGACGAGGAAAGAAATGCCAAGTTTATTGAAGAATTGGTTAGAAGAGGAAAGGAAGGAAAAGAGGAGGTAAAACATTTGATAAATCGTGCAGGGAGACCTTTACTCCTTGTAATTACACCACCATTCTTTGTTGGGACACCACCATTCTTTGTTGGACTCTGACAGATTGGTGTTGGAGGGAGGATGGAAACCAATCAATAATGTCAAAAAGACTATGTCAGTAGTCTTTAATTACTCCTTGGTTTCTCAGACAATGACATTCGAGAGTAGTTATTACATCCTCCTCTCGACCACCTGCATTTTGTATGCCAAAGTTTCTAGTGCCTTTTCTGTCTAGCTTTTCTTGACCCACGTGATCATCTGGGAAGTGCTCCACAATCCATCCCAAGCCTCTTCTCATTTATCCAACATTTATTAACATACATGAACACAGTTTTCACTCATATTCACAATGATACAATTTTTATTATGTAAAGTCAAATGATGCAGAGTAGCAATGTGAAATTGTAAATATTTCCATTAATTGTAAATATTTCCATTAATTTCATTAGCTCTCTTGCATCCATGTTTCAAGACACCATCATATGCACTTCTGTGTATTTGGGGATGGGAACCAGTCAACAGTCCAACTGTTTTACAGCTAATGTGAATTAAACTTTGTAACATCAACACTAAAAAGGCAGAGAATCTAATCTTGGTAGTGGGTTTAAATACAGGTATACCCTGCTTTACGAAAGTAGAGCATTCCTAGAAATCTTTTGTAAGCCAAAATGCTGTAAAGCAAAGATCCATTCACTACTATTTAAGGCTATTTTCGTAAAAGTGAAAACCCATTCAAATTTCTTTTGGTTAGCGAACACAAGCTTCTTCGTAAATGTGAATTTGTGTAAAGCGAAGTACCTGTATTTCTCATCAGCAAGCCCACAAAGGACTTGGCTGCATAATTGGTCTCCAGTAGGTGGTTCGTGAACCAACACAAGGGACAAATGTAAGACGTCACTGGTGTACTTGTGGCAGATTATTTTCACCTTAGTGATGGTGTAGTGGTAGAAGTGACCACAGAACAGTCAACTGCAGACAAAATCCTCCCCAAACCATTCCATCACATTGGGTATCACCACAATCATGTTAAATGGGATAGACTCAAACTAGCACATCGATCAGTACTATGGACCATCAAGAGATACAGCAGTATACACTCCAGGAGCACTTGAACATAAATCGTTGGATCTGCAACATAAGATGATATACGTGTCAAACAGCATGCCACAGAGAAACCAAGCCATCTCATAATAAATGGATGAGATCAAAATTCTGTTGTCATGCTACATCTGGTGAAGTCTCAATTTATTTTTTAAAAAAAGTTTTTTTTTCTATTTATTCCATAGTATCACCACTCACTTTTACTGTAACCTCCTCTTCCTTGAAAGCCTTGGATATCCGTATTCTGTCACATCATATTTTTGTAGATTTTTGGAATTGCTACTGTCGTTGACAGCTATGCCTTCACCTGTTTTTAATCTAAACTTCTGAATTTTTTTTAGTATTTAGATGCTCTTGAAAATTTATGGTCATCTCCCTCAATGCAATGGTATCAAATTTGCTCCCATGAAGTTTGTTGATTGTTTCATAATGTTCAAGGTACTATAATTGTTAAAAGAAATCTTTTTAAAACCCTCCAGGATGTTCCTGTTTTTACAGAACTGAAGAGAGAAAACGAGGAAGAAAAAGGTATGTATTGCAGAGTGTGGGCATATTTGTTATTTCTGCAATCCCATCAAAAAGCCACTAGATCTCTCTCTCATCCTACCACTGCAAAGTTACTACATTTCCAAAGATTTTCTCTCATCCTCTCTCCATTTTAAACTAGACATTTGTATGTTGTACCAGCTTTTGAATAGTCATGTTTGGTTTCTCTTCAAGATGTATGTTCAATCCTCTAGACACCTGACTTAATGCCTTGTGTGGCCTCGTGCCACATCTGAGATTTGGTCAGTAATTGAATCAAATTAGGTTTATTTCCATTTCTATATCCAAGGTTGAAGCTAGAATTAACCAAGATGGAGTTTTGTTATCTGATACAAAAAGTAATTAAAGCAGCAGAGACTTCCCACCCTACCCATCGCTTCCCCTGAACCTTCCACTGTGGTCCTAGGAGGTGCAATACCTGCACCCACACCTCCTCCCTCAACCTTAGTCCAAGGTCCCAAACAGACCTTTCAGGTGAAGCAACACTTCATCTGTACCTCTAAAGAACTCACTTACTGCATCCCATGCACCCTCTGTGGCCTTCTCTACGTTGGAGAGACCAGTCGCAGAATAGGAGATCACTTCGCCCAGCACCTCCTCTCTGTCCGCAACAAAAGTGTCCTCCCTGTAGCCAACCATTTCAATTCTGAGTCGCACTCTCAAGCTCACATGTCTATCCATGGCCTTTTGCATTACCCACCCTGACCAGCTGCAGATTGGAGAAACAATACCTCTTTTTTTTTGGGGCACTCTCCAACCCCAGGGTTTGAACATTGAGTTCACTGCATTCCACTAATCAGCTTGCCTTTCTTCTCCTTCCCCCCCCCTCCCCTCTTCTCACCCTCCCCCCCCCCTTTAACTAGTCATTCCAGTTCCTACTTCCTTTCTCTCGCCACGGCCTAGACTCCTTCACCCCCCCCACTATTCCTGTGGTTGTTCCCACCCCCACTCCTATCATCTCCCACCCTCACCACCCACCTTTCCCCCTTTTGTTTGGTCATCTCTCATGTTCCCCCACACCTTGATGAAGGGCTCCAGCCCAAAAGACTGGTGATGTATCTACCTTTGCTACATAAAGGCACCATTTGACCTGCTGAGTTTCTCCAGCATTTGTTTTTTTTTCTGCTTGACCATCTTGGGACATATGTTGCATTAAAATTTGAGTTCAAGCTGTAATTACTCAGTTAGTTTGTTTTTTTTTTAAAAAAAGGTCATGCTATCTAATCTATCCACAAATATTTAGCCTGGAATGAAATGCATTCAAAGGGTGAGTTCTGAGCTAAAATTGAGATTAAAAGTGGAAATGATACCTACTTGGTAATGTTTCCCTTCTCATTAACTGTTGGCCACCAGCAATTAAATTGAATAAATTATTCTGAGTGCTTTCTCTCTCCATTATTTTGAAGCATTTTTTAGTTCTCTGAATTTTATTTTCCTTTCCACTGACATGCTGTCACTGAGTTGTTTCATTCACCCCCAGTTCACCGATGCTGAAATTTGCATGCTAAGGTGGGGATTTTTAAAGTTTAGGATTTAATTTTCAAGATCCCACTTACTTGAAATGTTCAAGAAAGTTAAAATGCTCTGGAGGAAAGTTTAACATTTTTAGATACCATTTTGTATTCTCATTTGTGTGAATTGTGGTTATTGGGAGGGATTTGACTATTAAAGTTACTCTTTGTGGATTTGCCACAGAAACAATGAAATTAATTAATACTTTTTGATGTGAATCATGGACTTAATGCATATTCTTTTTTGATAGTTGCTTTTAATTTAAACAAAGGATCAAGTTCTTCATCAACTGCTCTGAAATCTAGGTAAGGACCCTCCTTTGTTAATGGAAAGAGCCAAGGGAGGTTATTGAGTACAAATTCTGCCAGGGTGGTGGTTGAGTCTGTTATAAATGAAACTTGAGGGCTTTGAGACCTTCAATACGGGGATGAGTATTGACTGCTCCTCTGATGCACACCACCTTCTTAAAGTGGACTTGGATGTTTAAGCTGAATGAATTGGACAGCTGTTTTCTCATTAGCCAGTCAGAACCTTCAGTCCGACATCAGAGAAGAAAGTGTTACCTGGATTTTTCTCGAGTAGCAGCAGCCTACAGACAAATTACCAGTCTGCTTAGTCGAAAGCCGACAGCTGAGAAAGGATTATGGTGGAGCTAATGGAATGGAAATAAAAAATTCCAAACAATGCATTGCATGTTTTTCAGTACCCTGGGGCCAAATCCTTTGCAAGCAATAGCTTCAGTAAAACGAAAGGAATTGGGTCCAACTTCTTCCGATACAAAAGACAAGAAGAAAAAATCTGCATTGGATGAAATCATGGAGGTAGGGTGTCACAGAATGATGTCTGAGCAGGAGAGAGTTTGAAACTTCATATGGGCGGGAGAATTGACAGCAGATGTCCTCAGGTGCTAGGACTCCTGTTTCATTTGATACACAAGAGGTGGAATCTGAAGCAAAAAAATCTGCTAAAGCAACTCAACAGGTCGAGCAAAATCTGAGAGAGGAAAAGGGTAGTCTTTGATACATTAACCTGGGATTATGGGTGTGTGGGATAAGATTTCAAATTTGTAGATGACCCCAAATATGGAGGTGTGGTTAAGAGTGAGGAGGATGATGCAGCCAAGAAATGCCTTCTGTGCAGTTTGCATGTTCTCTCTGTGACAATGTGGGCTTCTGCCAGGTGCTCCAATTTCCTTCCAGATTGGTGTCTTGATTGGCTTCTGGTTTGTAGGTGAGTGGGAAAAAGAATTGATGAGAATTAAACTCCTTTCAGATAAAGTGGGATTTGAGTCCCGATCACTGGCATAAACCATGAGCCCCTGTCTTTACTGTTCCGTTCAACTGAAGTGGTATTTCTAATTTACTTGAACTCATTATTAAACTGTAATTTCTATAAGATGAAATCACTGAATTTTGAGTCTTGAATTTCTACAATTTTTAGTTTGAAGAGCAGAAAAAGAGAAGTCTTAGAAGAGACCACTGGCTCCACACTGTAAGTTCAGAAATTTTGGTCTGCTTAGTTACAGATTTGCCTAATTAATAGTAATGGAGAATTTGTTTTGTCATGAACTGTTTCATAAGCTATGTGGACAACGTAGCACGTGATCAAGATATTTTGTCTTTTCTGTTCTAGGGAATTGTTGTTAAATTAATAACTAAGAAACTTGGTGAAAAATATTACAAGAAAAAAGCAGTGATAAAGGTAATATTCTTTTTTAATTACCTGGAAGTATTGAGCTGTAAACAGTGATGGTTATACCTCAATTAAATGAAGTGATTCTTTTCCCTTGCAGCTTTGACTCCACAAGATGAATAAACTAGTAGATTAGTGCTTTGACAAAGTGATAATTGCTCTTAGTTCTATTTGGATAGGCCAATTAAGTTCTCTTCATTGCAGAGGAAACTTGCCTGTTTCCTATTTTGGGAACAATTGCTCACAGTCTTCTCTTGCTGGTGGACATTCTCTGGTTAAACACAGATGATTTCTACTAATGCTCTATTTCAAGATAATGAGCTAAATAGATTAAATCCATTAATGAAATAAAAGTGAACAATTATGTAATTGCTAGAGATACAAGATTTATATACCAAGGTTCCAACAAAATTTGTATTTATAGACCGAGTTTCATTGTAATAAAAGCCAGACATTTAATAGTTTCTAAAATGTTTGTTTTTCGTGTATCCAAAGTTCAAATTCTACTCTAGATAATTGAGCACATAATCTTGGTTGACATTACAATATTGTTGCGACGCAGTACACAGAAATTTTTTGAAATGGGATATTAAACCTACCTACCTCTGTGAAATGGCTATAAAGATTCTATGGTCTTTCTCAGATGAACTTGCTCTGTCAAGTCGACTTTATTATCATCTGATTGTATAAGGGCAACCTGAAGAAAGTGTTCTCAGGTCCTTGGAGCAAAAAACACAGGCATACAACCAGACATGACACACATATGGACAAACAATACAGGACGAGTATTTATTCTATACAAATAAATAATTCTATTTCTTAAATAAGAGAGACTCGGATGGTTAGCAAACAGTTCCTTTGGTCGTTCAGCATTCCCCCTGCCTGTGGAAAGGAGGTGTTCCTCAGCCTGGAGGTCCAGGCTCTGATACTCCTGTTTCTCTCTCGGTAACATTCATAGTCTATCGTCTCAATCAAGTTCTAGCAAACAGCAATAGATTGGACAAAGACTTTTAAATAGTAAGTGTTATAGAGACATTGCAATTCAGAAGTTCCTAAAGCTGTATGGTATACCATGAAAACATGAGAGTCTCCATATACAGTAAAATCCCTGATATCTGGCACTTGTGGGAATTAGTTGATGCCAGATAAATGAATTTTTTGGTTGCTTGAGACTGAGTGTTGCTTGATTGGTGAACTAATGGGATGGCAGTCCAATTTTAAACCAGTATTTTTTTACTTTAGTTTCTGGAAATTTTTTTCTACCCCTTTCCCCCTCTGGCTGGTTGCTTGAATTCCGGTTAACAGGGGTCTTGCTGTAATTACAACATGTTCTTGGGTTCAGTGAAATGAAAAATGTTGTTAATGGAGTATAATCTGCTCACATTGCAGGAAGTTCAAGAAAAATACACGGCAATTATCAAAATGATTGATTCAGGGGACAAACTGAAAGTTGATCAGACTCATTTGGAGACGGTCATACCAGCCCCTGGTAAACCTAAAGTTTATTATTATTATTTCTTCAGCATTGCTCTTTCATTAGACTAGCTGAGTCAGTATTATCTAATTCCTGTCATTAGGTAAAAAGCTACTGGTTGTGAACGGTGGTTACCGAGGAAATGAGGCCATTCTGGATTCGATACATGAGACAATATTTAGTGCTACAATAATCATAGATTCTGTAAGTTCACATTTTCTTTTCTTTTCCCCTGTCGCACATTTAAGAAAATACACAAAGCTGGAGAAATTCTGCAAGTCAAACAGCATCTTTTATATAGCAAAGATAGATAAAGACACAAAACCATCAAGGTGTGATGAAATGCTCAAGCCCGAAATGCTATAATAATGGACACTCTTTGATCTGTGTTTCTCTAGTATTGTTTTCACTTGAAAATGCAAAGTTTCTTTGAATCATTAGGGACACTGTTGAATGCATGTAAAGGCACTGTAAAAATATCTGTAAAACTTGAGGGGAATTTTCTGCACATTATTCCTAAGATGGCAACTCTCTATTTTGCCATGGTGTTGGGGTTTTTTTGGAATGAGATTCAAATTTTCCCAATTATGTTGGGATTTAACTCCTATTTTGCAGACTTGAACTAAATCATTCTTCCTTCATAGGGTCCTCTCCAAGGACGGAAGGTTGAAGGTGTACAGTATGAAGATATTTCAAAATTGGCTTGAGAAACTCTTCAAACTGTGGGCTTCAAAGCATCATGTTGGTGTCCAATTTTTTTTTTTTCCAGTGCTAACTCTACTGTGTCAGAGTTTTAGGACATTTTCATCACTTGTATACATTTTGAATTTTTCTGCTTCATTCTCCTTCCTAACTTCATCCCTTTAAGGTAATTTCTTTCATATTTGTTATTTCCAGATGTGCGAAGGGAGTGGTGACAAACACTACTTTGTATGATTAGCTGGGAGTTATTTAGATGTTTTTGTTTCCAAGGACAAAAGTCAGTCAAACTTTGTAAATTTGTATATTTGATTAAGGAAAATAAAGCTTTATTCCCATTAAACAATTGTGGTTGTTTTATGATTTATAAATTTAAGCCTAGATTACTTATCCCATATGTTAAATATTCATTTTTAATTGAATGTTCTTATCAGATTTTGCTGATTGTTGAATAACTTAAAATGTGTGTCCATTGTTAAATTCAGCATCCCAGTCCTACATTGGTACCATACGTACTTGTGCACAAGTTGAATTTTGAAGACCATTTTTTAATGTTAACTATTAGATGAACACTAGACTCTAAAGTACTGTTCTAGTAGCAAAACTCCAAATGATCTCTAAGTGAATAAAGAACAAAAACACAATGAATTAAAGTAATAACAGTCTGTGCATCAAAACACACCTCCTACCATGGAGGAGGTTGGGGCCCTTGGTATCCATCTGCGTCGGGAATTCTGATTGGCGGGTGGCTGGGGCTGAGGCAAGAGGATGCATTAGGAGCTTCAAGGAGGTGTGAGTTCGTGACTGAGGTATCAGGATCTTCAGCCTGTGGACAACTGGGGCTCAGGTTGACTTTCACATGAGATAAATGGAAAATTCCATACTTCTCACACAACTGGGAGCTTTGAAAGTGCATTCTTTGAACAGGTAAACCCTGCTTGACAAATGCTTGCTTTATGAAAATTTGCTTATATGAAGAAATCAGTGTTCACTTTTACAAAGAAATTATGGGCTTTCGCTTTTATGAAAATTGTCGTCAATGTGTCTTTGCTTTATGAATTTTCAGTTTACAAATGGTTTTTCAGGAATGCTACCTTAATAAAGCAGGTTATACTTGTATATTGAGGAATAATCAAATATTTTGAATACTTATTTATTACTGGGTCATTGTGAAGTTTGAACATGTATAGTACAACTCAGATGATCTGAAATCCTCATTTATCTGAAATTTTAAACATTTTGGATAAATGAGGATATCTGAAAGAAATCAGATCCTCATTTATCCAAAATTCTTTCAGAGCTGAACTGACTGGGAACGTTGGGCTCCGGCTCCTGGCATGAGCAAGGCCTCAGTGGGTTCGTTTCAGTGATCGGTGGTGACCAGCTTATTTTTTTTTGGTGAGAATTAAACATTATTTTAATGGTTAAAAAGCCTTCCCTTGTTGTTTAAACGCTGTTACAAGTGATTTTCTGTTGCTACTGAACTGTTTTAAAAAAAAATGTCCAGTTCTCCAAAAATCCATTTATCTGAAAGAGGCCCAGTCTGACCATTTGAGTTGTACTGTAGATGTTTTCCAAACCCCAAAAAAATTGCAAGAAATTTCTCAATTTATTCCTGTCAATCTGTTTTCTATTTCCTATTTTCATGTGGTTAGTTTCAAAGGTAAAGTGATAATGCAGCCCTGCTATAAATTGATACAACAATTTTGCTTCTCAGTACCTTGAATGTATATGTACATGCTCAGAGGATGGTCAATCAAAGACATTCACATGGGACATTTGTCCAGTTTACAAATAGAAATTGTTCTTTCCAAATGCCACACTGCAGTGTCAGTATTGATGAAATTGTGACAAACCATTTGTTTGGCATTGTATTTAATCAGTATGTGCATATTTTAAAATTACAATCCATTAAGTGTTTGAAAAACATTCTTGGTGGAATTAGAAAAAAAGTGTTATTCTACACCATAATATTTCATCTACTGGTAAAATTAGGCAGCTTTTCATACAGGTATACCTTGCTTTACAAAACGAAAGTGTTCCTATGCAAGCTGAAGGCGTAAAGTAAAGACACATTCACCATTATTGAAAGCTATTTTCATTAAAGCAGAGTCAGGTTTCTTCGTAAAAGTGAATTTTTGTAAAGCAAGTATTCATTAAACGGGGTATATCTGTAATTGTTCAATCTTCGGTGTTGGTGAATCGACAAACACTTGAAAGTTTGTCGTAAGTGTTTTAACAGTCTTAGCAATTTTCCAAATCTACCAAAATAATAATACTTGTAGTGATGTTAAAAACACAATGCTGGAGAAACTCAGCAGATCCAGTAGTATACTTTATATAGTACATAACCAAAGTATGAACACAATGCAAACAGGCCCCCAGAATTGGACACCAACCAGCCTATATTTTGTTCGTACCTTGATGCAGGGCTCAAGCTTGAAACATTGGTTATGTTTCTTTATCTTTGCTATATAAAGTTCACTGTTGGAGATGCTAAGTTTCTTCAGCATCGTGTTTTTACTTCACACAGTCTCCAGACTTCCACGTTCTACACTTGTGATAATTGGTAGAATTCCTGTTTTGAACATTTAGAGAAGATATTTTTGAGCAATAACTTGCCTGTTCAAAACCCCAATGCTGGTGTTAAAATAATTTTGACTAAAAAGATTAATTTTTCAGTTAGAAAATTTAAAAACAAACATGTTTTGTCTCAACACTTTTACAGTCTGCAGCATTATTTTTTATGATTTCAGAATGTCAAAATGGATAGATACTGAAATCATAATGAATTCCACTTACACATGTTAAGCCAATTGAGGGCATAGTAAACTTGGAGCATTACTGACACACTGTAATAACTAATACATGCCATAAATGCTCTTTGACTTGATTGCAGTGGTACAAACTTATGTGAAAGTTAAAGGGTTCTGAGACTATCATAAAGGGAGAATACTGTTTTATTATTATTTCAAGACAACATTACTGTAACTATTAAATATTCTCAATAATGCTGATTTACATTCAATTACTTTAAATGGTGCTGAATAGAGAAATAAATGCAAATGTTCATGGGCGCTCCAAGAAGCTGTTTAGGTGTGGAACAATGTAGTCTTTAAAATGTCCGTCGATGAAACCTTTCCCACTGTTGTGGATAAACCAGCATTGGATATTTGTTCCATTTACTGCATCGGTTCTGTAGTCTTTCTGCAGACCCCTGCAGGATAATGCACACATGATATTGCAAGATCAGTCTTATTCAAACTTAAAAGCTCTGATCATCTGTTCCCACTTCCTTTTGCAGGCAACTAATTCCAGCACTGTTTAATTTTTTTTTTTGCAATCCTTTTGTCTTTTATGTCTCACTTTAATTCTGTCTCTAAATCCCTGCACCACTTGTTTGTTTTTGCCCTCTTAAAATCCATTTTGTTCATGGTTTGTGAATAACCAATCTTTATTTCAAAGTTGACTGCAAATTCTGCTGATTCAGGACTAGAGCCAAAGCTCTGCTCTCTTAAATTGCATTTTCCTGTTCACATGTTATTTCCATGTTTGTTTCCAAATTAAACAACCCTAATTTTGGTACAAATTTAGCATTGAAGGGTCGTGTGTATAAGTTCCCTCTGATATTCTAAAAGTCTTGGGCTGCTTTGTAATCTGTCACTATCCCAAAGCCGTCTGACCACAAATTCCATAGATGTGCAACCCCCTGAGAAACCTTTCCTCATCTCCCTTCTGAAGGTGCGTCATTTTATTCTGGTCCAAGACTCTCCCAGTGGAAAGTGTGCTGACCGGCTGCATCACGGTCTGGTATGAGGATACCAATACCCCCAAGTGTAAAGCTCTGCAAAAGGTAGTGGATGCAGCCCAGGACATCACAGGCAAAAACCCTCCCCACCTTCAAGAACATCTCCAGGGAATGCTGCTGTCAGAGAGCAGCAGCAATCAAAGGATCTGCAACACCCAGCTCATGCTGTGTTCTCCCTGCTGCCGTCAGGAGAGGTATAGGGGCCACGAGACTCGCACCACTCGGTTCAGGACCAACTGTTCCCACCTCCACCATCAGACTCATGCACTATTGATTTAAAAAAAATAAAAAATTCTTTACTGCAGTTTATTTACATTTATTATCTGCTTAGTTACTTATTTGTTTACATGTGTATGCCATGTCACTTTTTTTGTACTAAGTGATAATTCTGCCTCGTCTGCTGGTAAATGAATCTCAGGGTTGCATGTGATGTCATTTATATACTGTGACAATAAATCTGAAATCCTGCCATTTTTATAGCTGGAACATTTCAATGATATCTCCCCCAACCCCATCCTTCTAAACTTCTGAGAGTACAGTTTGCATTTGAATATCAATCTCATTCTTGAATATTGGAAAAACAATGTCGATATAGTGAACCTGTAACTGGATATGGATAGCTGCTGGGAATGAGAGGGTTAAGATGTGAGGGATGTTGATGCCTCTGGGCCTGTACTTGCAGGCATTTAGAACATTGGTTTTCAAACTGCCCCCCTAAACTCACATTCCACCTTTAGTTCCTATGCCATAGGTTCTCTGTAATTAGGGGATTACTTAAGGTAATTTGGAAAGATCATTCAAGGGAAATAAAAGGTGTTTTCTCAATTGATTTTAATTGCACAATGTGACTGAACAATTTTTGTTCAAATGATATAGAAATGGACAGCTAACATTTCAGGTTGCACCCTTTTCATCAGTGGTCAGTTGATATTTCAGGTTGGGATGATTTATTGAGAATTGAGGTCTGCCTTGGGAAAGAGATAGTGCCAGAGCCACCAGGTTCAGGAACAGCTTCTTCCCATGGGCAATGAGAATGCACAACAGCTGAATGAACTGCTCACACTAACCCCCTGGGATCCCACTATTTATTTATTTGTTCTGCATATGTATTGCTGGTCTGCATATATATTGGGTCTGGTGGAGTTTGCATGCTTTGTACTGAGGACTGGAGAATGCTGTTTTGTCGTGTTGCACACGCACAACCGGATGATATTGAACTTGAAGTAGGCCCAAAATGCTGATTGACCTCTTCATGGATGATTGACCTCTTCATGGATGAAAGGTCCCAACCTGAAACATGGACCATGGAAGTTGCATGACCTGCTGATGAGTCTGTCCAGCTTCTTGCTGTGTAGCTGAGGTCTTAGCGTGTGCTGGTTTTGTATTTCCTTTGTGGGTTTTGTTCACGTACCTGGTTACAGTGATCTTGAGGCCCTTTATTTGCATGATGGCTTGTGGCTTATTTGGATCCATCCCGGGTTGCAAGTTATACACATTTACTTGTGGTTCATGGGTGAACTGGCCTGCAAGAAACAATATTTTAAGCCTTTGTAATTCTCCAAAGAATGTTTAGCATCTTGACAATTTTGTATATTGGAAGTCAGAAATCCAAAGAGCTGTTCACCAGGAGACTGCAGATTTTTAAAACACATTTGCCATAACAAAAATTGTCTTTTCATAAACAGCTGAGTAACATCAAAATATTTTAATATTTACGGGCAGTAACAATAATGGAGCTGACACAGTTGAACATAGCACTTGGTGGAATACAGCTCCAGAGTCATGGGCTTGAATCTGGTGCTGTTTGTCCATTTTCACTATGACTTTCCTCCCATCCTTCAAAAATGTACTGGATTGGTAAATTAATTGGGTAGCAGGAGTTTCATGGGTTGGAAGGATCAGTTACTGTTGTGTGTTGTAATTTTTAAAAAGTGCATTGTACGTGGAGTAAGTTTATTATCGGTTTCATTTAGAAGAAACAAATCAGCCCATTACATCTTGAAATTGGGAAGGAAAAACAAAGGCGAGCTGAGCAGTTAAACACCCCAAGATCAAGAAAGAAATGGGGGTTTAAAAATGATCATGTAATGTTACAACACTGGGAACCCGTGGAATTGGGCATGCATCCATTTATAGACTACAATCTTTGGCATGGTGGGCCTAGTGTTGGCGCAACGCCTTTACAGCAACAACGATCCAGATCGGGGTTTGAATCCTGTGGTGCCTGCAAGGAGTTTGTACATTCTCCCTGTGTGGGTGGTCTCCGGTTTCCTCCCACCGTTCAAACCTACTGGGGGTTTAGGTTAATTGGGTGTAAATTGGACAGCACAGACTCATGGGCAGAAATGGCCTGTTACCCTGCTGTATGTCTAAATTTTAAAAAAATACAAGCACAACAAAGTAACAGCCCACCGGGTTGAAAAAACAATGCAGCACCTAATTCCACTATTCTGACAATAAATGGTGAGATTAATGTTTTCCCCAAGGAGTCATTAGGTTCAAAATAAGTGTTTTGTTTTCCTTTTAATGAAAACTTGATTCATTTATCATTCACTGCTGTTTTGGGGGCAAGTACTTTTAAGAGGTAATTTTTTTTACAAATCAGAATGAGTAAATTTGGGCACTACTGCACTGTAGTTGATGCAGGTTGAATTAAAGCATAAATCAATCTGAATCTCTAATGGGTGTGTGTTCCATTTGCATTATGTGAATAAATTGCATTATTTCTTGAAATAAGTTCTGTATCTTCAATATCTATACAAATAGATTGGTCCATTATTCCTACTCAAGAGGCTCACATACATTGTTAATAAAGGTATTATTTGATTTATGACCCATTTGAAATTTAGTTATATCACTTTATTAAAAGCTGAGAGTTCAAAAATAGGGAATTTTTTTTTGAACATCTGCACAGTTGAGGTTCCCTAGGAACACTGCATACAATGGTCCCCTTAGGCAGAAAAAGAGACAAGTTATTGGAGTGACTTCAACAAACTAATTCTGGGATGAGAAGTTTGTCCCATTTAAGTGAAGCTAAACAGGTTGGTGTTTATATCCTTTGGAGTTTAGATAAAAGGGTGGTGAACTTTAAATTTAAAAATAAATATTTACAGCACAGTAGAAGCCAATACCAACCATTTAAACCTGTGCCATCTAATTACACGCAAATTAACATACAACTCCCATATGTTTTCAATGGTGGGAGGAAACCGGACGAAGCACCTGGGGAAAACCCACGTTGACACAGGGAGAACTTGCAGACAGTGCCAGATTTGAACTGTAATCGTGTCGTGCTAACCATGTGTTAAGGGTCAGGGCAGAGTAAATATCAAGACATTTTTAAAATAGGGACTCGTGGTTTCTTAAAGAGCTGTGCATTTAAACTGAACCATTAAATTTCTCAGGATGGTGAATCAGAAATTCTCTTCATCAATGGTTCTTGCCCTTTTCTTTCCATTCCCATCCTACTTTAAGTAATCCCTATGCCATAGGTGCTGTGATTAGTAAGGGATAACTTAAGGTGGGATGTGGGTGGAAAGAAAAAGTTTGAAAACCACTGTTTTGATTGTCCCTCATTGACTTATGTGCACAATTTCATAACTCCAAAGGAAATGGGCAGAGAACAATTTTTCTTAAAGCAAAATATTTTAGTAACAATTAGGTCTAGAGCAGTAATTCTCAACCTTCCCATCCCAACTTAAACAATCCCTTACTAATCATACAGCACTGATGGCATCGGGATTTCTTAAAGTGGTCTGTGAGAGGTAAGAAAAAGGTTGAGAACCACTGCTCTAAATTCAGGGTTGCGGGGGCATGATCTTTTGAGTGGAAGTTTATCCTTGAAATCCTTGAGGGTTATGGGGATTTGGTGCAAGAGGGGGGTTGATGCCTGGGCTAGATCAACCATCATTTTATTAAGTAGAGGGGAAGTCAAGGGATCTGAACTATTCCCGCTCCGACTTCCTTGTGTTCTTGAAATTAATTGCCACAAACTGAATCACAGTTGAGACACTTGATGTAAAATATTTCATTTAAAAATAAGATTTTATTTAAATTCCTTACCAATTAATCCATGGACACTTGTTGAGAACTTGTTTGTGGGAGGATTATAAAATCCCAGGAAATCCACATTGGTTGGATGATTTTTCCAGACACGGTGAAGTAAAATCAGGAAAACCATATCGTCACCCACAGTGATTATGACTTTATTATTTTTTTCCACCCTGACAACAAAACTAGAACAGGAAACAAGACAATATGAATAAGGACACAGAAACAGGCCCGTCCACCCATGATGTCTGCTCCACCATGATTCCCAAATTAAACTAACACTTTTGGCACATGAATACATACCAGTTTATTTCCATCATATTAATGTATCTATTTAAAAGCTTCTTAAACCCTACTATTGTATCTACTTCCACTACTACACCTGTCAGCCTATTCCAGGCATCAACCCCCAGGCATCGATAAATTGGCACGCACTACTTTAAAACCACCCCTCTTCCTTTCCTCGCTAGACTCTCTCTTCCACTTCCCATCGATGTGATCTACCAGGATCGTTGCCTGAAGAGGGCACACAAAATCATTGAGGACCACACCGCATCTTTCAGCTGCTCCCATCAGAGCCAGTACCACAAACAGTGAGAATGCTGAACGACCAAAGAAACTGCTCACACTAGCCATCTGAGACTCATTCATGAAACTATTTATTTTTCTATAGATGAATACTTGTCCTGCATATGTATTATTTGACTGTGTGCTAGGCCTAGTTGAGTGTCTGCAGAAAATGCAGTTTCATCAGGTTGACAATAAAGTTGACTTGAAACACATCCTTGAGGACACGACGTTTTAACCCAAGATGTAGGATTGTGATTGTCTACCCTATCAATGCCTTTCATAATTTTATAAACTATGAGGTCCCCTCTCAGCCTCCAGTACTCCAGAGAAAGCAATCCAAGTTTGTTTAACTTATTCCCTGATAAAATCTCTTCTGTATTCTTTCCAACACCCCCACATCCTTTGTTGTGGGCAACCAGAATTGATAGGTGGATAGAATAGATGTGGAGAGGATGTTTACTATGGTGGGGGAGTCTGAGACCAGAGGCCACAGAGTCAGAACACAAAATCGTCCTTTAAGAACAGAGATAAGGAAGAATTTCTTTTCCCCCGAAGGTGGTGAATCTATGGAATTCATTACCATGGTCGGCCATGAATTGAGGATATTTATGGCAGGGGTATTAAACTTCCTGAAGGAAGTGGACACTTAGCTAAAACATTAATTCTGTTCCTTTGCAATGTTTACCTTGCATGTGTCAAAGTCGCATTCTCAAACCACTGAAGAAGAGTTTTATGGTCTCCATCCTTCAAGCGAATCTTCTCTGTGCTGATGTCAAAGCTTAGATTCAGTTTGGTGAAGTGGATCCCGATTGTGCCAAAGTAAGTGTTCAATTTCTGATTTTTGCTTTGCTTTCCACTGACAATTTTTCCATTGATTGCAATGCCTGAAGGTGGCAAAAAACAAACAGTGAGTGTTTTTTTAAAAAAAAAACAGCTAATGCAACCTTCTGCTTAAATATGGCAATTGTAGGCTGTGACAGACAGTGGATCTATACAACACATTAACAGGATGAAATCACCCTTTAAGAAGCAAGAGCAGCTACTCTCTTGCTGCAGTGTCAGGCCTTTACCAGCAGATGCTGGTGTTGCACTGTATATTGTCAATACAATAACACTGTCAAGCCTTGCTTCATTTTCCCCCACTGTTTCAGCACGCCTAGATTTTCCATTCAAGTTCCACACTGATTGAGGAGCTCACACATTCGCTAAATGGTGGAAGTTTCACGCTGGGATGTCACTTGAAAACCATGTTACATGCAGGGTGTTTGGGTCTTTGAGTTTTCCGTCACATGATAGCACTCAGACTTGTACTGCCTGTCACACAAACTTCACATGCTTGTGCACACTCACACCCAAACATACAGTCGTACATTTGCACACATATTCACCTTCACACCAACAGTGTGGGTGTGTTTTGGCCAAACCAACTATTAGGATTATCCAATATACATATTTTTGATTCTCCTCCATTGATAATTTTAACCATCATCTTATCAGTGAGAAGAGCATGGAACATGGGACATTTGGCTTGGTTTAGAATTCCTGATAATTTGGGCTGTTTCCCCGAATCCCTATGAACTGATCGGTTGCCAATTTCAAGCGCTGTTCAACAGGGGATGATGTTGGGGCCACTCCTTTTTATGTTGTATATTAATAATTTGGATATGGACTGAATGGTTGTGGTCAAATTTGTGGATTATACAAAGGTAGACGGATGAGCAGGTAGAGGAAACGTGGAGGCTGTAGAAGGACTTAGACAATTTAGGAGAACAGGCAGAGGTGGCAAATGAAAGATGATGGAAAGTGAACAGTCATGCACTTTGGGAGAGAAAATGAGGCAGACTTTTTTTAAAAATGGGGAGAAAAATTAAAATACCCAGATGTAGAGACCTGGGAATCCTTGTGCAGGATCGCCCAAAGGTAAACTTGCAGATTCAGTCAGTGGTGAAGGTGGCAAATGCAATGCTGGCACTAATTTCAAGAGAAATAGAATACAAGAGCAGGGATGTGATGTTGACGCTTTGTAAGGCACTGGTGAGTCCTCACAGAGTATTGTAATCAGTTTTGGTTCCTCGTTTAAGAAAAGATGTGCTGACAATGGAGAGGGTTCAAAGGAGTTTCACAAGGATGATTCCAAGAATGAAAGGATTATCATTTGAGGAGTGTTTGACAGCTCTTGGACTGTATACTTTGGAACTTAGAAGAATGAGCAGTGATCTCATTGTCCATGCCTTTCAATGTTCGAAATGTTTCAGTGTAGATGAAGAAAGGTCGTTTCCCAAGGTGGGAGATTCTAGAACAGTGATTCTCAACCTTTTTCTTCCACTCACATACCACTATGCCATAGGCGCTCTGATTAATAAGGGATTGCTTAAGGTGGTATGTGGGTGGAAAGAAAAAGGGTGAAAACCACTTTTAATTGTCCCAAATTGACTTGTTATGTGCACAGTTTCATAACTCCAAAGGAAACGGGCCAATGGCAATTTTTCTCAAGCAAAATATTTCAGTAACAATAGGGTCTAGAGCAGTGATTCTCAACCTTTCCTTCCCACCCACATCCCACCTTAAGCAATCCCTTACTAATCACAGAGTACCAATGGCATAGAGATACTTAAAGTGGTATGAGAGTGGAAAGAAAATGGTTGAGAACCTCTTGGTCTAGGACAAGAGGACACAACTTCAGGATTGAAGGGTGTTCACTTGGAACAGAAAGGAATCGGAATTTCTTCAGCCAGAGGGTGGTAAATCTGGAACTGGTTTCCACAGGCAGTTGCAAAGGCCAGGTCATTATTGATAAGGCAGAAATTGATAGGTTCTTGATTAGCCAGGGCATCAGAGGTTATGGGGAGAAGGCCGGACAGTGGGGCTGAGTGGGAAAATGGATCATCTCGATTAAATGGCAGGGCAGGTTCAATGGGCTGAATAGCTTATTTCTGCTCCTGTGACTTGTGGTCTAATTCACCAAAGGTCTCATAACCTTTGGTGAATTAAACCACAAATACTGGGACCTTGTTTCCCACACTCCAATTAAAGTCATTCTTATTGTCCTACTTTGTAACATCTTAAAAAAAATTGAACATGTTGAGGGTTCAATAGGAGTAACATCCTGGAAGATTGGCCAGTTTACCAAAGTCCTGAGGATACCACTTCTCAGATTTTCCATGACCACTGCTACTCACATGCCTTGAAGTTAAATTTCTATCCATGCTGCCATTGACCCTACACCTCTAATTTTGTTACCTCACTTTTTGTGTGGGACTTTCCAAAAGTCTTCTGAGCTGCTTAATTTCCTTCATCAACCTTGTAATCAAAAAAACCCAACCAGGACACTCAAACAAAATTAACACAGAACATCGATAATTACTGAGTGCATATGTAACTACTTCAGCATAATACATGCTTTTAAATTAATCTGGGCAATTTTGCTTTTACCTTTGATTGGATCCGACACCAGACTCAGGATTTTTCCAGGCTGTGGATTAATATTGAAGCAAATGTCTTGTTTACTTTTGGGCAGGTGAATGATGAAGTGTGGGTCATTATCAACTAAATTAGAAGAACATGTTCATAGTTATTAAAACAGATACACTTGCATTTAATCTGGAGTTTAATTCTGACGAGAGTCTCGCGTTACAATTTTGGAAGTCAAATGCAAAGGGAAACTACACAGTTAATGGCAAAACTCTCTCAACAGCAGAGGTGCGGGTCCACAGTTTCCTGAAAATGGCCACATCAGTAGATAGTGGTAGAGAAGGGCTTTGGGATGCTTGCTTCATGGGATGGAGCATTGAGTATAAAGTCACATTTCAGCTCTGCAAAATTGTGGTTACACTACATTTGTGTGTAAATCTAGTCGTCCCATTGGAGGAAAGAGTACAGAAGAGATTTACCAGGATGTTCCCTGGATAAATTCATAAAATGATGAGACGTTATGATAGGGTGGACACATACTTTAGGACATGTGTTTAAGGGGTGGGAGAGTTGCAGGGCAGGTTTTTTTTCCCAACACTACCTCCTGGAACAGGCTGCCAGGGGTAGTGGTAAAAGTGGAGTTTAAGAGGTTTCCAGATAGACACAGATAGATATTTATATCAGGTAGAAGCAGCAAAGATACATCTTGCACTTTTGTGGTAACACTTGTTTTGATTTGCTGTAATACGTGGAGATCAACCTGACTGGGTAACAAAGCTTGGCGCTCATGACAATAAATTCAATTCATCATCTGGAAGTTTCTGCTCAACATTGATCATTATGAGAAGAGGAAAGGTGAAGATAGTCATCGTTTATCCTTGAAGCTGAACACTGCCATTGTAATCTCTTGGCCACGATCACATCTTGTTTTATGCTGCTTTTCAAAGATCCCCCATGATAATAAGCAATGTAATTACTGTATATATCAGTGTAATATTCAATAGTGTGTAAAAGACCCCCCCCCCTTATTTTTGGCCCCAAATTTGGGTATTTCCATGCATCACAAGTAAAAGTTGACCCCCTCCTCCCCCCCCTCCCTTTTTGGCCCCAGCTGCCAACCCATTGGAACTCCCATCACTTCAACCACAGACTCTCACCTAGCCCCAGCTGCCCACCCATCAGAAGTCCCAATGCCTCAAATGTGGACTTTCCACCTGGTCCAGGATGTTGCAAGTCCATTGGAGCTCCAGATTGCTCGAACGGCGCAGGTACTCACCATGGTCAAAAGCAGTATGCACATAATAGTCGATCTCATAAATTTAATGGTAAAAAGTCTAAAAAAATTACATGAGTATATACAGTACTTATGTAAGTAACATAATTGACCCGCAGGAAAAAGAATCTTGGGGTGGTATGTGATGCCACGTTTGTACTCAAACTATCAAACTGAACTTTGAACTTTTACCTGAAGTGACAGGTTTTATCTCCAATTCAGTGCTGCCAGATACTTGTTGAGGGAGAATAGTGGATATTGGTTGCTTCAATGGAGTGAAAGGTTTCTCCTTCTTAATGATAGGTGTTCCTACAGCAACGAGATTATCAAGTAATCATTGTTTCCACATACAGATGAGAGTCGAAGATCTTTTCACTTTAATAATATGAACAGTATTCTTTGAGGTAAAGATCTTATTCTCATTAAGATAATTGTCCAAAAAGTAATTTGCAGTTCGCAGCTCATTACTAAACAATAATATTTTGATTATACCCATGTATAATCTGATTAATAGTTTTCAATATCATGTATTAATTTTGTTACATTTAGACATACAGCAATGGTAAGTGGCCCTTCCAGCCCACGAACCCATGCCATCCAATAACACCTAATTGACCTATACTCCCAGTATGTTTTGAACAGTGGGAGGAAACTAGAGCCCCAGGAGGAAACCCACAGACACAGGAAGAACGTACAAACTCTTTACAGCACTGGATTTGAACCCCGGTCCCAGTCGCTAGTGCTGTAACAGCGTTGTGCTAACTGCTAAGCTAACCATGCCTGTATGTAAGCAGGTAAAATAATCACCCATAGCTTTTCTTTGTTACATCACACTGCTTTTATTAACAACTTCTGTTATGGCAAATATGCATGACAATTGCACAGAGTTTTGAATTTCTTTGATTTTTCAAAAGCACAAGTTAATAATTCAATAGTTATTTTGGAGAAGAATGCAGAGGAGATTCAGGAGTGTTGTCTCAAATGAAATGTTTCGGCTTTGTTGGTTTTCCTTGCAGCAGAGACGGCCAACTGAAGTGTACAAAATTCTGAATTGACAGGAAAGTCAGTAGTAAAATACGAAATACTATAGAGGTATCCACAGCAAGAGGTCATAGGTTTAATGCAAGTAGGTGGTTTAGCTTCATTTATAGGGAAGATTTATTTTCACCCACAGGCTGGTTAGAATTTGCATTAAATTGCCTGAAGGGATGGTGAAGGCAAAAACACTCAACAGTTGAGATGCATCTTGAATGGCCAGAGCACAGAAGGCTAAGGACCTGTTGCTTGTAAGTGGAATTAATACAAGAGCAGAAGAAATAGGAACAGGAGTAACCATTGGGTACGTTTAGGACAGAGGGAGATAGGATCCTGATGAGGAAGGGATTAAGTATTATGGGGAGGAAGCAGTAAAAATGGGATTGAAAAGCTTAGTAAATCAGCCCTGATGGAATGGCAGGGCAAACGATGGGCCAAATTAGCCAATTCCTTTCCTATATCTTATGGTCTTGACCAGCCTTTCTCAAATTTTTTTTTCAGCTCTGTCCCCATCCCTCCTCCTGCTTGTCAGTGTGCACTCCCACCCTTCTCACCTATTACCTCCTGCCTGAGGGACTGTACTCCTCCTCCTGCCCCTCCCTCCCACCTGCCTACATTTTGCTCACAGCTTGACGAAAAGCTCAGGCCCAAAACATTGGTTATGTATCTTTAACTTTGCTACATAAAGTACACCGTTCGATCTGCTGAGTTTCTCCAGCGTTGCGTTTTTAAGTAGAACCATGAGGCTCTGTTTTCATAGGCCATCCCTGGACACACTAACCATTTGAATGATTTTAAATGAAACCACAAGAGCACTAACAAACCTCCACAGCAGCCATCCCTGGAGTCTCTGGGCGAATCTGCCAGCAGTTTTTGCCCGGTCTCCTCACTCTCCACCAACATGGAAGTTACAGGGGTCACAAAGTGGTGAATCAGTGCAAGAGTTAAAATCCTGCTGGTAATGTTACTCTTCTGCTTCGCTGATTGAACCAAGGCCCTGTCAGGAAGAACAATTTGAGCTCATTTTATCTTCACTGGACTGGCTACCAATCTGACCAGCTGAAGCAATATTAACCACGTATGGTCTCGACACGGTAGATATCCAATGTATTATTCATGAGAGGTTTCGCAGTCAGGAATCTAACTAGTGCTACAAACTATTATTATACAAATAATTATGTTGAAATTTGATTTCTTTGTGCATCACTTTTAGGCAATAGATTTCAAGTGCAAACTTAAATTGTTAAGACTAACAGCAATATAGCCAATTTGTAATGAGGCAAGGTTAGCAGAGCTGGGACTTCTTGGAGTGTACAAGGATGAGAGGAGACTCGATAGAGAGTCTACAAGATTATGAGGGGCCTAGATCAGGTGGACGGCCAGCACCTGTTTCCCAGGCAGGATCAGCAAACACCAGAGGACATCTGTACAAAGTGAAGGGAGGAAAGTTTAGGGGAGATGTCAGGCTAATTTTAAAAAAATATATACATAGAATTGTGGGTGCCTGGAATGCCTTGCCAGGGATAGTGGTGGAAGCTGAAACGTTTGGGACATCTAAGAGACTAGAGAGACATGGATTAAAAAAAAGATGGTTACAGGGTAGAGAGGGTTTAGTACTTTTTTTTTAAAAGGAAGGAATATGGGTTGGCACAACATTGAGGGCCAAAGGGCTTGACTGTATTGTTCTATGTTCTAATGTACCCAGATAGGAATAGTATTGGGCACTCTGTAATAATGTTGGTCCAGGTTCCTTGTATCATTGCTGCAAGATTTTTCTACATACATGTTCAAAGGAAACCTTATGAATGTCCAATCCAGGAGAAACTCTCACAAAGTATTATTTGACCCTCCATCCTTATTTGGGCAGTTCCTGGGGCTAACTAGGACTCTCACCAATGATCCCTGGCCAGGATGCTAGAGGTATGCAGTCAAACCCCTGGTATCTCAAATTCAAGCAACTGGCAAAAAAATTGAGGAAAAAGAAATTAAAAATATAAACTAAATAAAAATCATAGGACAAATGCATGTTTAACATGAAAGTAAATGTTCTCTGAGGTAACACATAAACCTTTGGTGAAGATTGGAGCAAATATTCAGCCAGCAGAGGGCCTTGGTCGGGCTTTGCTCGTAGCAGCTGTTTGAATAAAGTTGTGTGAAGCAGTAATGGCGTCGCCCAGGATGAAGAGCTGGTTGATGCTGTTCGCTGTTGGGGTGACTTTTAAAATGTCTCCTTATCCCTATTTAACAAGAGTTGCCTCAGTCAGAAGATTTATCTGTAAACTTGAGTAGGGGGAGTTAATTATCTATAATATTATGGTTTGTCTTTCGGGCCAGGCAGCTTCATGGAGGGGGAGGAACCTGCAGATGCAGCAACGGTTAAATGTTTTCATAGAATGTGACTGAAAATAAAGTAAAATGCTTTAAGGTTTATACATTGAACAAACTTCATTTGCATGAATATATACAGTGTAGTATCGTCTTTTAAACTGTTTATTCTTAATGCAAGTGTATTAGTTAGGCATAGTAAGAATAAGTCTCAAGCAAATGGAAAATAAATTTATCCGGCATCTACCAATCCCCATAGGTGCCAGGGATTTTAATGTATTTTATTTTTATGGAGATCTTGATCATATCTATTTCTGGGCCAGCTCTCCAACCCCAACGTCCTGTTATCGGTCAGCAACGTGTCACCCAGACCCACTGTTCAAAGAAGACCTGCTGCACGGCACAGAGTGTCAACTTCCATTGAAGTACTGCTGGCATAACAGGGTTCTTTGTGTTAAATCTGCTTCTCCGTCTACTGGAGCTGACCTACCTACTGGGTGTTTAGTTTTAAGCAGTTTTGTTTTGGCTACGCATGGTTAATGTAGTGGTTAGCACAATGCTGTTCAGCATCAGTGGTTTGGACCGGGGTTCAAATTTGGTGCTGTCTGCAAGGAGTTTTTAAACGTTCTCCCAATGTCTGCGTGGGTTTTCCCTGGGTGCTCCAATTTCCTCCTCCCCTTCAAATCGCACTGGGGTTGTAGGTCAATTGGGTGTATTTGGGCTGCACAAACTCATGAGCCAAAAGGGCCTGTTTCTGTGCTGTATGTCTAAATTTAAAAGTTAAATTTAAATGATGCCAGAATGAAGGTTATGGGATAATCTCTGTCAATCAACCTCAGTCTACATGACTATGACTGAGGTTCCTTTTATGTACATAATTAATTTGGTACTATCCCACTGCTTACAACCAAGAAAAATTACTCTACATTTAATAAGTGTGTTTCTTCTGATTTAATTGATCACGTCCTGTGTGTCGTACTCCTGATCCACCCAAGCTCGCTGGCTGACCACAGCATTGTCCACACATGCTCTATTTAAGATTTGCCAGACTAATCTTCAGGTTACTTGGCTGCATCGCTGATGTGGGGACCCGAGTTTTATCCTAACCTCCAGTGCTGCCTGCATGAACTTTGCATGTTCTCCCTGTGACCGGGTGGGGTTGCTTCAGGCACTAGTTTCATCCAAAAGACGTGCTGGTAGATTTTCCAAGTGTCGGTAAGTGGCAAAGATTTAAAAGGGGTTTGATGGGTATGGAAGAAAATACACTGGAAGGCATAGAGAAATAAGGAGGAGGGAAAGGGGCTGGCTGGGAGCTAGCACAGATCGAGTGGGCCAAATAGTCTACTTTGTCATTGTAAGTAAACTGGTTCTTGCCTAATCCTATGGTTTCCAAACTGGAAATCATAAATCATACAATTTTGCCGATGTCTTGTTATCTTAGAATAGGCGTTAGATGAAGGAAATGTTATGGAAGGATGAATATGATTGCTTCCCAGGAGTAGGTACAGACCCTATAGGCCGAATAGCCTGTCAATGTGCATGCAGGAATAAGGTGGGATAAGGGGTGGATAAATTAGCCAAAATTCTCCCTATGTTATCATCCAGTTCGAGCTACTGTACTCCCCTGAATGACAAGTCAAAATTGGCCTTGTTTATGACCCCACTCCCCATCTCCCACCTTAACCCATAGATCCTCAACACTCAGAGGTTACTCTCAGACAAGGTTCCAAGCTAGCACATTGCTAGTGGGTTTGGGAGGATTAAGAGGAGGGAAGAATGAAGCAAAAAGTGAAAAATCACAATTTTGAGATAACCTTTCTGCAAGTAGCTGGCGAATCGTAAGGTAGGCCCAAAGTTGCTTTGTGAAAGAGGGGAGAACATATTGGTGCTTGGCCAGAATTATGTCTAGCTCATCTGTTGGTGATTCCACCTCAAACTGTAGGTCACTGTTTGCCTGGAAAGAAAAAAGAAGGCATCGGTCATCAAGTCTATAATTGAGATTAACATCACACAGCTGGATCAATGAAAAATATGTTCTCCACACACTTGGGTGAAACACTGAATTCTGCAGTGATTGTAGTAAAACACAAAATTGTTGGAGGAACTCAGCAGTGTCCATAGGCGGTAAAGATATACAATCAATGTTTCAGGCCTGAGCCCTTCATTATCTCCAATGGATGCTGCAAAACTTGCTGAGTTCCTCCAGCATATGTTTTGACTTGAGCACACACTTAAGAGCATTCACCAATGCACAGAACAAGAAAAAAATCTCCAGAAGGTTAACTTGGCCAGCAACATCACGGGCTCCAGACTTTACTCCATCAAGGGCATCGAAAAGAGACGATGTCTTAGGAAAGTAGCCTCTATCCTCAAGGACCCCCACCACCCAGGCCCTCTTCAATATGCTAACATCAGGAAGGAGATACAGGAGCCTGAAGACAAGCACTTAGAGGCACAAAGACAGCTTCTTCCCCTCCGCCATCAAATTACTTTCTCCTTTTTTCTTACACCATTTATTTTTGATGTTATTTATAGCAATATTTGTACTGTAATGTAAATAAATTCTGATTCTGAACTATGAAATGTTAGATCATAGGCGGAAGAGCATGCCAGATGAAGTTTTGACTAATTTCTACGTTTTGCTTCTCAAGATGTCAGTTCCAAAATTACAGAATGCAGATCTAGTTAAGAGCTGAATTTGATTGTCAGAAGCTAAAGTGAGCGAGGGTGAAACTTCTTGAAATTTTTGAGAAAATGCTCTTGTAAATACATTCTGATAAATGAATGTAGAAAAACAGAACATTAGCACCTTATACCAAGTTGTAAATTAGGTTAAGGAGACAAAATGAAATAAGAGCCAGTTAAGTTTAACTTGGGTGTTATGAAACGTTTCTTTCATTTTACCAGACATTTCAGCTAAAGTTACAAGGTGATGACAGTCACTGAATAATTTTCTCCTGCTCATACTGAATTAGCCCTCAACTTGACAACCTCTCGAAATTCATAATTAAGCAATTGCAAAGTAAGGTTACCAATATATTTCATAGGTGAGATCATTGCTGTTAAGCCTTTCTCTTAGACTTATCCTAATCCATTTCATTTTTAACCCATTTCCTATTAAACTTAATAATTCAAGTTACATTTCTTTTCCAAATTTCACTGAAAACATCTATAGAATTTTTTTATTTATTTAATTCAGTAAAATGTCCTCATCATTGCACATTTATTCAGCCTGACAAGCCTTTGTTGACTCCCTTTAGCAAAGTTATTGCCACATGAAGATAGATCAGAGAAACCAAACGATGTAGTTCGTTTAGAGCAATGGTTTTCAAACATTTTCTTTCCACTTACATATCACCTTAAGTAATCCCTATGCCATAAGTGTTCTGATTAGTAAGGGACAACTTAAGATGGTATGTGAATGGGGGAAAAAAGGTTGAGAACCACTGCTTGAGACCCAAATGTTAATGAAATATTTTGCTTGAGAAAAATTGTCATTGGCCCATTTTCCACATAATTAATCAATTAGAGATAATTAAAATGTGGTTTTCAAACTTTCTTTCCACTCATCCCACCTTAAGTCATCCCTTTACACAGAGCACCTATGACATAGGGAATACTTAAAGTGGGATGTGAATGGAAAGTTTGAAAACCACTGGTGTAGTGTTTTAGGAGGGGCATTTGTTAAGGTTCCACACAAAATGAGGTGAAACCAAAGACTCCAAATGCCATGATTGTAGTAAAAATACAGAAATGCTGGAGGAACTTAGCAAGTCTCTCAGTGTCCATAGGAGGTAAAGACATTTTGGGCCCGAGCCCTTCCTCAAGGTAGGAGTTAAAAAGACAGGTCTCGTGCACTGCAAATTGGAGGAGCAGCACCTTATCTTCCATCTGGGCAACATTAACATCGACCTCTCCAGTTTCTGTTAAACATCCCTCTTCTTCCTCCATTGCCTTTCCCCATCTTTCACAGAGCCAAATGAATTCTCACCTCTCCTCTTATCCAATTAACAGCTTTTGTTGGTCTGCACTTCTCCCCCTCTCATTCTTTCCCCTTTTTTCCCCCACCTTTTAATTTAGAAGCTGGCCTTTTAAAAAAAATACTTTTAGCAAGGGCTCAGGACAAAAACTTTACCTCCTATGGATGCTGCGATTCCAGCCGAGTTCCTCCAGCATTTGTGTTTTGGCCACGCAAAATGAGTTCATCCCAGACAGTAACTGACAGCTGTTAGAATATTAACAGAACCGAGCAATAAGGGATTAGAACAGGAAAACAAGGCCAAGGTAAAAGCACAGAAATGCTGGAAGAACAGTAGGTCTCACACCATCCATAGGAGGTAAAGACAAATGACGTTTCGGGCCTGAGCCCTTCAAGGCAGACCCCTAGATTAAAAGCCTCAGGAAGAGGGAAGAATTGGGGGGGGGGCAGGGGTACAGACCAACAGACAAAAAGGTGTTAATTGGTCTGTTAATTTTGTCTGGCAACTGATAACCACTGTTCAACAAGATTAAACATGGTCTCAACATGCAGGACTCTCTTCTCTTGCTTTTCTGTAAGGAGCACCAGAAAACACTAATGACAACTCTTTACAGCAGGAATGCAATTTCATGTAATATTTACCTGTCCTGCACTATTACATGACATGACAATAAAAGAATCTTGAATCTTCAATTTCTAGGCATTAATTTTCACACCAACTTATGAAGGACGCCAGCGTAGGAGAACAGTATTGTATTCCACGCTGGAGTATACCCTATCCTATTTTATTATCTTCTCCTGTGGTAATTTAATTATACTTATTTTTAATTTATTTTCCGAACCCATGTAGTTGCAGCAAGCAAGAATAATTTTAGTGCATTTCCACACATTTGCATGTCATAGCTCTTTTTCACAATGGAGACCCAATGCCCTCAGTCTTAGTGATGCCCTCTTATTCTATATGTCCTTAATTGAAACGGATTTCTGATGAACTGTTGTGGGTTCCACGTCTTGCAAATCAGCCATCTGAATGGGTCTCCTTAGAGGAATCTCATATTCATTTAAAAAGTGGAATGATTGGATGTTACTTGAACCCATTTCACTTTGAACTCCTGCATTATTTTTAATCAAACAGAACTCAATCCCAAGGCATATCCAAAATCATTTCATGTATCGCCCTATTTTCTAATAACCCTCTGGACTCCAGGTCCCTGTTCGCAGGGACGACCAATAACCATACGGTTTGTCCGCGTTTTACAGGACTGGTTTTATACCCAACCATACTGTAGTTTACCCAGGGACCCAGTCTGGACAAAATGTTATGAAAGGTTAATAAGTCCAAAGGGTTAAATGTTCACAATTAAGCTCCCATTTCTACTCTGAATTTCATTTCCCAGTAACTGTAGACAGATGGAAGAAAATTGTAATTTGTGTACATTCTAATGGCTGAGTGTGTAAAATATTGTCCCAGTGGAGATCTCAGTAAATTGAACTGGAAGATAGCAGATCCAAGCCTCCCTTTTTCCTGAGCTCATGCTTCAACACCAGGGTGTAGTTGTGGGGAAAAAAAAATCCAGGGCACTCTGAATGTGTTGGTGGTAGGTACAGTAACTGCAATCACATGGTACACAAGAGGTCTTAATGGACCATGAGGTCTTGATGTACTTGGAAGTCCTGGCCGGCTGCACCAGTGTGGCAAAGTTGCTGCAGATAAATGGATTGGAGTCAATCCACAGGACCATAAGAGTGCCAAAAGATCACTGGGGTCTCCCTCTCCCCCATCGACATGATCTATCGGCACCATTGTCTGAAGAGGGTGCACAAAATCGTTGAGGACCCCTTCCACCCTGCACACAGCATCTTTTAGCTGCTCCCGTCAGGGAAGAGATACAGGAGCATCAGAGCCAGCACCACCAGGCTGAGGAACAGCTTCTTCCCACGGGCAGTGAGAACGCTGAACGACCAAAGGAACTGCTCACACTCACCCTCAGACTCTCATTTGAACAAAGCAATATTTATTTAGATAACATACTTGTCCTGAATATGTATTGTTTGTCTGTGTGTTTTGCACGGAGGACCGGAGAACGCAGTTTTGCTGGGTTGTACTTGTAAAATCAGATGACAATAAACTTGATTTGACTTGAGCTCAAGGATTGACAAATAATTATTAGAACACTTGTGATATTATTAATCATCAGTTATTAGTAAAAGGAAACACTTAACTAAGAAACTGTCAACATCAACACCACTGCTTCATGTACTTACTGAGCTCGCTGACACCAGGCTCTGCAAGATGGAAGGAACGTTGTTTGTCAGTCTTCCTGCAATAATTAGTTCAGAGCCACTGAAATATTTGTCAAAGGTATCTTGGGTCACATCTGTTACATTTTCACCACCATAGTGCACCTCAATCTTTCTCAGCAATGGAGTGGCAACCTCTTCGTAGAAATCCTGCCATTAATAATGAGAAACACAATCAAAAAGCAAGTTCAATAATATCACACATTGTGAATGCATTTCCTTCTGACAGAACAGTGATTTCAAGGAGACCATCATTGGAAAAGTGGATGACCAGGGCCCCTTGGAATGATTCAGTGCAGGTTGATATTCAGCCAGTTGGTTGGATGCAGACTCGTACATTGCCCCATAAATAGGTTGAATGTGGACTTGTACCCTGACCTATGTGCTTGTTTGCAGACTCTCATGTTCCATTGCACAGTTTGTCACGGCTCCTAATACTTTATATTGGAGTGATTGGCACTGGACCCATATAGTAGTTGGATGTGGCCTGCACCATAGTGGTTAGATGTGTTCTCATACATTGCTCCATAGTTGAGTCGGTCATGGAATCAAATGCTGAGCTGTATTGTGATTGGATATGGGATCTGATTGCCTATATTTTGGTTGGATATGGGCTTAAAAATGCCCATGGAGAAGTTGAGTGTGAGATATGCTATCTCTGTAGCAGTTGGACATAATCCTATCATGGAATGGTTGGGCATATTGTGGTTATACTGTGAGAGCCAGGCAGTGGGTTTAAACATTGTCCTATAAACAGAAATCCCAGGGGAACTCAGCAAGTCTCTTAGCGTCCATAGGAGGTAAAGATGGTAGGTAAATATAGAAGGTAAAACATTGTCCTATGGAGTGATTTGTGTGTGCTACCCAGGGACAGTTAAATGTAGATTTCTTTACCATCGACGCAGTGATGAGGTACAAGTTCATTTACTACTTGAGTAGCTGGATGTGACTGGTGCGCTGCCTGTAGGTGGTAGACAGTGTTTACATTGCCACACCGAATGGATGGATCCAAGTTCAAATGCTCCACCGTCTTGACTGGCTGAGGATTCAAACCAGCAAGTGACATCCTTGGATACTTTCCAGCAAGATTACTGGACAAATAGAGGGAGCCTGCGCCAAACAATGCAGCTGCTCCATGATGCATCCAGATGGCTATCTCAGGAGGGCTTTGAGCGGGGAGCGAAGTAATGAGATCTAAATCAACCACAACTTCATGATTGAGATCAAATCCAGTTTGAGAGGATTGCACTAGCAGTGGCCAGGAGATGCATCACCATAACATGGAAGTCTGACGCCCCCTACTTATTACTTGCTGGAATATGGAAATGCGAAGTTGTGCTGCCCCCCGCCCCCAAGAAAAGACAATTTTAGAAAGAAATATGACGCATTTGTTAAAATATGGCAACCTTATTTGAATCATACTGGCTTAAGGATATAATTCACTTCCCTGAAAAGTTTTAAATACTAGTTAGGTTCATGGCATTGAATTCCTCAAGATCGAGATTATGCACATTAATGGAGGCTCAAACACTTTTTTTGGACAATTTTTAGAAAAATGTTAGTTGTGGGGGGTGGAGGGAGGAGAGATTTGGGCATCATATGAGACTAATTTAAAAATAATATTATGATGCATGTAATGATGTTCTATATATAAAAATGAAAATAATATTCAAAAAACCACAACTTTGTGTATCAGAAAACAGGCATTGGAGGAAAGGGGGGGGAAAAAAAATATTGGGTCACCAATAAAGGAATGGAGAGAATAACAAAACAGTTTGAGTAAAGAAAGCAGATCAAGATTAAAAATCAAGGGTGGCACGGTTAGCGAAATGCTATTACAGCACCTGCGACCGGGGTTCAGATCCCGCGCTGTCAAAGGAGTTTGTACATTCTCCTCATGTCTGCGAGGGTTTTCCCCTGGGGCTCTGGATTCCTCCCACCCTTCAAAATACACTGGGGTTATAGGTCAATTGGGTGTAATTGAGAGTCACGGGCTCGTGGGACGAAAGGGCCAGTTACTGTGCCGTATGTCTACATTTAAAAAAATTTAAATGTAAAAATAATTTAAATGAAGATAATGTTTTCAGAATTTTTGCCTGTATAAATATTCAAAAAGTCTAGTTAAAATTGAGGGTTAAAATTCCAGTTCATCAAATTCTCTATCAAAAATACATTAATAAAAGGTACTACTAGTATATTACAAACCTAATTCGAGATAATGAACATAACAGTTTGTTACTTTAATTAGGTATGTGATCAGAGTGATTCCATTTTTGAAGTAATATTCAGAGATCAGAACCATAAATTCTGAGCATTTCAAATCCCATCAATGATAAAACAAATCTTGAATTAAAAAACTAATTAGTATCGGTCGCCATGAAACTATAGATTTTCCATAAAGGTTCTCTGGGGAAGGTAAATCTCCCAGCCTTAACCAATGAGTAAATGAGAGTCCAAATCTATCAGAGTGGTTAACTTTTAATTGCTCTTTGAAGTGAGACAGCAGGGAACTTATGATCACAAAACATTACAGTGTAGGCCCTTCGGCCCTCAATGTTTTGCCAACCTATATATTCCTATCAAAAAAAAATAAACCCTTCCAACCTCATAACCCTGTACTTTTCTTTCATCCTGTCTAAGAGTCTCTTAAATGCCCCTAATGTTTCAGTCTCCACCACCAACCCTGGCAATGCATTCCAAGCACCCACGCCTGTGTTAAAAACTTATCCCTGATGTCTCCCCTAAACTTCCCTTCCTACACTTTGTATACGTGTCCACTGGTGTTTTCTATTCCTGGCCTGGGAAAAAGGTGCTGGCTTTGGGTGGAAGGTACAGAAACCTGAAGTCCAGCTCCTCCAACTTCAAGAACACACCACCCTGAGCGTAGCACAAAGCTTTCAACAATAGCAAACAAGATTCAAATCCGGCACCATCTGTTTGTGTGTACTCCCCATGCCTGAGAGGATTTCCTCCCACCATTAAAAATGTACCATGTTTCACCATTAAAAATGTACTGGGTTTAGGTCAATTGGGTGGCACGGGTTCTTGGGCTGAAAGGACCCGTTACCATGCAGCATGTCTAAAATTAACAGTCTCTCCCCCCACCCCCCACCAACAGCAATCAGGGTCTTGAACTTCCCTGCACTTCCCCAAACCTAACCTTAAGCTATTCCAGAATCAACTAAAGATTTATCTGTACTACTGAAACATTACAATATTTTATTATTCTATCCATTCATATTTATTATTTTTCTCTTTTGGCATATTGTCAGGATTTAATGTATACTTCAGTTGGTGAATATTACCTATGTGGCAGAAACAAGCAAGAATTTCAGTGCACAATGTTGGTAAATGTGAGGTTATCCATTTTGGAAGGACAAATGGAAGATCAGTTAAATGGCAAGCGAATGCAGCCTGTTGACGTGCAGAAGGGCTTGTGCATACATTGCCAAAGGTTATCAAGAAGGCAAATAGAATGCTGGCCATCGCTAGAGGGATTAAATTTCAGAGCAGGGAGGTTATGCTGCAGCCGTACAAGGTCGTGCAGTTCTGGTCTCCATACCTGGGGAAGGATGCCCTGGCTTTGGAGGCGGTGCAGAGGAAGTTCACCAAATTAATTCCAGAGATGACGGGGTTAGCCTATGAGATTGTGTCGGCTGGGAATGTACTTGGTAGAATTTAGAAAAATGTGAGGGGATCTTAAAGAAACAAAATTATGAATGGCATAGATAAGATAGAGTAGGGAAGTTGTTTCCATTGGTGGAGGAGACTAGAACCTCAAGATTCAGGGTGGTAGATTTAGGATGGAGATGAGGAACTGGTTTTCTCAGAGTGGTAAATTTATGGAATTGACTGCCAATTGAAGCAGTGGAGGTGACCTCAGTAAATATACTGTATTTAAGATTTGATAGATTTTTACATAGTAGGGGATATGGGGAAATGGCAGGTAGGTGGAGAGGAGCTGATCATTGAATGGCAGAGCAGGCGCGACAGGCCAAATGGCTTACTCCAGCTCCTATTTCTTATACATCTGGACATTGTACATATGTTCAGAATAATAAGTTCTCATCTCATGTCCATTCACCTGAACAGCAACAGTCAAATTCCGCCTGTCGAGAAAATAGGATTCATTGTCCCCTTTAAAACTAGGTTAGCAGCAAACCGAGAAGGGAGGCTCAAACCGAGAAGGGAGGCTCAAACCGAGAAGGGAGGCTCAAACCGAGAAGGGAGGCTCAAACCGAGAAGGGAGGCTCAAACCGAGAAGGGAGGCTCAAACCGAGAAGGGAGGCTCAAACCGAGAAGGGAGGCTCAAACCGAGAAGGGAGGCTCAAACCGAGAAGGGAGGCTCAAACCGAGAAGGGAGGCTCAAACCGAGAAGGGAGGCTCAAACCGAGAAGGGAGGCTCAAACCGAGAAGGGAGGCTCAAACCGAGAAGGGAGGCTCAAACCGAGAAGGGAGGCTCAAACCGAGAAGGGAGGCTCAAACCGAGAAGGGAGGCTCAAACCGAGAAGGGAGGCTCAAACCGAGAAGGGAGGCTCAAACCGAGAAGGGAGGCTCAAACCGAGAAGGGAGGCTCAAACCGAGAAGGGAGGCTCAAACCGAGAAGGGAGGCTCAAACCGAGAAGGGAGGCTCAAACCGAAGGACAAGCAGAAGTGATTTGTTAGCGCCAGAATGTTACCGTCAGTTGGTTGGAGGTGTTGAGGTTCGCTTGAATGCGCCGAGCTTCTCCTCGATTCTCCAGAGCAATCCTCTCCAAGAAGTCGTAGTCCACATCAAAGCCAATCCCAAGGCAAAAGAGGGAGTAATCTTCCTGCATTTGTCTCCTGACATTCCTCTGGATGGCACTCAGTTTAATTTCACCTTCACATGAAAGTTTAATGTTAAAGAAATTGAATTCTACTCCATACAATTATTTTTTTAAAAAAAGATATTGAATGTAAAGAAAAACTATATTAAACGAGACAATAAATACACAAGATAAATAATAAATATTCACAGCACTGTTAATCCTAATGCAAAAAGAGTGACTAAGCAAGGTACAGACAATCCATGATCAATGTAACGCGGAAGTTACATTACACGTTACTTTGGATTGAGACGCGGTCACTCACACCTTTGATCCATTACTTTAATTATACCAGTGTGTGTCTCATTAAGTGCTGGAAAACCTCCTCTCACTACCCTAAACAGAAACTACACCAGAATCACAGAAAGACCTGCTGCACTATTGAAATGCCTCCTCTTGCACTTACTGTAAATGTGAATATTTATTTATTGATCTTTTAATTTATGTACAAGAGTAATGTAGTGTATAAGATTCCAGTTCTTTTTGCAAGAAGTACCCATTTGTTTGCAGAAAGAAAGAATTTGGGGCATATGGACATCGCACTTCTGTGTATGACAATAAACATAGTATTCCAAACCTGCATTCTTACATGTCCCCTGTGGCTGATAGGATGAGACAAGAGGTCTCAAGTGGAGAACAAAGTCTCTCATGAGTGGTTTCTGTAGTCTGGTTATCAAATACTCTTGGATTAATCAGTACTTACCAACTGTGGGATCTCCATCAGAAACCATAATAATGAGGGACACAGATCGTGGATCCAGTAGCCCGTAGCTATCAGCTACTCTTAAAACATGAATGGCCGAGAGGATTGCCTCATTGATGTTGGTTCCTGATTTAAACAAGAAGTTGGTGGATAAGAACAGAAATAGGAGGCCAGTCAGCCCTGAATCCTACCCCATCATTCAACTGGATCAATGTTACCCTCTTCCCTGCTAGTTCCCCATAATCCCTCAGTCCTTTGAGCAGGGATCTATCTTCACCTTAAATAATGATCCAGCCCCCACCACTCTCTGGGACAGAGTTCCAGAGATTCGTCCCCCTGAGAGAAGAACTTCCTATTAACAGAAATCCTGAAGGAACTCAGCAGATCTTGCTGCGTTCATAGGAGATGTGTATACTACCAATGTTTCAGGACTGAGCCTTTCCTCAAGGTAAGTTTTTAAAAAAAAAAAAGACAGGCATCAGAATTAAAAGGCTGAGGGGGGGGGGAAGAGAGGAGAATGGGAGAGAGGAGTACAGACCACAGACAAAAGGTATGATAAGGGGACAGGAGAGAGGAAGGGTGAGAATTGATTCAGGGAGAGGGTTTTGATTTTGGTTCAGTGAAAGGAGACAGAAAATGGAAGAGAGGGAGAGCTGGAGGAAAGGAGACAATGGAGTGGATTGGGGGGGGGAAAGAGGTGGAAACCAGAGGTTGACGTTAATGCCATTGTGTTGGACGCCCAGGTGGAATATGAGGAGTGGTTCCTCCAATTGACAGGTTTCCTCCTTTCTTTCTTGGAGAAGGACTCAGGCCCAAAACATCAGTTATCTCTACCTCCAAGGGTCGCTACATTTACAGCATTTACTGTGTTTCTAAATAAATATGAGGACACGCGAGAGACTGAAGAGGGTTGAATTTGGAGCAAAGCTAAACTACTGGAGGAACTCAAAGGGTCGAGCAGTGTCTGTGGGAAAGAAAGAACAGCTAAGTCTTGATGAAGGAATCTGGCCTCAAACGTCAACAGTTCTTTTTCTCCCACACTTTACTCAACACTGAGTTCCAACAGCAGGTTGACTTTTTCAAGATGCGAATATTTGCCAATAATTCTTAAATTACCTCGTTGGCAATTCTTATTGTCACTGATAGCAAGTTCAAGATCATTCTTCTGAATCTTGCAGACACTAATTGTTCTATATCTAAAAGCAGATCTCTTTCCCTGATGTTAAGTATTGAGATTAGCAGTGAGCAGTTCTGTGGTATTCTTGCACATTCTCTATATACCCACCACCATTGGGCTGAATCTTCGCAATGTATTTTTTGGCCTCCTTGATATGAGCAGGGGTAGCTGGAACCAAGAGGTGATGCCAAAACCGGATGTTGTGGTTAAAGTCGATGATGGTGAATTGGTCCCGAGGGTGCAGATCTTCCAGAATCGTTGCCATGGCTTCAACAGTCTAGGTTGAACAATGAAGAATATTTCATGGTTGAGAATGCATTCGGGTTTGCTTTATTATTGGCTTCAGATTCCCACAACACATTACCGTAACAGTTGTCTCAGAGTCACACAGCATGGAAGGCAGCCCTTCAGCCCACCTTCTCTGTGCCAGCCATTAAGTAGGAGAGGCATAGATAGTGGACAGCCAGCACCTTTTTTGCCCCGGGGTAAAAGTAGCAAACATCAGAGGACATGGGTACAAGTTGAGGGGAGATATGAGGGGGAATTTTTTTTTATATAAATCCAGAGAGTTGTGGGTGCCCAGAATGCATTACCAGTGTGAAGGCTGGTACAATAGCAGCATTTGTGGATACACGAAAAATAGAGGGTTGTGGGTGTGAGGTAGGGAAGGATTAGATGGCTGAGTAGGTTTATATGGATTGGCACATCATGGGTTACAGGGCCTGCACTGTGCTGTAGTGTTCTATGTGTTTTATCTGTACCCATCCTATTTCCCCAGAAGATATTTCATATCTAAATCTTAACTGTTGAGAGAGTCTCTGTCTCCACCACCTCCTCAGGCAGTACGTTCCAGATTTCAACCATGTTCTACAAGTTCTCCTGCTGACCAGCCATTTCAATCCCAAGCCCTTTTCCCATATTGACGTCTGGCCAAGGTCTACTTTAGTTCCATGTTGACACTACATACAAATGGGGAGAACAACCCCTTGTATTCCATCTTGGCAGTCTCCAACCAGACAGCATCAACAATGACTTCTCCAATTTCCAGTAGCCTCCTCCCTTGTTTTCTACCCCTTCCCCAGCATTCCCTGATCCCTCTAGGCTCTCTCCTCTTCCCCGCCCCTCTCAAACTGCCCATCACCCACACTCTCCAGCTCCCCACCTCCATCCTACCCTCTCAAGGTGCACTTCTACAGCCCTCAGCCTCCTCACCTTATCTTTTTCCACACCCTTTCTCCACTCACCTTCTCCCCCTCCCACTCGTATTCACCAGCCAGCTCGTACTTCTCTCCCTCATCCATAACACCCCCACCCCCCGCCACCTTTTTGTTCTGGCTTCTGCCCCTCAATGACTTTGTGCACTTCATTCAGCTTCCCCTCAGGCTCATCTTACCTGAAGAAAACAATCTCAACCTCTCCAGCATCTCCCTGTAGTTGAGAAGGTCCATTCCAGGTAATATTCTGGTGAATACTCAGTTCTCTGTCTGGTACAATTGTTTTCTTCATTTAGTGCGCATCAGAGTCATACAGTTCTAAAAAGGTCCTATAACCCAACCTGCTCACGCTGGCCACACTTTCAAACTAGTTTAGTCAGTTGGTGTGGAATGGGGAAAACCAGTAGATGCGGCTGAATAAATTGAGCCTTTCTTAGCCCTCTGCCACCTCTCCCTTCACTTTTTTCTTCTACCCTGTCATCTGTATCCTCTTACCTGTTAGCCTGAACTCCTCCCCTTGCCCCTTCCTCCCTCCTCCTTTATTCAGGGACCTGCCTGATCTTCTACATTCCCAACGAAGGCCTCAGGCCCAAAACGTCGACTGCCTTTGAACTCCTGTGGAGGCTGCGTGACCTGCTGAGTTCGTCCAGCAATTTTGTGTGCTGCACTCGACCCCAGCATTTGTAGGTTCTCTTGTTTAACTTTATTTCATTTATACATTCTAGTTCAATAGTCATCCAAAAACCTAATTTCTTGGATGAAATTCCACCTGCCATTTTTCTGCCCATCCTACCAACAGATCCACATTAAAAAAAAACTACTGCTCAGTAACAAGCCCTTCCAGTCCACAAGCCTGTGCCGCCCAGTTACACCCAATTAACCCACAACTCCCGTACTTTTTTTTGAAGGGTAAGTGGAAACTAGAGCACCCCAGGCCCAGTGAGCGTACGAACTCGTTATAGACAGCGCCAGATTTGAACCTGGGTCGCTGGTGCTGTAACAGTGTTATGCTAACTGTACTATCCCCTCTGTAACTGGGACCACCTTCAAATTGGCAAATGGTAATCTCAGGTGATCTCAATGAAGGTAGTGTGGTATTGGTTAAATGCCAACCCTTGTCCATGGAAGGGTTAAAATGTATTCTGTTTTGATCAAACTTCGAGATCTTTGGATATTTTGTACAAATCTGAAAGACCCACGACACCTCTCACTCTCCACACACCACCTCCTATCGGGGAGAAGGCTTAAGAATATGAAAGCACACACCAACAGACTTAAAGGGAGTTTCTTCCATGCAACCATCAGGCTCCTGAATGAACCCCATTACAGTTCTCTCGTGCTGCCCTTGCAGGCTGCTATTTGATCAGCCTTTTCATTATCATCCTATGCTCTAAATTGTGCTCATTACATTCTCACGAATGAATATTGGAGATTACCTATTAGTTGTTCACAGAAGAACTCTGTACTAGATTTTTTAGTGACAAATTCACTTAAATGTGACATTGCCACTTACCATAACAGAATGACTGCATTAACACAGTGACAAGAGAATGTTACTACAAAGATGAACTACTGCAGGGCTGACAACATGGAAAGCTCAATGATGTAACACTAATGTCCCAAGATGAACCAATGGGAGGTAAAATGAATACATTGACTCAAAGCATTAGCTCTTGTTGCTTTCCCTACAGATGCTGCCCGACCTGTTAGGTATTTCCAGGATTTTCCTTTTGAGATATTGGGAGGAATAATAAAACAACCAGAGTCGCCAATACAGTGTGATGCCTCACAATCGTACCACCCAACTATCTTCTTGTTCGGAAAACCCCAGAGCCCTCTTGGTTCTAGTGAACTTCAGGTCACCTAATGTCCTAACTTCCCTCTGAATTATTAGGATACAATGCTTTGAAGATACCGAATTCAATGAAACATGAAAGTCTGCAGATGCCGTGATTGTAGATAAAAACAAAGATGCTGGAGGAACCCAGCAGGTCTTGCGCCTCCGATGCTGTGTGACCTGCTAAGTTCCTCCAGCATTTTTATGACTGACTCAAGAGCGCCTTAAAGCTTCTGAATACTTGCTAGTCCCATCCACAGCAAAACAGGCAGATCCACCCTGCAAACTGACATACCTGTTTCATCTTGATTCCCCACATCGAACCACTGACATCGATGACAAAAATTATGTTTTTCAGTAGTGGAGGCAAGTTGCTCGGGGCAAAATAGTGAACAAAATAGCCATCGGAAATCTGGAGCAAAACCAGAGAAATTAGTCATGATTTAGCACCAAGAAGTCACTCTCCAAAGTGAAAAGATGTCAATGGAAAATAAGAGGAATTGGGCCCAAATCTCAATGACCTGAAGGCTGCCTCCATTGAGCTCCCGTTTCACGTCATATTTCACAACCATACTACCATCGATAGCAGTGTCAAGACAGCCTGGGCATTTCCGTTGTTGGTCCAGAGTTGGCTTGAAGGAAAGATGAGCCTACAGAAACAAAATGGATTGTGAGTGCCCGTCCAAACAATGTCAAAATAAGCCGGAGTCCCCTGGATGTAGGTCAGAAGATTTCTATTCTGACAACTGATCAGATCGCCTTCTTGGAAGACTAAGTGGTTCAAAAGCAAAATCAGAGAAAATGTGGCAAGATTAATAAAGACAGGATTCTAATTAGTTAAGAATTTCCAGAAGTGTGAGCTCATTCAAATCACTATTGTTTGTATCCTACTTTATATCAAGTCCCAATCATCCATCGCACCTGTCCTCATTGACATACCCACCATCCGACTAAACATTTTCTCACCTTTAAAATGCTTATCCTTCTTTTCAAAGCACTCTCCCTTCTCCATTTCTACATTCTCTTGTCAGCCCTCCAACTGTATCTGGAACACTGCATGGAGTTCCAGTCTCCTGACTGGAGGAAGGCTGTACTGGTTTTGGAGGCGGTACACAGTAGGTTCACCATGTGGATTCCAAGGGTTGGTCTAGGAGGAGAGATTGATTTGTCTTGGACTGTACTCATTGGAATTTAGAAGAATGAGAGGAGATCTCTTGGAAACAAAATTATGAAAGGCATAGACTGAGGTAGGCAAGTTGTTTCCATTGGTAGGTGAGACAAGAACTAGGGGACATAGCCTCAAGATTTAGGATGGAGACGAGGAGGAACTGCTTTTCCCCAGAGGGTGGTCAATCTGTGGAATTTGTATTGAAGCAGCAGAGGCGAACTCAGTAAATATATTTAAGACAAGGTTGGATAGATTTTTACATAGTCAGGGAATTAAGGGATATGGGGAAAAGGCAGGAAGATGGAGAGGAGTTCAGCCATGATCTTATTAAATGGTGGAGAAGGCTTGATGGGCCGATTGGCTAATTCTTGCTCCTATTTCTTGTGTTCTAACCCTCAAGTATCTTACTCTTATTTGATTGCACCCATCCCCTCGGTTCTAAATTTAGTCGACTAAATATCACATTGTAAGTGGACGTCAGGGTAAAAGTAACACCATTTAAGTTTAAGCAAAATTCCCTTTATACTTTTGCATTTTCTCCTTGCTGACCATCAACTCAGGGGCACCTCAAGACTGTTTAGTCCCCTGTTCGACTCTATCTATACCTTCAACTATTTAGCAGTACTGCTCCAACTCATCTGGAAATTCACTGACCATACGACTGTTGTCAGCTCAACAATAGGTAATGATGAGTCAGAATATACAACAAATATACAACAGATTTTCAGTGCATTTTTAAATTGCACTGATGGATAAGACAAACTCATGCCTCAGAATGAGATCCAGAATCTGGTTACATGGTGCCAGAACAACAATCTTGCTCTCAACATCAGCAAGACCATGAATTTGATTGTGGGCTTTAGGAAGGTATGGCTGATTTGTCTCAGGCGGTCAGACCGACAATGTGAGCTACTGCTTCCTGATCTCCAAGTGCATTAATCAGAGGTACTGTGTCCCAGAAAAACCCCAGTCCTTGTAACACTTACCTTGTTCTCGCCTTTAGTGATATGAATCAGCCCATCGAACTGTGTTCCAAGCCTATTGGGTGCTTCAATGTAGGCAATGCCTTGTGGCTCAAATATGTAAACATCCACCTAAGGGAAGTTTAGATTATGTTTTTAGAAAGCACCTTGAATTCTGTAAATATAATAAAAATAGGAAATGCTGGAAGTTCTCAATAGATTAAAAACATCGGAGGAAAAATTTTCATTTCACCTCATGGACCAGACAGCATAACGGTTAGCGCAGTGATGTTACCGCGCCAGCAATTGGGGTTCCAACCCAGCACTGCCTGTAAGGAGTTTGTACATTCTCCCCGTGTCTCTGTGGGTTTCCTCCGGTTGCCTCCCACCCTCCAAAATGTACGGGGTTGTAGGTAACTTGGGTATAATTGGGTGGCACGGGCTCCTTGGCCAAAAGGGCTTGCGCCATGCTGCAAGTCTAAATTTAAAAATTGTTTAGAGTGATTAATTAATATCTGATGAACTGATTAAATGTACAATATGGAGGGAAATTGCAATAATACAGCACCATTAACAGAGGTACAACTTGAGATATAGAGGCTGAATTAAAGGAGGCTGGATATAAATTTGAATAGAGGATTGCTCAGCATTGTAAAGAGTTGATGCTAGATTTAGGAATGAATCAGGTTGGAGGTTTGGATCTGGCACTCGGATTGCCAATGGATCGAACAGAAATCAGTGCAGCTGCAGAGGTTGTGGAAATGCTGGAGGGAGAATCTCTGACTCTGAAGGGTCTCTTTTTTGCTACAACTTCCTTGCTATTACATAACATTAAAGAAATCTTGACAATAAAGGAAACTTGAACTCCACCTTTTGGAATTCAAATCAGACAGAGGTGATCCCATTGAATACACACTGATCAACACTCAGTTAATCGTTCACTTTAGATTTTTGTTAACCGAAGGCATGAGTACTGAAGTAGATTTTGGTCACAGTTACATTGAATGGACTTATCTATACCTGTAGTGTGATCCACCCAGTATGTGCAAGAGCCACACCTTTGTCAACACTGCATGCAGAGTGTTCACAAGTACCTGGAACTGCTTCACCAAGCTTCCTGGTTGAAGGACAATAATTTGCTCATAAAACCCCAGTCTTCGCTGTAACAGCTCTTGGCAGTGTAGCTCAAAGCCGATTTTGCTCCCTCCCGGAACATTGATATCAGCTTTAAAGTGTTCCATCTCACGGCCATATGTCCTACACACAGAAAGGATCAATAATTTAGTGAATGGTATAATAACCAATGATCTGTACAAGTCAGAAGACCTGGTTGGGCATGGATACTACCATTTCACTGATGATCTACCCACATGAAAGCCCTTTGACCTCCAATTCACCACTTAATTAAGAAAATGATCCATGACCTCAACTGGGTATGTAAATTTTTTTACCTAATAATCCCAGCTGCCTTTCCTTTAGCTCTTGCTTCTGCATACAGTCTCCTGGAAAGACTCTTTTCCTGCACAGATCCAACAAACGTGATGTCATTCACAGTCCTGCGAGAGAGGTGAAACATTTCAATTAAATGGAACGATTACACTTCAAGTTCCTTTTGCTCTTTTTAAAATTTATTTTTGAAATTTAGACATACAGCACGGTAACAGGCCATTTCGGCCCACAAGCCTATGCCACCCCTTATGTTTGGGACGGTGGGAGGAAACCAGAGCCCCTGGGAAAAACTCATGCAAGCATGGGGAGAACATACAAACACCTTATGGTCAGTGCAGGATTTGAACCCCGGTCCTGAGCATTGGAGCTTTAAAGGCATTGCACTAACCACTATGCCACCCTCATTAACTAAAACCCTTCCTCAATTTCTCTGGTTTCATAGCTCACTGGAAGCAAGCAGCTAACATTGTGGACATTGACCTGTGTTCAAATGACACCATGCCAGTGGGAGAAATTAAACTAAGCAATAGAGGAATTATGGGGAGCAGGTGAGTAGATGGATAGGGATCAGGATTTATTGTCATAGTCCAAACATTCATATTAGAACCATCTTACAACACTACTATTAAAAAAGTGCTCAAAAAGTAAGGCAGTGTCTTTGGTTCATTGATCATTCAGGAATCTGGTGACAGCAGGGGAAGAAGCTGTCCTTGTGCCATTGAGTGCTCATCTTTAGACTCCTGTACCTTTTATTCCCCCCCCCACCCCACCCCCTTTGTAGCAGAGTGAAGAGGGAACGGCCTGGTGATTGGGATCTTTGATAGAGGCTGCTTTTTTAAGGCACTGCCTCATGTAGATATCCTCAATGGAGTGAAGTCTGGTGCCTGTGATGTTGCAGGCCAAGTTAACAACCCTCGAGTTTATTCTTGTCCTGTGAGTTGGTGCCTCCCTACCAGGCAGTGATTCAACCAGCCAAAATGCTCTCCAGAGTACACCTGTAGAAATTTTCAAGAGTCTTCGGTGACATGCTGAATCTCCTCAAACAGCTCAAAGTATAGCCACTGGCGAGCCTTCTTTGTGATTGCATCAACATAGAGGCTCCAGAACAGATTCTCAGAGATGTTGACATCCAGGAATTTGAAGTTTTTGACCCTCTCCACTATTGAGCCCCTGATGAGGACTGGGTCATGTTCCCCCGGCTTCCTCCTAAAGTCTACAATCATCTCCTTAGTTTTGCTGACATTCAACACAAGGTTGTTGTTGTGCCATTCAACGAGCTGATTTATCTCCCTCCTGTAGACTTCCTCATTGCTGTTTTTGATTCTGCCGACAACTGTAACATCATTGGAAAACTTGTAGATAGAATTAGAATTGTGCCTGGCCACACAGTCGTGGGTGTTAGAGTAGTAGGCCAAGCACGCATCCTTGAAGTGCGCCTGTGTGAAGATAATCGTCGAGGAGATGTCATTTCCAATTCGTACTGGCTGTGGTCTTCCGATGAGAAAGTCAAGGATCCAATTGCAGAAGGGTTACAGAGATCTAGAGTTTGTAGCTTCTTGACCAGCACTGAGGGAATAATGATATTGAAGGCTGAGCTGTAGTCGATGAAGAGTCGATCTAGAGCTGAGTGGAGAGCCAGCAATATTGCTTCTGCTGTGGAGCGATTGTGACAATAGGCAAATTGCAGCAGGTCTAGATCTTTGCTTAGGTACATGTTAATTCTTGCCATGACCAGTCTCTCAAAGCATTTCATCACAGTAGAAGTTGATGCTACTGGGCAGCTCACACTACTCTTCTTGGGTACCAGGGATGATTGATGCCCTTTTGAAGCTAGTGGGAACCTCTGACTGCAGCAATGAGAGGTTGAAAATGTCCCTGACCCTCCAGATAGTTGGTTGGTGCAGATTTTCAGTACCCTGCCAGGTATGCTATCAGGGCCTGATGCCTTGCAAGGGTTCACACACTTGAATGACATTCTGACATCACCCTCAGAGACAGATCTGAGTCAATGGCCAGATCAACCATGATCTTGTTGAATGGCAGAGCAGGCTCAATGAGCTGGATGGCCAACTCCTGCTTCCATTTCTTATTTTCTCAGTTCTTTAAATGTCTAGAATAATTAGCAGAGATGATGAAAATGATTACAAAACTATCTGGTTCACTGAAGTCCAAGAGTCAGAGCATACAACAGGTCCTTCTGTCCAACTCATCCATTCTGATTGAGTTGACATTCTGTGCTAGTTCCATCTGCTGGCATTCAGTTCTCATCTTTCCAAACCCTTCCTGTCCTCCTGAGTGAGTTACTGAAAGAAATATGTGTCACGATTAGGTCAACATGTCACCTCAGCTTCACACATGGACTCTTAATTGCTTTCCACAGATGGTAACACAGCCTTGTCAACATCTAATCTATGAGGGGTATCGATAGACTAAATGCAAGTAGTCTTTTTTCCTCACTGAGTTCAGGTGAGCTACAAGTCAAGTTTATTGTCATCAGATTGGACAAGTATAGCCCGACGAAACAGTGTTCTCTGGACCTCAATGCAAAACAGACAGACACAACCAGACATAAAACACAGACAAGCAATACACATGTAGGACAGGTATTTTAATCTATAAAAATAAATAAATATTGTCTTGTACAATTGAGTGTCTCTGATGGTTAGTGTAACCAAGCACAAACAGAGGACATGGGTTAATAAGGGTAAAAGGGGAGAAGTTTAGGGGAAACATATGGGGAACTTCTTCACACAGGGTTTCTTCTGTACTTCTCTCCTACCGACAACAAAAACACTAAAAATTATATTACGTGAAGTGAAAAGAAAACATGACTTTCACTTAAACGTGCTGTGGCCTCGGGGGAGGGGTGGAAGAGGGGGTGAAGAAGTGGGGGTGCATGGGGCCCTCATTGAGGGTGGCTGTTCGAGAACCCACAGAGGTAATTTTCATTGTGTAACCTTCCTTTAAGTAGTAAAAAGTCCTTAACCTTCTTACATTTAAATGCTTAGAACATTAAATAGTCAAACTTGAAAGACAATAACCCCAAGGGTATCGACAAGAGCAAGCAGACAGTAAACAAAAAATCCAAAGTCCATTTGTTTCATGAAAACAAGGGTACTTTCTCAATTAAATGGTCATCAGAGACTAGTTTTTTTCATTTACTTCATAGTATCATATTTTTTAATATAATCAATGATTTACAAACACGCTTTCAGTCTCAATTAACCTAATGGTTAATTTTAGATATTAATCCTTTTAGTGTAAAGCAGACGAGTGGGAAATCTGCAGTTTCTTTGATTTTTGTCAACTTTATTATCCGATCCCCAAGAATGTCCTGCATGTGGATGGTCAGAGCTGCCAATCTCAACGGGGGCCCTACAGCTCCCCCCCTCCAACCGTGGACCACAGCACATTTAAGTCTAAAACTTGTTTTCTTTTCACCTCGTGTACTTTTATGCAGTCGGGAGAAGTGCAGAAGAACCAAAGCTTGACTGCTTCATAGGGAAGGGGGTCCCATAAATTGAGCAAGGTCCAAACAGGACCAAAGCCAAAATAAAAGGTAAAGAATGGACAGGCTATAAAATTTCCAGACCTGATTTTTGCATGGGGCTTGAATTGGGCTACATTTAAGTCACTCAATCTGGTATATGCCTGCGACAGGAAACAATGCATTCCTTCTGAGCTGGTGAGATCTCAAGATGAGGCTTTCCACTGCAGGAAATCCTTCCTCAGCACATGTGGAAGATGTTCCCTCTCTCTCCGACACAGAGGGGACCACATTGAGGGCACCAGGTGCAGTCGATGAGAATGAAGGACAGAAATGTGAACATGTATTGTTCACTGAAGAAAATTCCCTAGTAGGATAACCCCATTGTTTCTCTCAAATCCGTTCCTCCATATCCCTGCTGATTGTTGGGAGTTCTCTTATATACTTCCAGCAAAGTGACGAACCCCTTTTCATTTCTTATCTGCAAAGATGACTTCTTTTCTTTGACCCAAGAACCTCTGACCTTACTATTAGTCCAGACCAATGGAGAGGATGGCTTGCATTCCCAAGCTTCAGCACAAAAACTGGGCTGACCCTATAGTTAAAACAGTGAAACCCTGCTGTGTGGCACAGAGGGAATGCTGCTTTTTGAGGAGTTGTCACAACATCCTTGTACTCAACATGAGCAAAACTAAGGAAATGATGTGGACTTCAGGAAGGTGAAACCAGGGGAACATGAGCCAGTCCTCATCCAGGTGGGTCAGCAAGAGCTTCAAATTTCTTGGGGCCAACAACTCTGAAGATCTGTCCTGGGGCCTTCATGTCGATGCAATCATGAGGAATGCTCATCAGCAGCTATATTTTGTTAGGAGTTTGAGAAGGTTTGGTATGTCACCAAAGACTCTTGCAGATTTCTACAGGTGCTCCGTGGAGAGCATTCTGACTGACTGCATCACTGTCTGGTCTAGAGTGCCAAAGCACAGGACTGGAAAAGACTACAGAGGGTTGTGAACTTGGCCAGCGCCATTATGGGCATTATCTTTACTCCATTAAGAATATCTTAGAGGAAAGGTCTCAAGAAAGCAGCCTCCATCTTCAAGGACCCTCACAACCAGGCCTCGTTCTTCACACTGCTACCATCAGGAAAGAGGTACAGGAGCCTGATGAACACCCAGTGTTACAAAAACAGCCTCTTCCCCTCCGCTATCAGATTTCTGAATGGACAACAATCCACATACACCATTTCACATTTTTCCCCATCCTTCTACCCTTTAAAAAAAATGGTGTATTTATAAAAAATTAATTTATAGCAATATTTGCTCCTTAATCTAAACAACGCTGCTGCAAAAACAACAAATTTTGTGACATGATCCTGACAATAAACCTAATTCTGAAGCAGAGGCTCATTTCTCTTCCGATTATCATTCACACATGATCTCATAGCAGAGTTTCAAGTTCGAGGAGGTGAATTATGCCTGGTGTCCATATCAACAGCTCCCATGATTAAAAAGCCCCATTGCAGGTCTTTCGGGGGCTTTGCTGTGCAACAATTGGTGCTGCCAAATTTATCAAAAAAAAGCTTTGCAATTGAATTCTGTGCAATGTAATATAAAAGGCACTATACAAATCTTGACGGAAGTGAATTTATAAAGGGAACGGACTTAGATTTACTAATCACAGAACACCGATGGCACAGGGATTCCTGAAAGTGGGATGCGAGTGGGAAGAAAAAGTTTGAAAACCACTGTTTTAATTGTCCCTCATTGGCTCGTTAGGTGCACGGTTTCATGATTCCTAAGGCAATGGGGCAAATGAATTTTTCTCAAGGGATATATTTCAGTAACAATCGAGTCTAGGCAGTGATTCTCAACTTTCCCTTCCCACGCACATACCACCTTAAGTAATCCCTTACTAAGGACAGAGCACCGATCCCATAGGGATTACTTAAAGAGGTATGTGCGTGGAAAGAAAAAGGTTGAGAACCACTGGCAGTCAAGTCAGGTCGGTCTTGATACAGAGTCCCGAACCGAAATGTCAACTAATCCTGTCTGTCCTGCTGAATCCCTCGTTGTTTGCACACGATTCCAGCCCCTTCAGTTTTTGGGTTTCCTTTGGATTTGGACCATCCACTGAGCATCACATGTCCCTTCTCGGTGTTAGAAAATACTTTGTGCCCAAGAACTGTTTCTCTGCTTCAAGGACTCACATTGTGAAGTTGGTGATGTACGCTCCCTTGGGAATCTTTAAGTTGAACTCTACATTCTGCGCACTCGATTCCTTGTTGCGGATTTTCGTGCTGAAGACCGTTTCAGCAAAGCGTGACGTGATGATGGATTGAACTTTGTAGCTTTGAATGACGAAATGATCAGCAGTAAGATTCTATGTGATAAAGCAGAGATCAATAAATGCATTCGATCATAAGACTTTGGAGCAGAAATGGGCAACTCAGCCCTTCGAGTCTTCCACGCTATTCGATCCATTTTCCCACTCAGCCCCACTATCCGACCTTTTCCCCATAACTGATGCCCCGGCTAATCAAGTTATCCATCTCTGCCTTAAATGACTTGGCCTCCACAACCTTCTTCGGCAACAAATTCCAGATTCACCACCCTCCGGCTGAAGAAATTCCTCTGCATCTCTGTTCTAAGTGAACACCCCTCAATCCTGAAGTTGTACCTCCTTGTCCTAAACTCTCCCACCCTAGGAAACAACCTTTCTACATTGATTTTGTCCATTAATATTTTCATAAGTCATGAATTTCCTGCAGATTTTTAACAATAGAAGACTTAGGAAGACATTTGCTCCTTTAATCCTCATCAATAGTGTGAAGATCGTTATCAATGAAATTAGATCCATATTTAAATTTTGATATACAGCACGGGAACAGGCCCTCCCAGCCCTCAAGCCCGTGCTGCTCAAATACCCAAATTAACTTACACTCCCAGTACATTTTGAAAGGAGGGAGGGAACCGAGCACCCGGAGGAAACCCAATCAGACACGGGGAGAACGAATAAACTCTTTACAGACAGCGCCGGATTCAAACCTGGGTCGCTGGGGCTGTCATAGTGTGGAGTTAACTGCTATTCTAACCGTGTTGCTCCTACACTAACTATGCAACCCCCTACTATAACCATGCCACCCCTTATGCCAACTATGCAGCCCTCTATGCTAGCCATGCCACCTCTCCGCTAACCGCTAGAGTTTAGAGCAGGGGTGGGCAAATTGTGGCCCGTTGCAGATTAGGAAATAAAATGGCAGTGCTGCCACTGGTGTGGACCCGCAGAGAGTAAAGTTTCAGCACTCCTCTGCAGGGTCCAGCCATCTATTCCAACTGCAATCTGCTTTGTACAGTCTCTAAACAGCCTGTTAAAGGAGCTGATGGTGGTTGGAAACTACAAGGCTTAATACTTTTTGACCCTTATATTTTTCTGCTGGCCACCCCCAACCCGAAAAGTTTGGCCACCCCCAACCCGAAAAGTTTGGCCACCCCCAACCCGAAAAGTTTGGCCACCCCCAACCCGAAAAGTTTGGCCACCCCCAACCCGAAAAGTTTGGCCACCCCCAACCCGAAAAGTTTGGCCACCCCCAACCCGAAAAGTTTGGCCACCCCCAACCCGAAAAGTTTGGCCACCCCCAACCCGAAAAGTTTGGCCACCCCCAACCCGAAAAGTTTGGCCACCCCCAAGCCGAAAAGTTTGGCCACCCCCAAGCCGAAAAGTTTGGCCACCCCCAAGCCGAAAAGTTTGGCCACCCCCAAGCCGAAAAGTTTGGCCACCCCCAAGCCGAAAAGTTTGGCCACCCCCAAGCCGAAAAGTTTGGCCACCCCCAACCCGAAAAGTTTGGCCACCCCCAACCCGAAAAGTTTGGCCACCCCCAACCCGAAAAGTTTGGCCACCCCAACCCGAAAAGTTTGGCCACCCCCTAGTTTAGAGTTTCCATGTGTGAGATCATCAGTGGGTATTGCAGGGCAGCAGTTGAAGGGTTTCTACCAGAGGAAAAATCTCAATTGAGTCATAATTACAAGATGAGGGTGGGGGGCATTTAAAACTGAACAACCTCACTAGTGAATCTCTGGCATATTCTACCCCAGATCACTGGGGCATTTGGAGGCAAAGACAATTTTTGAAGCAATGGGGAAATGAGAGCTATAGAGAAGTAGAATGACATAGAAGATGAATTGAATTGTTTATTGTTAGGTGAACAGTGTGAAAATTTTGTTTGTGTATCAGTCAACCCATACTTAAGTAAAGCAGGCAATAACACAACAGAGCAGGGTTCAGTGTTATAGCACGTCAAAGAGTGGAGGGTTTTGAGAGAAGAGGATAAAGTGCAGATCACAGGGAAATGTACAGGTAAACAATGAAAGGTATCTTATAATGATAGGACCATTCATGGACAAACTGTCTTTGAACCTGGAGGCTCGTGGTTTCAAATTCATGCACCTTCTGCTCGGTAGAAGCGGGGAGAAGAGACGGACACGGCTGGGGTGGACCCTTTACTAGCTTGGCTGCTTTCCAGAGGCAGCTGGAGGTATAGGCAGAATTGATAGAGGGGAGATTCATGACTCGAGTTGTGTTCATACCAATATTCCCTCTAATTTTTAAGCATCAGTGTGTGCAAAAATCTTTTGTGCAATTTTAGTCTCCTGTGCTAAAATGTGCGCACTGAATGCTTGTGCAAATGTAAACTTGAATTTGTTTTAAGATAATTTTGATACAGCCTCTTTCACAGCTAATAAAACTGTATTGGCATGTTTTTATTTAATACAAGTATTTTTGCATTCTACGAAGTGACATTTAGTTAAAATTTTATTCTAAATGTTCTGTTTGAGTGCACATTAATTTCCTTTGTGCACTGGTTGCAAACTGTGTGTGTGTGTGCGCACACAACTGAGAGGGAACAGCACTCATAGTGCTTTCTTGCAGTCGAGGACAGACCAGTTCCTGTACCAAGTTGTGATGCATATGGAAAGAGACATGAAGCCTGGGGCAGATCAGAACTGATAATATTGATCAATGGGTTATTGAGGACACCAAACAACCCCTTTACCACCCTATCTACTTGGGTTGCCACTTTTACAGAACTATGTATCTGCACCCCCCGGTCTCTGTTGTACAACATTCTCCAGGGCCTTACCAGTCACTGCATAAGCCCTGATCTGCTTTAACCTCCCAAAGTGCAAAGCTGAACACTTAAAAACACAGAAGGTTTCACAGTGTCCTTAGGAGGTACAGATGTATTGACGTTTTGAACCCGAGTCCTTCCTTGAGGAACTTGAAACATTGGTAATACATCTTTACCTCAAGGATATAGCAAGACCTGCTGAGCTACTCCAGCATTTCCGTATTTTTACTGCAACATCATCTGCAGACTTTCGTGTTTCACTCAAAATTGAACACTTGCTTGACATAACTGCCATCTGCCATTCATTTGCTCCTGTTGTAATCTCAGAATAACCTTCAATATCCCCTGTACGTTTAACTGATGAAATCTAAGCTATTAACCCCTTTGCCTCTTCCTCTGTCCAGCAAGACACATCTTCAAGTCCCTCTCATTCCCTGGACTCCTGTTGTAAGCCTCCTTTGTGCAGGATAATAAAAAGTTTGGGAACTATTGGATAACAGAATGAATGAATGAGAGTTTATGTATTAAACCAATAATGCTGCTTTGTACAGATGTCCATACTACTAGCTGTGCAGAGCATGTTTGAATATCTACCCATCAGCAAGCTGACTGGGGAATAACTCTCTAATCTTAACTGCCCACATCCTGTGTTTGAACCTTTCAATTGAATATTCCTTCTCTCATCCATTCTCCAAATATGAACTTATCAACCAATTCACTAAACCTATCATTTAATCTCCAAGAGGACTGAATAATAAATTGTTGCTGAATGTAATCAATTGCATGTCCACCCTCTGGGAGAATGAACAAAATTGCACTGAACAACCTCGCAGACCTTTCAACTGTCAGCAATAAATGAAAGAGAGCAAACCTTGTGACACATACAAATTATTTACAAAAGTATCAGTGAGAGCAAAGAAGCCAATAACCCACTGGTTGTGCAAACTCCACAATCAATAGGTAGGTAATGGTTAAACTAAGCAGAAATGTCAAACATTACAGACCAGAAAGATCTCACCTCTTCCTCCTCGTCTTCTCCATCTTCACTCCTCTGTCAAAAACAAGGATGAAATGCTAGTAAAACAACAATTTCTTTACATTAAGGGCATCAGAGACCAATGTAAAATGTTATGATTTGAACTGTGGAGGATTAACAAATGGAGCACCAATATTAAAATAGATCCAAAAAGTCACTTCTTTTGTGAATAATCTAACTCTGGGAGTTTTTAAATGCGGCTCAAGAATTTCTGCAGATACTTTTGCTTCATCGTTTGATCATCGTTGATAGTCATTTGCCCTCAAGTTCTCCAAAGAGTGTGTTTTAGCAGTCTTGGCTACTCTTTACCATCAGGGGTCTGTCTCTTGAACATTCAAGTGCTTTACCAAGAGTAGTCTGTTCCTTAATCGTTTAAGAGTTTCCCTTGGGCAAATAACAAGAAGTGGAGGGACTTAGTGGGTCAGGCAGCATCCTCAGAGAGAAATGGACAGTCAATGGTTCAGGCCAGGATCCTTTTCGTTTGAGATTGGTAATGGGCTTAGCCTGTCATGGAGAAGGCACAGCATTATCTTACTCTTCAACACTGTTGAATTGAACTTTCTTGGGAGCAAACAAAATATAGGTAACTGCACGAGCCATTTGCAGAGCTGGCTCCAGGAAGATTGACTGTTCCGGTTCGCTTTTTTTAAAAAAATTGAATAAATGAGCACAATGTCATTTCAGAATCAGGTTTATAGTCACGAACGTGTCATGAAATTCGTTCTCCAGTGACAGTATGGAACAAAGTGTATAACTGACGATAAATTACAATCAAGTAAATGCAAGATTAAAAAAAGACATACAAAAAAGAGAAAATTAGGTCATAAATCATCCTTGAGATGAAGAAGCTATTCATGTAACATTGAGGGTGTGTCTTCAGGTGTGGTGGCTTTTCTGAGTTGTGAATCTCACCGATACACCAAAGATTCTCAAAAACTTCTACAGGTGCACCATGGAGAGCATTCTAACTGGTTGCATCACTGATCCCTGTCTGGTACAGAGGTGCCAATGCTCAGGTCAGGAAAAAAAGCTCCAGCCTGCGACATCACGAGCACCAGTCTTAAAAAAGCAGCCTCTCTCCTCAAGGACCCCCACAATTCAGGCCATGCCCTCTTCACCCTGCTACCATTGGGAAAAAGGTACAGGAGCCTGAAGACAAGCACTCAGTAGCACAAGGACGGCATCTTTCCCCCTGACATCAGAATCCTGAATGAACAATGAAACAAAGACTCACTTTGACATTTTCTTGCACTATTTTTATTTATTTTGTAAGATTTATAGAAATGTTTGCCTGTGAGGCTGCTTCAAAACACAAATTTCATGACATGTTCATGACAAATTCTGATGCTCTCAGCTCAACTCCAGCTACAAACACATATATTAAAACCAGAGGGTTAGGAAAATGTTCTAACCCGTGAGCCACTAGGAGGCTCAATTCCAATGAGATCTGTCCCATTTTGTCTGCAGCAAGGATGATTTATGGCCAGCAAAGTGACAGATGTCAGAAATGACGCAAACTCAATCGACTTAGGACTCAGAGCTGCATTCATATTACTTCGGTTCAGATTGAAGTCCTTATCTCTGAGATACCAGTACATACTGTGTTAGCTCAGAGATGTTAATTTTCTGGTGAGTATTGACAAGATTTTCCCTTCTCAAGCTATCTCTCCATCACTAAACCATTGAGCATCTTCAATCAGGAAAACAGTAGTTAGAAAAGACTGATAAGTACCAGATATAAATGCAAAAGAGAAAAGTACCACATCACTGAATCACAGACCAATGCTTTTCCTTCTTCATGAATGCAGTAAAAATCAGCATGTCTCTCTCGGACCTCATCCAATGGAACTAAATACTGATGATTTGAATGTATTAATGGAGAATCAAAGCTGACATTTTATCTTCAAAAAGAAATCAAGTCTTCTTGGTACATTTCTAACCCTAGAATGCTAAATAGTATGCGGACTTTATGATGCCTAATGAAATTAGTACAATATTTTCTTTAGTTTTTCCAGTTTCTGTTAAAACATAACTCTTCTGGTGGCCTTTCCCCAGTTATCCCTCTGTCCCCTTTCCCAGAGCCAAAATTAATTCTTACCTTTCTTATCATATCCAATTAAGACCTTTTGTTGGCCTGGAATCCTCCCCCAGCCATTCTTCAGTCTTTATTCAGACATCTTTCTGATCTTTGCTTATATTCCTTGAAGGGTTTAGGCCTGAAACTTCAGTAGTTCATCTTTACCTCCTGTAGATGCTGCAAGACTGGCCGAGTTCCTCCAGCATTTCTATATTTTTCTCAATATTAATTCTCATACTTTGACTTCATTTTAGGGAAGTTAGAGAGTACTTCACTTTCTCAACATTTTTTGCACAAATTTATTTCTTTTAAAAAATGTAATTTATGGCAATATTTGCACCTGTGACGCTGCCGCAAATAACGAATTTCATGACATGTTCATGACAATAAATTCTAATTCTAAACAGTAACTGTTGTTTGTGGAACTAAAACCACTGTGTGTTGGATTATAGAACATGATTTGTGACGTAATTGCTGCTTTCTCCCTGAGCATTCACGCCCAGGTTGGAGACAGGCAAGTACAGCTGGAGATCTGACTCCAACCACAGGGTATCGACCAACAATAACTGCTGTCACTTTCCTGTTTGTGGAAGTGTGCAGCTTGTTCCTGTGTTATAGCAGTGACTTAATTTACTGCATTGGTTGTAAAGTGTTTGGAAGGGTTTGAATAAAGCTGAAGAAATTTATGCCTCTTAATTACCCATATATTTGTTAAGGAAAGCATGACTCTGGCAGCTTCCTAACATTTCAGAACCAGGGTCGAAGGTGTAACCTGGATGCCTTGAACTTAGCTTCGCCCCTACAGCAGGAGTCGCAGGTACCAGAGGTCCTCAAAGGAACTCTCGTTTGCTCCTCTTTCCTGCTGGACAGTGATGCTGCACCTTTACAGGGCAAACATTGGAAAGATTTTTGTTTACTTTATGTACGTGACAATGAATGGAATCTTGACCTTTGAATAAATTCAAATTAATTTCAAATCTGAATGCAGTCCAAAATAATTCATTAACATTTACAAAAGTAACCACTGTAAATCTAAAAGGAAAACAGCTTAGAGATGCAGCACAGTAACAGGCCCTTCCAGCCCACGAGTTCACACCACTCAAATACACCAATGATCCTACAAACCCAGCAGGTCTTCAGAACATGGGAAGAAACTGGAGAATCCAGATGAAACCCCCAAAGTCATGGGGAGAACATACAAACTCCTTAAAGACAGTGGCAGATTCAAACCTGGGTCACCAGCATTGCAATAGCAATGCTCTAACCACGACACAAACCGTGCAGACCCCAGATTCTCTGGGAACATTCTTCAGAAGGGTGCTTGACCACATTCGTACCTTGTTATCCTCCTTGATGGCCTCGTTTGGCTCAAGGAAGGCTGTTAAGTTGGAAAGGGTGCAGAGCAGAGTCATAAGAATGTTTCTCTGAAACTGAGGCAGATTTTTAAAAAAGAGTAGGGGGAAATGGGGAAAAGGCAGGTAGGTGGAGGAGTCTATCATCAGATCAGCCATGATCTTATTGAATGGTGGAACAGGCTCGATGGGCCATATGGCCAAATCCTGCTCCTATTTCTCATGTTCAGCAGAAGCTAGATAGGTGACAGCCTTTTCTCCCTGAAGAGGGACCTGATGAATTCTCCCCACACAGGTGAATCTAAAAAGGCAAAAATTTTACAGGGCCCCAGGAGGTCTTTTATCACAGAGGGTGGTGGGCATATAGAACAATTTGCTAGAGTAAGTGTGAGAGACAGGTACAATTGTAATATCTAAAGGACATATCGATGGGTACTTAGATAAGAAAGGATTTGAGCAATATGGGGTGAATGAAGGATCCACGCCATCATCACACACTGTTCTCGTTGCTGCCATCAGGAAAGCGGTATCGTTGCCACAAGACTCACACCACCAGGTTCAGGATCAGCTGCTCCCCCCCTCCACCATCAGACTCCGCAACAACAAACTCAATCAGGGACTCATTTAAGGACTCTGACCTTTGCACTTTATCAATTTTTTCCCCTCTGTATTGCACAATTGTTCACTTTTTAAAAAAATTTGTTTACAAGTGTTCATATTGTAAAGTTGTTTTCACTACTACTAAGTGAAAATTCTGCCTGCAGGAAACAGAACCTCAGGGTTGTATGTGATGTCACGCATGTACTTTGACAATTAATCTGAAATCTGAATGGGACTGGCATAGGTAGACAACTTGATCGGCATGGACAACTTGGCTGAAGGGTACATTTCTGTGCTGTAAAACTATGAGAGTTGTATTTATAACAGCACCAGGAACCTCTACTCTTGAACTCATCTGTCTTGGCTAATCCCTTCTCTTAATTGCCTTAAAAGCATCAAAGGAAATTAGGTTTGAACAATAAATGTTAACCTTACTATCAACGTCCACATCTGATGGGATGCATTTTAAAAGAAGCACTTTTATCAACTAGTCAAGAATAGAGCATAGGAACTCTGCTCAAGAGTTCTGGCCAGTGCCCAACTATCTCACTAATAAAATAATCATTAACTTGTCTGACGGCAACTTGCCAATAACCTTTGTTGTCAGTGGCTTATTTTCTTCATTATTGACTGAGAGATGCTTTGAAGAGTCTTTCTCAATGAAGGGTCTTTCTCATCAGTCAAGGTCTTGAAGGATACAAGAGGAAGTGAGTGAGGTTAAAATTACATTTAGGTGCACATTGCAGACCAGTTTAATAACAGCAATAAGTAGGGAGGCACAGTTAACATAGCACTGTTACAGTACCAGCCACCTGGGTGCAAATCCCCACTGCAAGGAGCTTCTACCTTCTCCCCACATCTGCATGCGATTCCTCCCACTGTTCTAAAAACATACGGCAGTTGTAGGTTAATTGTGTATAATTGGACAGCACAGGCTGGTGGGCTGGAATGACCTGTTACCATGCTATAACAAAAAAAAATTAAAAGTTGTGGAAAGGAATCGAGTATTTTGATGTTTTGACAGGAACTATCATATTTAAACAAGAAAGTCTGCAGATGCAGATGGTCGATCGTATGATTTGAGCAATATTGATTTTGAGGATTTTAATAGAAGACCACAAAGCAAGAAATATTCTCATTTCCCAAGAAGGAAGAGTGGATTCAATGTCACTATATTGTATTCCACCAGTTCATTTACAAGCCAAATTATTACAGTAACCTGCTGTCAGTTTAATCAGATTTACACATACTGCACCTTATGCCGTTTCTCATGTGCGTGTAAAATTACTGGAGGATCATCTCCAATGTTTTCATGTTCAGGAACTCCAATGCCCTGACAAAGAATGAAGTACATGGAATTAAAAGTCAAACAATAACAGAGACTTCCTTTGAATTAAAAAGGTTTCATTAACTCAACAGCACAACACAAACTGGGTGAATTTCAGCAGACATTGTGATACCATATTGACATGCTGGCCCAGATGTTGCCATACCAGTTGGCAAGAATCTGCTGCAAATTATAAGGTGAACATCAGCCCATGAGCCATTCTTGGTGGCCATAGGGACAAATCCGCAGGGCAGAGAGGCAGGAAATAGGTTCAGTTTCCACAGTTAGTGAGATGTTATTGAAGCACCAGTGATCTTGGTTTATATCCGGCACTCTGTAAGGAGTTCTCCCCCGTGCTCTAGTTTCCTCCCATATCCAAAGATGGGTGGGTTATGTCAATTGGTCACATGGGTTTATTTGGGCAAAGGGGGGATGCTATGGGCTACAAGGGACCATTAATATGCTGCATCTCTAAATTAAAACATTCCACTGAAGTCCTGTTCCCCTTGATGCCCCCATGCAAGGATAGGTGAACCGTGACCATAACGTACACCATCTTCTTCACTTAGTAGAAAGTGTCAGAGACCAGAAGGCCAAGGCTTCTTTGAACATAGCAGAAGCATTAGAGAGGAGGCAAGGAAATACATTTATTTGTTGACTGGAACTCACTGACAGAAGGGCTAACGTAGGCATAAATATAAACCCTCCTGATCGTTCAAGTAGTTGGATGTGTGCATGAGGAATCATTATCTGCAGGACTGTGGATCTGCATTAAGGGGAGATTACTCCAGAGAGCTTTGCTTTGACATGGACCCAATGGCCTCCCACTATGCCATCAATTTTCCATGTTTGTCAAAGGTGTTCACTCTAATTTAGGGCATCATTTAATTTAAATATAAACCAAGTCCAGGCTGAGCTCAAGGGGGAAATCAGAGCATTAAAATGCACAAGGAGCATTTGATGGATCTGGAGTTTAGAAGGATGAGTGGGAATCTCATTAAAACACACTGAATATTGAAAGGGAGTAGATGTTTCCAGTAGTGGGAAAGTCTAGGACCAGAGAATATTCCTTTGAAAGACATTCCTTTAGAACAAAGATGAGGAATTTCTTCATTCATAACCTGGTGAATCTGTGGAATTCATTGGCACAGACAAATGTAGAGGCCAAATCTTTGGGGTAGATTTAAAGCAGCAGTCGATAGGCTCCTGATTAGTAAGGATGTTAAATGTTGGGTGGAGATGACGGGAGAATAGGGTTGAGAGGAAGAATACATCAGCCATGATTTGAATGGCAGAGCAGATTCAATGGACTGAATGGCCTAATTCTGCTCCCAGGGATAGTCTTATTTTCAATAAATAGAAGAGGAAACTCACCAGGTGAGCTGTTTGAAGGGTTGACGTGGAGAGGGTGCACAACTTTGTCACGTGAAGTAGAAAGGAACAAGAAAGAATGAAATGAAAGTACAAATGATGTAGAATTAAAAATTCGATCCAATGCAAATGTTGGAACTCTAAATTGTGTGTTTAGGAAGATAAATTTGATGTTAACTGCTAGGTTCTGCTCTAATTCTAATAGAATAGAAATAAATTAGAAATTGTAAATTGTTGCTTGTGGAATCATAGCATTGAATGGAGCAGCTGAAAAGGAGGCTATTCAACCCATCTGGTCTATGTTGGCTCCTACTTAAACAATCTGGTCATAATCTTGCTTTATGACCCAGCAGAGGAGAAGAGGGTGACCAAATTTAAGTTCTTGGGAGTCACCATCTCAGAGGACATTTCCTGGACCCAATGCACCAATGGTACCGTGAAGAAAGCACCTCAGCCCCTCTACTTCCTCAGAAGATTGCAGAAGTTTGGTAGGACATCAGAAACTCTGGCAAATTACTACAGAGGTGGTGGAAAGTATGCTGACTGGCTGCATCACAGTCTTGTTTGGGGACACCAACACCCCTGAGCATAAACCCCTCCAAAAGGTAGTTGACACAGGCAAAACCCTCCCCACTATCAAGAACATTACAGGGAACACAGCTGTCAGAGAGGAGCAGCAATCATCAAGGATCCACAGCTGTTCTCACTGCTACCATCAGGAAACAGATACAGGAGCCACAAGACTCACACTACCTGGTTTAGAACAGTTGCTCCCCCTCCACCAAACAACAAACTCAATCAAGGACTCATGTAAGGACTCTTAATTTTGCACTTTGCTTCTTTTATTCTTTATTGCACAGTTGTGTACATTATTTTTTAGTTATTTGCTTAATGTATATGCTATGTAGAGATTTTTTTGCACTCATGGGTGGTGCAAAGGGCATTTATGGGAATTAACCCCAAATGAGTCATGCCCTCTCACCCATAGCATTAACATCACTAGCCTCCACACGATACAAACAGCACGTTTGCCTGTTACATTGGAGGGAGGGGAAGTGTGATGGCAGCGCATGGAGGTGTTCATAGCAGGTATGGCATCACCACCACCCCCCCACCCCCCAGTGAGGTTTCAAACATCAGATTGTGCCCCCACAGTTACCCCAAGATTAGTCTTGTTCTGATGCAACCCTGGTAGTAATTCTGCCTAGCCCGCAGAAAAAAATAATCTCAGGGTAGCATGTACCCTGACAACAAATCTGAAATCTGAGCACATTTATTTTACCTTTAAATATTTATCCAATTCCCTTTCAAAAATCTACAACTGAATCTCCATCCAGTGTACTTTTGCCAGGATTAACCTGATCATATGTCCTCTCTTCTGCTGAGGGAAATTGTGACAACAAATCACACCCACTACCCCCCCTCTTGTCCTCTCTCTCCATACCCTGGCTGAGAGGCAGCATGAAGGGAGGAATGTAGAGTTCCTTTGACACCAAAGAGAACTGCAGGGCCATTTCAGAGCACAGTACAAAATAAAAGCACATTACAATGCCAGGGGACATATATAGCCTTGACAAGTTAATAATAGTAGCAAATTTCCTTTAACAATGTTTTTTTTTTAAAATTTCATTGCTATCATTCCAAAAAGGATTTCAGACATTCTCAGATTTGACACCACAGCATGACCATGGGATCTTAAGGTTTAACCTACTATGGTCACTTGAGAACATACAAAATAGAATAGGAATGGACTCCTGCTTCTATAATTCAATATGATTATGGTCCATCTCATCTACAGTGTCCCTCACCAAACCCACACACCTTTATTCCCTCAATACTTCAAAATCTGCAGTCATCAGGGAGTGAATTGCAAACATTCACTCCTCATCGAGGAGAGTTTTTCCTCATCTTAGTTATAAATGACCAATCTTACCCAAACATCCAGTCATTGACAAACACTGTCAAGTTCGCCCCAAATCTTTTTTAAAAATAAATAAAATTTCAAATTTTAGGGAGGATTGGTCAGTTCTATTTAACTTCCACTCATGGATAATTTCCACTCAGGCCACTAATTCCAGAAATTAATACAACGAAGGGGTTATTGGAGGCAAAATTATTTTGCCTTAAGAGGGGAGACCAGACTTGTACACAATGCAGTCTCACCAGGCTCCTTTTGAAATGCAGTAAGATGTCGCTACTCTTCACTCAAAACCTCTTGCAATAAAACAACATACCACTTGCCTTCCTAATTGCTTATTGGACCTTCATGTTAACTTTCAGTCATTTATATGCATGGATCCTGGACACATCTGCTCTCCATCTCACCACTTAAAAATAGATTCAATTTTCATGTAGACAGAGGTGGTGGAAAGTGTGCTGACTTTTAGTGTGCACGTTAACAGGCCCACGAGCCTGAGCGACCCAAGTATACAGATTAACCACAAACCACATATTTTAGGAAGGTGGGAGGAAATCCAAGCAGACATAGGAAGAGCATACAAACTTCTTACAGACAGTGCAAGATTCCAACTGATTGCTGGCTCTGACAGCATTGTGCTAACTGCTACTGAAGCATTCTGGCCTATCAATTTATAAAGACCCTTTGATTTTGTCTTATTTTCCTCTGCTGTGTTACATACATACAGCATGGTAACATTTACACCCAATTAACCAACACCCCCAGAATGTTTTGAGTTTAAAATGTTTCTACACTTCGTTATACAAATCACTAGGTCCTAGTTTGATTCAAGTGAATCTCATCAGTACTCGTCGCAATGATCCAAGAATTAAAGTTCTCAGCTCTATCACTAATCTTTGAGCAAAACATTCAACACTCAAATAGTTTAGCTAGATTAATATTAATTGTTAACTTGGAACTTTTTAAAAACACTTACATTCAGCTCATGAAAGTCACCTGCAATGAATTCAAAGCTTTGTACTTCAGAGGAGAACAAGAGAAAGGTGAGAAGGATGAGGGGTTTCATTTTTTTTTGCTCCGACTGTCTCACACTGACATTCGTGAGACCAGGTTTAGATTCAACAGCTCTCTTATAAGTCCAACCAAACAATTTTTAAAAAAAAGTTGCATTTGAAGTTCTTCCCGTGATCCAATGAAGACTTCGCCCTGAGCCGTGGTCAATATTTGCACTTGTGTTTGCAAACATCCAAAAATGCTGGAGGTTATTCAAACATCATGTTGTTTGCTGGTACTTCTAAACATAACCATTGAAAACAATCGATTTTCTTTTGCTTTGCAGGCTCCTTGCAATTACTTAGATTATGTACTCTGGGAGTAGGGGAGAAAGGGAGGAGAAAAATCAAAGAATAAAGCAATCTCTACCATAGAAACCTACCGAATTTTTTACACATGAAAGTGAAAGAACACAAGCTTATAAGAAAGTGAATGAGAAATTATTTAGATTGAGGTTGTTCTTGGTGAGATTTCCTTTGTCTTGCAAACAAGAAAAGCATGAAGCTGACAACCTCTGACCATGTACTTGCACATCCTCAATGTCTGAGTATCCAAAACTCACCAAGTAGAAAATGGTTCTCAATCCTTCATTTTGCTGGCAACAACATCATATCCTAACAGTGCACCCTCTGTAGATTCTCAAGTCATAGAGAATGGTCTCTTCACCCCTTCAATCTTGCTCAGAAACAATACAATAAGAACAGATTTTCAGCTACAACCCACATGATGATTTGTAATCCTTTAGAAATGTTTGGTCATTTGGTTGGGATTCCACATTTGCCACCCCAGGATGGAATAATACTGGACAATGAAGATTCTGCTTGAACATTTGGGGTGTATTTTATGGATTTCGGGCTGCCGATCATGAAAAAAAAATCACATTCCTATCACATACTTTTTGTTTTAAATAAAAGGTACAACCTATTTTTGTGATTTCCTGACATATTTTAAGACTACTTCAACCATACAAAACCATGAAATGCAACGTGTCATTGAAAATTCATCTTCTGCATTCGCATTTGGATTTCCTTGGTGATCCTGATACAGTCTGTGATGAACACGGTGAAAGGTTTCACCAGGATATTGCAACCATGGAAAAGCAGCATCAGGGCAACTGGAATCCATCAATGCTGGTCGACTATTGTTGGACACTGACATGAGAGGCATCAGATGCTGAGTACAAATGAAAATCAGCAGCGAAACCTTTTTCGCTCAGTTGAACTAACGTAATGTGTCAGCGTCATTAAGTGATTAAACGTGGTCAATTCAATCAGTCAACTTAATGTTTCTCCAACTTAATACATGGAACAGCAAATCTGAAATATTTGTGTTCAATTTTTTTTTCCAGGAAGCATCCCCTTTGAAAAATGTCATCCAGTGTCACACAGCTCTGGACTTTGGTTTTGCTTCTGACTGTATGGAGTTGGCACATTCTCCCCAAGATGATCAGAGTCATCCCTTCGATCTTGCTCAGAAACTTAAGAGCAGATTGCACTGTAATACCACCACAAATTTCATAACAGGTTTGTGACAATAAATTCTAATTCTGATTAGTGGGTGAATAATGTTCCGGGGGTAAAAACTGGACGATACTAACAGCTAGCAGAGACTTGATAGGCTGAATGGCCTCCTGTGCTCAAACATTTACAATTTCTGCAGCATTTATTTCACTTTTTTCTTGGTGAGATTTCCTTTGAATCTTGGAAACAAGAAAAGCATGAAGCTGACAACCTCTGACCATGTAGTGGAGAAGCAGCAATGCATCAGAAGGGGATGAAAGGAAAGAGTTCAAAGGTTTTGGTGATACAGATAGTCAAAGCGAACCGAATGTTAATGATTTATAGATCTACCTCAATAGAAAATGCACCAAAAGAATTTTAGCAAGCCTCAAATGAGTTTTTAATCTTCTCATATTTACTCAGTTATCTACAGCCCATTCTTTTTAATATTTAAATGAAAAATAAGCATTTATAATGCAAAATACATTTGATCATATCAGTGTAAATACTTCCACTTTGGTTGTTTTCTATTAGTTCATGTAACAGAGAATGATAAAAGTGAAATAACTGCAATGAAATGGTCTTTTTTGAGAATGATGGGGTCATCGACTGATCATTGGTTCTGATGCTTGATTTGGGGAGGATTTGATGATTTGAAAGAATTGAGGGGAGATTTGATGGAGCAGTGTTTCTCAACCTTCCCCCACCCCACCAACTTATGGCTGTAGGGTTAGCGCAACACCTTTACAATGCCAGCGATCGGGACTGAGGTTCAAATCCCACGCTGTCTGTAAGGAGTTTGTAAGTTCTCCCTGTCCCTGTGAGGGTTTTCCCCAGAGCTTCAGTTTCCTCCCACCATTCGAAATGCACTGGGGGAGTAGGTTAATGGGGCGTAAATTGGGTGGCAGTGACATGTGGATTGAACTGGCCTGTTTCTTCTGCTGTATGTCTGAATTTTTTCTAAATTATGTTATCCTCACTAAACACAGAGCAAGGGATTACTTAAGGTGCTATGTGAGTGGAAGAAAGTAGTTCAGAACCTCTGATAGAGGTATACAAAATTGTAAGGGGTATAGATTCAGTAAATGCAAGCAGGCTTTTTCCACTAATGTTAGGAGAGGCAAGAACTAGAGGACATGGGTGAAGAGTGAATGGTGGTGTTTACAACAGTAGCTCTCAACCTTCCCCCCCCACCCACCCCCACTCCAAACCACTAAGTAATCCCTGACAAACCACAAAGCTAGTGCACTGTGGTTAGAGCCATAGAACGCTAAAGCACAAATCTGGCCATTCAGCCCTTCTAATCTGTGCTGACCATTGTTCAGCTAGTCCCTATAACCTGCTCCCATTCCATAACCCTCCAGACCTCTCCCATCCATGTATTTATCCAATTTATTCTGAAAACTCAAGATTGAGCCTGCACTCACCACATCAGATGGCAGCTCATTCTACACTCCCGCCACTGAGTGAGAAAGTTCCCCAAAACCTTTCCCCTTTCACCACAAAGCTATGTCCTCATTTATCTCTAATCCATGGAAAACCTATTCACATTTGCTGTCTATACCTCAATTTTGTTAACTTCTAAAATCTCCCCTTATTCTTTGCTCCAAGAAGAAAGTCCTAACCAGTTTAATCTCTCCCTGTAACTCAACTCCTGAAGACCCAGCAACATCTTAATAAATCTTCTCTGAATTCTCAATCTTATTGAGATCCTTCCTGTAGCTGGATGATCAGATAGCACACAGTATTCCAAATTTGGCCTCACCAATGTCTTATGCAACTTTAGCACAACATTCCAACTCCTACTCCTATACTCAGTACCTTTATTTATAAAGGCCAAGATGCCAAAAGCTTTCTTGACAACCCTGTCCACCTTCAGCAAACAATGTACCTGTATCCTTAGGTCTCTCTGCTCCTCTGCATTCCTCAGTGCCCGACCATTTACAGTGTACATCCTTTCTTGATTTTCTCTTCCAAAATGCAAAACCTCACTTGTCTGCATCAAACTCCATCATCCATTTACTGGCCCATTCTCCCAGTTGGTCCAGATCCCTCTGCAAGCTTTGAAAATCTTCCTCACTGACCACTACACCTCCCATCTGTCAAATCAGCAAACTTGATGATCCAATATACATCATCCTGATCATTGATTATGGATAACAATGGTCCCAACATAGATCCCTGAGGCACATCATGTCACAGGCCTCCAGTCTGAAAAGCAACTATCCACTACCACTCTGCCTTCTCCCATCAGCCAATTTAGAATCCAGTTTACAACCCCTCTAACTTTCAGACTTTCTTAACTTTCTGAACCAACCTCCTAGGTAGGACATTATCAAAGGCCTTACTAAAGTCCACATAGCCAACATCCACAGGCTTTCTTTCAATTATCTTCTTGGAAACTTCCTCAAAAAACTCTTAAGGTTTGTTAAACATGATCTACTACACACAAAGCCACACTGTCTGTCCCTAATCAGCCCATAGCTGTCCAAATGCATTTCATTTCTCAGAACTCCTTCCAATAATTTACCTACTACTGACATCAAACTCACTGGCCAATAATTACCTGGTTTACTTTTGGAGCCTTTAAACAGCAGGACAACAAGCTACTCTCCAATCCTCTGGTACCCCTCCCATGGCTCAGGAGATTTTGAATATATTCATCAGGGCCCCCACAATTTCTCATCTCCCTCAAGGTCTGAGGAATATCATATCCAGCCCAGGGGATAAGTTTACCTTTATTCACTGCAAGGCAGCAATTACCTCCTCAATCTCCATGTTCCATGATCCAACTAGTTTCCCTTCCATCCGTATGCACTGGCAATTTCCTGAGTAAATACTGATGCAAAACCCTAACCCTAAAATGGGATCTCTCCCACTTTATGAAGCTCCACGCATAGCTGACCTGATCCTCTATCATTTTGTCTCCTATCCCCTTACTCTTAAGGTACTTGTAGAAACCTATCAGATTTACCTTCACATTATCTGCCAAAGCCCCCTCATGCCTTTTTGTCTTACTGATTTCCTCCTTTAGTATTCTTACATTTTCCATACTCCAAGTACCTCATTTGCTCCTTGTTGCCTATACTGGTTATAGGCCTCTCTCTTTAATTACATCACCAACATCCCTTGAAAACTAGGTTCTCTATGCCTGTTAATTTTGCCTTTAATCTTGGTAGGAATATGCAAACTCTGCACCTTCAATATTTCATCCTTGAAGGCCTGCCACTTGCCAGAAAACAGCTTATTCCAATCCACTCTTCCAAGATCCTTTCTCATTTCCACAAAATTGGCTTTTCTCCAATTTGAGGACCAGACCTTTTCCTTATTCACAATCAACTTGGAACTAATGACATTATGGTCAGTGGATCCAAAATGCTCACCTACAGACTTCTGCCACCTGATCTGCCTGGTTACCTAATCAGAAATCAATTATTGCATCCTCTCTCATTGGTACCTCTACCTATTGACTTAGAAAACTTTCCTGTACACATTTGACAAACTCCAAGCCATCCAGTCCTTTTACAGCATGGGAGTCCCAGTCAATACATGGAAAGTAAAAATCTCCTACTCCACAACTTGATTTCTTAGTTGTCTGCTATCTTCCAAATATTTGTACCTCCAATTCTCTCAGACAATCAGGCAGTCTATAAATACAAGCCCATTAATGTGCTCACACTTTTCCCATTCCTTCGCTCCACCCATATGGCCTCTGTAGGAGAGTCCACAGGGCTGTCTTGTCTATGCACAGCTGTTTTATTTTCCCTGACGAGCAATGCCACTCCTCCCCATCTATCACATCTGAAACATCAGAGCCCCAGAACACTGAGCTGCCAGTCCTGCCCCTCCTGCAACCAAGTCTCACTCATAACAATATCATAGTCCCACATGCAAATCCACACCCTAAGCTCATCTGCTTTACTGACAATACTCACATTGTTGTAGATGCATCTGAGATTTTTCAATCATACATAAACCTCTGCTTTCCATCTTCAAATGCAGTCCTCTCATGACCCTTGCCATACTCCACCTCACTACCTGCTCTATCACTCTGGCTCCCCACCCCCCAATCAAAAGGATGCTAATCCTCTCCCATTCAGGTGCAAACCATTCCATTGGAACAGGTCCCACCTACCCTGGACCAAAGCCCAATTATCCAGAAGCCCTCCCTCCTGCATCATCTCTTTACCTGCATTATCTTCCCATTTCTAACCTCACTAAAATGCAGCACAGGACATCAACTTGAGATCACCACCCTGCAGGTCCTGTCCTTTGTCTCTCGTGGCTGAGGAAGTTTGCTCCCAGTAAGAGTGGCAAGTTTCTTTAATTGAGTTAATTAACTGGCCACTACATGGACCACAACATCCGGCTACACACCCTCTCTCCTTAGAATCAGGAAAACTCAATCCAACATATCTTAGACCCTGGCACCAGGGAAGCAACAGACCACCCAAGATACTCAACCTGTTCCCCTAACTTTGAAATCCCCTATCACTACTGCACTCCTGACTTCACTCCTGAGCTGAGGGCCCCAGTCTCAGTGCCAGAGACATGACCACTACAACTTGCCCTTAGTAGTTCATTCCCCACCAAGAGTGTACCAATTGCTGATGGGAACAGTCACAGGGGTACTCTACTCCTTCTGCCTCTTCCCCTCACCACCCCTGACAGTCACCCACCCGCCTGCCTGCCTTCCTAAAACTCCTCTCTATTACTGCCTCCCAAATGATCCAAAGTTCATTCAGCTGCAGCTCCAGTTCCCTAACTCAGTTTATAAAGAGTTGCAGCTGGGAGCACCTCTCACAGGTGTAGCCATCAGCAACAAATGTGTTGTCCCTGACTTTTTACATCCTGCAAAAGGAACACTGAACTGCCTAAACCAACCATTGCCTCTATTACCCAATTCTTAAGTTAATTAACTCAATTAAAGGAACTGACCACTCTTATCTTACTGGAAGTAAACTCCTTCTCAACCACAGGGCAGAACCACTCCATCACTGGCTTTTCTCCAATTTAGACCTCAACTTGAGGACCAGATCTATCCTTATCTACAGTCAACTTGTAAAGGTTTTAACCTTTAGAGGCACTCACCTGTCCCTCTTTTTATATATCCCTATAATCTATTATCTCAATTGCTCCTTGGCCCTAATCAAGTAACTCAATTGCAGCCTCCTGACTCCAACTCAAAAAGAAGCAAGATAAGAGCTGATGTCAAATGCCTGCACAGTCTGGCTTCTCCTTTCCCAATTTAAAAAAATACTTAAATACTCACACACAGACCCTCCTTGCAGCCTCCTGACTCCAAGGTATTACTCAAGGTGATAAGTGAGTAGGAAAAAAAAAATGTTGAGAACTGCTGGCTTAAAGGGAATATTAAGGGAACTTCTCCACTCAGAGGGTGGCAAGAGCGTGAAACAAGCTGTTAGCTGAGGTGATAGATGGGGTTTGATTTTGACGTTTAAGAGAAGATTGAATAGGTACATGGATGGGAGGGGTATGGAGGCTATGGTTTGAGAGCAAGTCGATGGGACTATGTGGAGGAAATAATTCAGCCTGAACTAGTTGAGCTGAAGGGCCTGCTTCTGTGTTGTAGGGTTTTATAGTCCTCAAGGATGTGTTGGAGCTCAGAACAGGAAAAGCAATTCTGGACTGTTGACCCAGATGAGTATTGGGTGAGATTCTCTCTCCATTAACATGTGTCAGCCATCCAAAACAGCTGCATTCTGTACTCTGGCTAACTCCTGCAGCTTTTCTTCATTGTGCTAACTTGAGTACGACTAATCAGCCAGTAATCTGATTCCTGAAGGGAGTAAACACAGGCAGCAAGACATTTGCAACGGAGGTGATCAGAGTCAAATGGGGTCTTGTTCTCCCATGTCTTCAAACATGCATAAGTCATGTAAAAGCACAGAAAAGTTATTTTTTGATTCCTTAAGTCTGTTTACTACAAACAGCCTGAAAAATGCACGAGTTATTCTTCCACTCCAACGAGCAAATCCCCAGTGGAATGTTTCTGCCAACAGAACAATCTGAAACACTTTTTTACTTTAACCCTAACCCAAAATGCGCAGAGAGAATATTCACATGGTAAACCACTGCAAGAGCAGCTCAGTCATAATTCCTTAAAAATGTCTTCAAAATACTTTTATTAGAAAAGGTACTTGTCATAAAAACTGTTTGTCAGGCTCCCAATAACTCCTGTTTTATGCATACACCCTTTCTTCTATATTTCACTGGGACTCAACTCCCCTCTCTGTTACTGGATTCTGGACTTCCTATCAGAAATATCTGTCCGGGTCGGTAGCACAAGGTCGAGCAGCATTATGCTGAGCATTGGCGCACCTCAAGGCTGTGTCTTCAGCCCGCTCCTGTTCACGCTACTGACCCACGACTCACATCACCAGATCGAACCCCAACAGAGTCATCAAGTTTGCAAATGACACAACAGTCATTGGCCTCATCAGCAAAAAGGAGGAGTCGCACTCCAGAGACAATGTGGACGATACAGGTGACACTTTCCAAGTTCTAGTAATGTAATCTAAGAAACATAAGTGACGATATTCCGAATGACTATCTTATCACTCCAATAAACCAGACTTTGTATTTGCAGCTGTAAATAGCTTTAATTCATAAAATTAACAAAAATCAAAAGCACAAGGTTTTAACCTTTACAGACAAGACGAAGGAGATGATCATGGATTTCAGGAGGACCAGGAATGACCACCCTCCTCTACACATCAACAACTCTGTAATGGAGAGCACCAAGTTCCTTGGAGTTCACTTAACTAGTGACCTATCATGGACATGCAACATCTCCTCACTTGTCAGGAAGGCTCACAACAACTGGACTTCCTCAGAAGACTGAAATAGACAAGGCCACCAGCCACCATTATGTCAACCTTCTTTAGGATCTCTATTGAGAGTGTCCTGGCCGGCTGCATCACAGTGTGGGTACGGTTGTGGCAGAGAATTGAATCGGAGGTCAAGAGTGGTAGAGAGAATCACTGGAGTCTACCTTCCACCCATCAATGTAATCTGCCAGGATCGTTGTCTGAAGAGGGCTCACAAAATAATTGAAGACTCCTTCCACCCTGCACACAGCATCTTTTAGCTGGCACCACCAGGCTGAGGAATAGCTTCCTCCCACAGGCAGAGAATTTGTACAGGAACTGCTCACACTGACCATCCAAGACTCTCATATTCATGAAACAATATTTATTTATTTGTATATATGAATACTTGTCCTGCCTTAAATACACCCAACAACTTGGCCTCCACAACTGCCAGCCAGATTCATCATCCTCTGGCTAAAGAAATTCCTCTATATCTCAGTGGATGGCCTTCAATCCTGAAGTTGTGCCCTCTTGACCTACAATCCTGAAGTTGTGCCCTCTTGACCTAGACTCTCCCACCATAGGTCACAATATTTCTACATCTGTTCTGTCAAAAGCTTTCAAAATTCGGGTGGGGGGGGGGGTACTGCCTTCTTGAACCAATGCAGTCCTTGCGGCCTGGGGTTACCCACATTGCTGTTGGGGAAGGAGTTATGGGATTCAGTCCTGGAATACAAGTAAGATCGGTCCTTTACTTCGAGGGGAGCGTTAAGCTAGTCATAATCCGCACTCTGCAAACTCTTGTTCCTCTGGAGCTGGAGGTACCATGCTGACAGAGTAGCCCATCTTTCCCATGTCTCCTCTCCTCTCCTCTCTCTCCCCTTTTCCCTCTACCACCTTTCAAAGAGCCAAAGCTTGCCTCTCTTCCTCCTATTAATTCTCATCTTTCCTCTCCCCACTCCTCTTAGTATAAATTAACACCTTTTGTCTGTTGGACAACTCCTCCCATTCTTCCATTTTTACCAGCGCCTCTCTGTACTTTGCTCACACCTTGAAGAAAGGCTCAGGTCTGAAATGTGGGTTATACAGGATATCTTTACCTCCTATGGACGCTGGGAGACCTGCTGAGCACCACCAGTATTTCTGTTTCAGCTAAGGAGATTTGGACTGCAGCTGATTGTGCAACAATGCTGTCACTGTGCACTGAGGATGGAAGGAATTAATATTGAGGATGATTCATCGCGTGAAAATGGAGCTCACTGCTTAGTTCAGAGCATTAATTCTTGTCCTTGCACAATGGCAGGGACTGGCAGGGACAAAACTCTCTCATCCTGGCAATAGGCACTACTTGGAGTGAAACACAAAAATCTGTAGAAGTGATTGCAATCAAAACACAGAAATGCTGGAGGAACTCAGCCAGTCTCACAGCATGCAGAGGATGTAAAGATATTTTACCGACGTGTCGGACCTGAGCTCTTCCTCAAGGAAGTGTGTGGCATTGCCTGCCAGCTTTGTGCCACCTTTTTGAATTGACTCACATCATCCCATGCCTGAAAACATGGGCTACTTCATGCTAAAGCCTCGTGAATGGACTTGAACATTGTGCACATTTCCAGCATCTGTAGTTTTTGTGTTTCTCTGTATCATTTCGGAAACACCCTCACGAGGAGCACTGCGTCACACCAGGAACATGTGTCACCACGGTCTTCTCAAGAGCAATTAGGCGTGTACATCAGTTGCTGCCATTGATGCCCTCAACCTGTAAAATAGTAGAATGAAAAATAAGCAATTCTCTGGCATATTTCACAGTTAAAATATTGTGAATGTTCAGATAGCAGAGCTAAGGTTTTTCTCTTTGGAGCAAAGAAGGATGAGAGGTCATTTAATAGAGGTCTACAAGATTTTGAGAGGCATAAATGAGGTGGGCACCCATTTATCCCACGTGACAGTAGCATACACCAGAGACCATCTACATAGGGTAAGGGGAGGAAAGTTTAGGGGAGATGTCTGGGTAATTCTTTTCACAGAGAGAGTAGTGGGTACCTGGAATGTATTGCCAGGGTGGTGGTGAAGGGGCATTTAAAAGTTTCTTGAACAGGCACATGGATGCAAGAAAAATAGAGGGATATGGATAGGAGGTAGTTTGTTGAGTCGGTTGGTAGAGGTCGCCACAATATCATGCCGATAACATTGCAGTCATGCAATAATTGAATAGCATTTCAGGCGGCAGGGAAGAGTTGAGTGCATTTCTCGTGGGAAGACCAGGCTGCATGAGGACATCTGACTTTCCCTTTTGATACATTTATGGCCCAGTCAGCATTTTGTGACGATGTGATGGTTTTTGGAGTCTCCCAGTTTTGTGGGAAGCTAGCTTTCTTTTCATCCCAGGCGATTCAATCAACTGAGCATGAATTTCGCAGATGCGACAGTAGGATTCAACCTCACCACCGGCGTTGTTGGTCAGGTAGCTTAGCCACTGCACCACTCACAGTGGCCAACATTGCGGTGCCCATTGAAATAGCCTCGGAAAGACACTTAGTCCAAGGACAATTGGAAGTGACGATAAAGTCATCTAGCACCGCTCGGTTGAGAACAGTTTCTTTCCCAACCTCTTGATGTCACCTGAACCGTTCCAAGACCATCAAGAATTGGCTTGCACTATTTATTATTATTTCCCCCCGATCCTTATAGTGTACATTTTGTTCTTGCTTCTTAAGTGTTGTATCTGGGAAGCTGCTCCAAGCAAGACTTTCATTGCATCCGTACATTGTACTCATGGCCGTCTATGACAATAAACTTCATTGCTTCATATTCAAATTCTGGATTAGACAGTGCTGTGAGTGATCCACGAATTAAGGAATAAATGGAGAGATAAATATGCATTAGGTAGATGGTTAAAGAAATAAAACCAGGGGTCAGTGTTATTTATAGATCAGCCAATCTCAACAGCACAATTTAGTAAAACACCCGTTTTCTTTTCACCTCACCTAACTTTTATTAATGTAGCCGGTTGGAGAGAAGTACGGAAGGGGCAGTTAGCGCCACGCCTTTACAGCGATGGGGACCAGGATTCGAATCCCACGCTGACTGTAAGGAGTCTGCACGTTCTCCCCTTGTCTGTCTCCCACCATTTGAAAGGTACTGGGGTATAGGTTAATTGGAAGGCACGTACTCGTGGGACGAAATGGCTTGTTACCGTGCTGCATGGTCTAAAGTTCAATTTAGCAGGGAAACGGAAGATTAAGATTGTCCTTATTTAAAACTTAGAATAAAGAACATGACAAATCAGCACAGGTCCTTTGACCCATGATATTGTGGCGACCTCTACCAACCGACTCAACAAACTACCTCCTATCCATATCCCTCTATTTTTCTTGCATCCATGTGCCTGTTCAAGAAACTTTTAAATTCCCCTTCACCACCACCCTGCAATACATTCCAGGTACCCATTACTCTCTCTGTGAAAAGAATTACCCAGACATCTCCCCTAAACTTTCCTCCCCTTACCCTATACAGATGTTCTCTGGTGTATGCTACTGTCACGTGGGATAAATGGGTGCCCACCTCATTTATGCCTCTCAGAATCTTCTAGACCTCTATTAAATGATCTCTCATCCTTCTTTGCTCCAAAGTGAAAAACCCTAGCTCTGCTATCCTTCCCTCATAAGACACGTTATCCAATCCAGGCAAATCTCCTCCGCACCCTCACTATAGCTTCCACGTCCTTCCTGTAATAAGCACAATACTCCAAATGTGGTTGATCCAGAGTTTTGTAGAGCTGCAACATTTCCTGCTTGACATTGATGAGACCTCACTTGGAGTATTGTGAGCAGTTTTGGGCTCCTCATTCAAGAAAGGATGTGCTGACGATTGAGAGGGTTCAGAAGAGTTCACAAGGATGATTCCAGGAATGAAAGGGTTATCATCTGAGGAGCATTTGACAGCTCTTGGTCAGTACTAATTGGAGTTTAGGAGAATGGTGGGGGTGGTGGGGGGAAAATCTCATAGAAAAAAATCAAATGTTGAAAGACATGCAAAGAGAATGTAGAAAGATGGGAGAGGGCACAACAGGATTGAAGGGCATCCACTTAGAACAGAAAATGTGGTGAAATTCCTTTAGCCAGAGGATGGTAAATCTGTGGAATTTGTTGCCACAGGCAGTTGTGGTGGCCAGCTCACTGGGCGTATTTAAGGCAGAGATTGAGAAGTTCTTGATTAGCCAGGGCATCAAAGGTTATGGGGAGAAGGCCGGGCAGTGGGGTTGAGTAGGAAAATGGATCAGCTCATGATTAAAACGATGGGGCAGATTTGATGGGAATAATGGCCTATTTCTCCTCTCTTGTCTCATGGTCTTCAGTTCAATATTCTGTAGAGGGAGTGATCTATAGAGTCCACAGTCATTCAAGCTCCAAGTAGGGGAACAAAAAAGGTTCTAGCTCTGTGCTAGAACCAGGTGTGAGAATGAGTCCATTCGTCCTGATTTACTCAGTTATGCGGATGTTCCAAATTCACTTCAATCTGTGTACCGCATAGTGGATGCCAAACATCTGGCTGCCTACTAAAGTTTCCTTCACTTCTGCTGCTAACGGAGCTGAGAAAGTAAGGGCCACTTTATGTAATTGACAACAGGCACTGGGTGAGGCTCCAATAACATGGCTTAGTTTAATTCAAGTTGCGAATTGCGTCGTCTACGGTGGCAAACCAGAACTTGGTTACATGCTGCATCAGTTCTATCAGAGCAACATCTGTCAACATCAGAGCACCAGATGACAGCCAAGTGCCAAATGAATTGATGTCTGCAGCTGAGGGAGAAGTCTCCGAAATGAAGAATAGATTCTTCTCCTGGCTGTTCCCTCCATCTGCCAACTTTACAGACAAACTGAAGAGATTAGGTTACAGCCAGGGTCTAATTACATGGTGGAGCAGGCTTGAGCAAGTGAATAGCCTGATCGGCAGCAGATTATCGAGCACCATCGCATTGAGCACTGGTGCATATTAGGGCTGTGTGTTCATGCAACTGACCCATGACTGCATCACCACACCCAGCTCCAACAGATTAATCAAGTTTGCAGATAACTGTAGTTGTCTTATCAGTTACAACCATGAGTTGCATTGCAAAGAAGAGGTGGAAAATCTCGTGAAATAATAACAACCTGAATCTCAATGTTGTCAAGATGCAGGAGATGATTGTGGACTTTCAGGAGGACCAGGATTGACCATCCTGCCCTACACATTAATAGCTCAGCAGTGGAGAGAGTAGTGAGCATCAAGTTCCTCGGAGTCCACTTAAGAAGTGACCTTTCCTGGACACACAAGATCGTCCCACTTGTCAGGAAGGATACAGCCCACCATCCTGTCATCGTTCTACAGAGGCTCTGTTGAGAGCGTCCTGGCCGGCAGCATCAGTTGCAGTAGATTATCAGATCTGACGTTAATACACAGGATCATAAGGGTGGCAGAGAAGATCAATGGAATCTCCCCCCCCCCCATGTGATTTAGCGAGATTGATCTCATGGAGGACCCCCTTCCACCCCACACACATCTTTCAGCTACTCCCATTGGGGGAAGAGATCCAGGAGGATCAGAGCCAGCATCGCCAGGCTGAGGAACAGCTTCTTCCCACGGGCAATGAGGATGGTGAAAGACCAAAGGAACTGCTCACCCTCCCAGACTCTCATATTTCTTTAACAAAATCATATTGATATATGCGCGCAATGCATATCCATCAATGCTTTCCATTGAGGACCAGAGAAAGCTTGTTTTGTACGATTGGATGATAAATGATTTGGGGGGGAAAAACTTTCCAGTAGTTAGCTGACCAAAACTGCACACAATACTTCAAATTTGCCTCTTTTTTTGAGAGAGAGAGAGAGAGAGAAGCAGAGTCCACCCCGAAGGAGGCGCTGGCACATTGCTGTCGAACGGATTGTTGGCCAGTCGTCGACCAGCGGTTACCGTGGAACAGCTGGAATGAAGATGATCGCTCTCCTCTTCTCCGGGATCTACCTGACTGTTTGGGCGCAAGGTTCATGGGCCGATGACGACTTTAACAGGATTTCCCTTCCGAACCCTGTAAGTTCAAGTCAGCTAAATAAATGTCCAGTTCTGGGAACTCCACTGCATGCACTAAATTGCAACAGCCGTAACAAAATAACTTCTTCTGAACCGCGGAAAGAAACCACCAGGTAAACTCACCCCTGGAGGGCAAGGGAACCTGTCCACTTCAGACCAGATCGTTTGTACAATTTTCAGTTTTAATCGTTTAAAAACTTTGCAAAATAATTAATGGATCTGCTCGATTTGGAATAAAAAGCATGTGTTCTGTGTTCCCCACCCCCCTCCTTTAAGGAATCTCAGCGGCTTTCGAGGCAGGCAGTTATTGTGCCGAGGCTGGTAAGTGGCATTTTGTTTGTTCTCCGCCGCGATCTTCAGGAAAGTCACAAGTTGCGCGGAAACTTTGCAACTGCACCTGGACTTTATTACCGCCTCTGAGAGGCTTTCGGCAACCGTGGGTCTCCGAAGGACCGGCCACTTTATCCTCATCGTTTCCCTTGGAAAGGCCAGTCTGGCCCTTCGGCCCATCTCGTCCCTGCCTGGCAATAACCGTTCACCTGCGTCCAGCCCATATCCCGAGTCCAAACCTCTCCTCGCCGCGTGCTCCTTCTGTGAGGTGGAGGTGAAATGTAAATCGCTCGTGGTTTTAGATTGCCCTACTCTGGTTAAAACACAATCCAGAGTACACTAGACAACGAAGATTTTGCTTCCTGAACACTTTGGGGTGTATTTTATGGATTTTGGGCTGCAGAACCACGAAAATCAACTCAAAAATGTACCTGCATTTTAGAAATAACCTCTTTTTGTGATTTACTGCCATATTTTGTCTACTTCAACCACACAAAACCATGAAGATCAACGCGTCATTGAAAATTCATTTTCTGCATTCGCACTTGGGACGTCTTCCCCGCTGATCTTGGTGCAGCCAGTAACGAACACGGTGAAAGGTTTCACCAGGACATTGCGACCGTGGAAAAGCGTATCAGGGCAACTGGAATCCATCAACGCTGGCCGACTATTGTTGGACATTGACATGAGAGGCATCAGATGCTGAGTACAAATGAAATGAGCAGCATAACATTTTTTGGTCAGTTGAACAAAAGCAATGTGTTAGCATCTTGGTGTGATTAAACAGGATAAATTCAATAAAAGTTCATTTAATGTTTTTCCAACTACCTACATGGTACAACAAATCTAAAATTATCTTCACGTTTATCATAATCCCCATTTTTTAATGAAGCAAATCTTTGATTTTTTTCATCCCGTTATTGACCTGATAGTTGCCCCTTTGTATCTTTAAAGTTTACCACTCAGCCTCCAGTGGTCCAGGGAGTAACTTCCCACCCTATCCTACCTCACCTTATAACTCAAGCCCTCCAGTCCCAGGATTCTTATAAATGACCCTGAAGGGGAATTAAATTTGACTGGTACTTTGTAAAAGGAACACCTTGCACTTCATAAAGAGAAGATCAAGGATGTCTTGCTTCTAGTTTGCTTTCTTGGGTTTGGAGGTGACTAGAATCATCAAGTTGAACAGTATGGAAGCAGGCCATTTGGTCCATCAAACCAGTACTGTCCAGTGGGCATCCATAAATCTTATCTTCCGGGTCTTGGCCCATCGTCTAAGTGTCTCATTGCAAGTCCAATGCAGGAGCTACAGACTCTTCCACAGTCGGGGCAAGGGCTGGCTGAGGAGGTGGAATTGTGGATTGCTTGTGAGCTGATGTGTTCCCAGTGGCGGAAGCAAGGCTCAAATGCCCCTTCTCCACTTTGAGTGGTTGTTAGGGAATCCGAGGCTTAAAGCACGTTTTCCTTTGACTGATAATTATTTGTATTGTGTTTCATTGGTTTCTGGGAGAACAGAATCAACAAATTATTATTATTTTTGCAGTGTTTTATGAGTCTTTTAAATAAATTTAAATTTTTAAAAAATTTAGACATGCAGCACGGTAACAGGCCATTTCAGCCCATGAGTCCATGCTGCCCAATTTACACCCCTGGTACATTTCGAATGGTGGGAGGAAACTGGAGCCCCCAGGAAAAACCAATGTAGGCACGGGGAGAATGTATAAACTCTTTAAAGACCATGTGGGCTTCAAACCCTGGTCCCAATCGCTGGCGCCGTAAATGCGGTGCGCTAACGGCTACCCACTGTGCCACCCAGTAAGACCAGTATTTGATATTGAGGTGTACTGGTGTGGTCTCTGGTGTTACAAACAACAACTTCTAAACTCCTGAGCTATAATCATCCTGATGTTGGAGTAGCCATTAGCGCAACGTCTTTGTGGCGCCAGTGAAGGGGACTGGGGCTCGAATTCCACGCTCTCTGTCAGGAGTTTGTACGCAATCCCCGTGACTGCATGGGTTTTCCCTGGGGGCTCTGGTTTCCTCTCCTCGTTTCAACTTCAAATTAGAGGGATGTGGATCCAATGCTGGCTCTGGGGAATAGAGTTACTCCCTGTGTCCCAAACAACATTCATTCTTCAACCAGCGCTTTCTGCTCATGCTTGCCTGACCGGCTGAACAAGCTGTTAATTTATGTTAATAAATGCAGGAAAATGGGACTGGCCTAATGCTAACTCAGTCATCATGGACGAATTGGGCTGATGAACCTGTTTCATGAAGTATCACTCTTGTTGACATTTCAAAGACTTTCCTGCGTAAAAATTATCCAACTTGGCTACCTATTTTAAATAATGGTGTAACTTTGCAAGTAATTATTAAGTATCGAAACTCTGTGGCTCAACCTGAAATGTCGCTTCTTAATTAGAACAGAGGGATGGTTAAATTAATGGTGCCAGGGGAGAAATTGGTCATAGTTTGGAGCAAGGAAGGGCGAGAGATGACTTAATGGAGATATATAAGATTATGAGGGGCACACACAGGGTAGACAGGCTCTGGGTGACAGTAGCAAACACCAGAGAATCTAAATGGTTTAGGGGAGATGCCAGTGGCAAATTGTTTACTCAGAGAGTGGTGGGTGCCAGAGATGGTGGTGGAGGCTGGGAGGGAGATGGAGACATTAAACAGACTCTTAGATAGGGACATGAATGTAAGGAAAATAGAAGGTCATGGGCTTGAGGTAAGGAAGGATTGGATTGTTGTGCCGTAGGTTTACATGGGTCAGCACAACATTGTGGGCCAAAGGGCCTGCACTGTGGTGTAATGTTTTGTGTTCTATTTGGGATGACCTAATAGTGACGATAGAGTAGAGAGGATTGGGGAGATAGGAGAAGGCATTAGTCAGGGAAACACATAATCTATAGGAGCATGATAAAAAGCAGTATATCTTTCGTTAAATGAACTTTAAATGTCATGAACTGTTATTCAGATCTCAGTTTCATTTATGATGAAGCCAAAAGAAAATTTAACAGAATTGTTTCATTATGAAGTGGCTCCAACCCTGTGACCCTCTACCCTGCGTCTGCTATGGAAGTGTTCTCCAAGTTGGCTTCTTGTTGTCAGAAGTAAATGAAGCAAAATGCCAAAATTCCTGCCTGCCCGTGGACCCCTGACATTGCCTTCTTTCTGCATTCTTCCATGTCTCTGGAATTCAGAAGCAGCCTCTGGCTCAGCTGCTCTCTCCCATTAGGCGGAGACAGTTGAGAAAGGCTTGAACAGCTCAATAATGTGTGAGCCAAGCACAAATAAAAATAAAACATCAAATTGCTTCCCCTCACCTTCATGGAATCGTGGAATTGAAATGGCAAAAAGCAGGCCATTTTACTTCTCGTTCCTGATGTGAATGCAGGTTAAACCCATCATCCATATCCTCAACTGGCATTCATAACAACCTGCTGCTATGGCCCTGATTATTCACGTGGTGGTTACCCACTCTACAGGACAGTGACCACAGCAGCGGACCAGAGACGGACTCAGTGGCTGAGGGCCCCCGCACGTGCTGCAGGCAACTTCCGGTTCAGGGACCTGCATGGGCGGCTGGGGACTGGCTCATGGGAACCAGATATCGGAGCCGGGATTTGAGAGGCTGTGGAGGACAAGAAAGGCTCCCAAAGGGCCTCGGGCACTGAAGGCTTACTGATCGTATCAGCGGTTTGGATCTGGAGCTCGGGCAACCGATGGATCAAACAGGACTCTGTGCGGCTGCAGAGGCTGTGGGAGGGCTGGAGGCTAATCCATGGACACTCAGTGACTCTGAAGGGCCTCTCTTTTGCTTCTCTTTCTCTTATACTACCAGGGCTGCCGGGCGACACTAATGGCGACTCTTTGCCTTATGGCAGGCAGAAGGCAATTTTGTGTCATGTTACATGTTGGGTCCTATTACATGGCAATAAATGAATCTTGAATCTTTCACCAGTGCTGATCTGAGCAGATTCCAAATCTGAGAGAAAATATTATATTAGTCATTCTTTTCATTGAGAAATAATTATTTTTGTGAAAATTACACATTACACTGAAAATTTAATTTTGGAAATACTGTAATAAGTTTCTAACGAGAAAGGAACAACCTGAAGCTGGAAATGTGTAGGGGAGCCGTTCTCAATAGAGGCAACACCTCATTTAAGTAAAAGTCTTTCTTTCTTTTCACCTCACGTAACATAAATATTTTTATATAGTCGGTAGGAGAGAAGTGTTGTAGAAACCAAAACTTGACTTCTTCACAGTGTGGTGATACAACCAGCACACTGGCCACACTCCTACCAGCCTATTGCAGGGGTAACCACTGTACCTGCAGGTAGGCAACCTGGGAGGCTGGCCCCACCTGCCAGCTGTCAATCATCGGCCCGTATAAAGACTCGAGCCGCCCCCTTTGGGGACAATCAGACACGTAGAGCCAGCAGTATACTGAGACTGGTGTGTACAAGTTTAAGCTAATTAAAGCCTGTTGTACAGTCTGTGGACTTTGCGTCAGAATTATTTGCGCAGCAGCGCTCACACACAGTGATGGGGGCCATGATCTTGAGCAGAGTCCTGGGGGAGCCATAGCCGAAAAAAAATGGATGAGAATGGCTGGTGTCACACAGAAGGAAGTCACTTGGCCCATTGGACCTGATCTTGCTCATCAGTCCCCCTCCCATTCTCTTTCTCCATTCACTTCTGTACACCCTTGCCACACCGCAGAGAAAATTTACAAGGATGTTTCCAGGATTTGAAGAGCTTAGTTATAGGACTTTATTCCCTGGAACGTCAGAGAATGAAGAGAAAATTTTAAGGAGGTATACAAAATTATGAGAGTATAGATTAGGTAAATGTAAACAGGCTTTTCCACTGAAGTTGGGTGAGATAAGAATGAAAGGACATGGGTTAAGAGAGAAAGGTTAATTGTTTAAATTTAGAAAAAAAATTAATTTAAATTTAGACATACAGCACAGTAACAGGCCCTTTTGGCTCATGAGCCATGTCGCCCAATTACACCAAAATGACCTACACCCCCAGTACATTTTGAAGAGTGGGAGGAAACCAGAACCCCCGGAGAAAACCCATGCAGACATGAGAAGAACGTACAAACTCCTTACAGACAGTGTGGGATTTGAACCATGGTCCCAATTGCTGGTGCCGTAAAAGCATTGCGCTAACCCCTAGGCCAACCACACCGGCCGAGGGGAACATTGGAGGGATCTTCTTCACTCAAAAGCTAAAGAAATGGGGACCAAGCTGCCTGAAGGGTTTGTGGATGCAGATTCGATTCCAACATTTAAAAGTACAGTACATAGATGGGAGGGGTATGGAGGACTAGGGTCCATGTGCAGTTTGCTATGGTTAGGTGGACAAAAATAGTTCAGCACAGACTAGGTGGGCCAAAGGACCTGTTTCTTTGCTATACTATTCTAAAGGTTTATAGTATAGGAACGTTAATTTACTCTGATAGCAGAGTTCCTTCGTTGATTTGAATTACTGACAAATATATTTACTGTTTTGTTATTTTTTCATCCTAACCTCTTCTACTGCCTGAAGCTGGTTGATCTCCTCGTCGCACGAGGACACATGGAAACCCACCCTTCTCTACGGTCAGGGTCCATGAGATCAATCTCAGACTCTTGCACCCGTGTGGACCCTAAACTTGATTGACAGCTGGTTTAATCAATCATCTTCATGTTGTCTGGGTACATCGGCTCACATTCAAATCACGAGCAAACGAGAGTGCTGGAATGCCAGATTATGCGCTGTGACACTGAATTAAGCACATTGCTTTTCCCTATGGAGGTGGTGGAGGTTGGAACTAATGCTTATTGTCATACACATTGAGCAATGCACATATACACTGACATTATTACATGGCACTGACTCGACTCTGCTCACCAGTTGCTGCTTGTGACTTCTGTTCTCTAAACCCCTTGTGTTTAGATCCATTAAGTTTAAATTTTAAAGTTTAGACATTCAGCACGGTAACAGGCCATTTTGTCTCAGGAGCCCGTGCCACCCAATTGCACCCAATTCACCTACCAACCCTGGTACATTTTGAACGGTGGGAGGAAACCAGAGTCCCTAGAGGAAACCCATGCAGACATGGGGAGAACGTACAAACTCCTTAAATGCAGCTCAGGATTCGAATCCCAGTCCTGATCGCTGGCGCTGTAAAGGCGTTGTACTAACTGCTACGCCAAACGTGCTGCCCTATTCCATTGAAGTCATAATAGGTTAGGAGAGCGGTTGATCCTCTTGATGGCAATATTTATACCCTTAGAACCTTTTTGGAAGGTCTATTTGAACCTTTGGGACTCTCTTCAATGGAATAGGGCAGCAGGTTTGGTGTAGCAGTTCTTGATAATCAAGTTACAAAGGATGAGCATCTCCCATGCTCTTATTGAATGGGTGAGCAGGCTCAAGGGATTGATACTGGCCCCAGATGAATATTTTAATTTAAGGTGTTGAGGCCAATTTGGGAGATGTATTCCACAAGGAAGGGCTCAGGCCAGAAAGGCCAGTACTATATCTTTACCTCCTATGGATGCTGCGAGATCTGTTGCGTTCCTTCAGTAGACTCAAGTCAGCGGTGAAAACTACATTGACCTTTTACTTCCACTGTGTGTGGTGTCTTTGAGCCCTAACTTTTGTCCTTTTCTTGCAGGATAGTAAACCTCACATGACAGATTTCATCGTGAAATCCACCATCTATTCTCGCTACGCTTTCACAGCAGTTTCCTGCACCATGGTTAATCGGGGTTTGAGGGCCAAGGATGCGGTCTTCCAGATGCAGTTCCCTTCCTCAGCCTTCATTTCCAACTTCACGATGTGGGTATTTATCTGAGTTGGCTCCTTCCATCAATGGTCTATTGATAGGTTGCTGCGGATTGGTTCAAATTTCATTCAAGTTGTGTTGATATGTATATACTGTTCTATGTATAAGTGGCTAGTCCGGCCACTCATTGATCCCTCCCCCCATGACCTGGCCATAAAGGTCAACTCCCTACCCCCTTCCATCCATTCGAGCACATGGAGTCGGGCCAGCGGAAATCTAAAGTGTATTAAAGCCTATCGTTCCTCACTCAGCTTTTGGAGTCATTGATCGTGCGGATCACAACCAAGGTTTCAGGCCTGAGCCCTTTGTCAAGGTATCAGTAAAAAGTAGGCAGGTGCCTGAATAAAAAGGTGGGAGAAAGAGCAGGGGGAGAGGTACAGGCTAACAAGTTGTAGGTGGATATGGCTGAGAAGGTAGAAGAGAAATGATGGGGAGGGGGAATTCATCTTTAAATGGAGACAGAAAGGAATGTGATGCAAAAAACAATTGGCACTTCCTTCCCTTTCCATTCAGAGAGCTATCCCCTCACCCTAACACCTCAGCTTTTTCTACCCTCCCGTCCATATCCACCTTCCTGTTGGCCTGTATTCCACCCCCTGCCCCTTCCTCAACCCTGCCCCTTCCTCAACCCTGCCCACATTCAAGCACCTGCCTATCGAAGGGCTCAACCCCAAATCGTTGGTTACCCTTGGCTTCCTATAGATTTGTGATCTGCTGAGTTTCCCCAGCACTTCTGTGAACTGCACTACAATCAGACTTTCCTGTTTAACTTATTTCAGTTGTAATGTTCTGAAATAATCAAAGACTAAACATTATTTGGAAAATTGTATAATATGGAATGGAACATAAGGACATCAGAAATAGGATAAGGATAAGGCCATTTGGTCTCTCGGGGAGAATGTACAAACTCCTTACAGACAACGGCAGATTCCAACCCGGGTCGCTGGCGCCGTGATATTGTCACAGTAACCATGCTGCCCTGTACAATATCCGTGGATAACTCACCAGAACCTACAGTAAGCTGGAACATTATGGTTGGATTCTGCCGTTCATTAATGACTGTTTGATCCTGGGTTTTTTTTTCTGATGCAGGATCATTGGGAAAAAAGTTCACCATAGCGAGGTTTTGGGTAAAGTCAAGAAATCCAAAGAGAAACAGAATGAGATGTCTGGGAAAAGCATGTAAGTGTTTAGCTCCTTATATATAGAACATAGTATGTTACAACACAGAAAAGGTCCTGTGGTGCCGACCTATATATACCTACCAAAAAAACCTCTCCCTACCTCATAACCCTCTATTTTCCTTCCATCCATGTGCCTGTCTAAGAGTCTCTTAAATACCCCCTTCTTTCCAGCCTCCACTCTTGGCAATGTATTCCTGGCACCCACAACTCTGTATAAAAAGAACTTAGCCTTGATGTCTCCCCTAAACCTTCCTCCCTTCACTTAGTACAGATTTTTAAATTTTAGATGTAAATTTAGGCATACAGCTCGATAACAGGCAGTTTTGGCCCACGAGCCTATGGCACCCAATTACACCTAATTAACCTACAACTTCCGTACGTATCGAACAGTGGGAGGAAACCCGAGCACCCGGGATCAATCCATGCAGACACGGCAAAGACGTACAAACAAATTTTAGACAGCACGGGATTCAAACCCAAATCGCTGGCACTGTAACAGCATTGCACTAACCGTGCCACCTTGATCTCTTACCAGTTGTCCTCTAGTGTTTGCTACTTCCGTCCTGAATAAAACCTGCTGGCTGTCTACCTTATCGATGCCTCTCATAATCTTGTAGATCTCTATTAAGTCACCTCTCATTCTTCTTCGCTCCAAAGAGAAAAGCCTTAACTCTTGTAACCTTGCCTCAATTTATTCTGTGTAGGTTTCCTTTCGGGACTAATTAACTGGTGTATAATTCAATCACAGTGTTAATGTCATAAGTATCATTTTCTCAGGTAGAATCTCACTTCCAAGAATGTCTAATCAGCATGGCGGATTTCAGTCACACACCCCAGTCTTTAGTGTGAGTTGTAGAAGGCTTCATTATATTGGCTGAACACTGTGAGGTTGTGTTGATGCCTCATACGATTGTGTGCTACAAGGACAAGGACAACCCACATTGTGCATTACTGCCCTTGAAAATCCGTTGCTTAGGGAAAGGGGTCAAGGGGTTTGTTGGGAAAGATGGGGAAGCTGGTGACAAGAGAGGTTGTGGAGAAGGATTGGGGCCTTGAGTTATCATAATGGATTGGAGTCAGGCATTAAGAGGAACCTGGGATTGAGCAGGTCAACAGGAGGGGCTGGCTCCTGAGATCAGGAGGGATCATTGGGATGAGTTGGAACCTAGGGTTGAGAAGGGTTGTCAGGAGAGAGCATGAGGTGGCATTGGGCCAGGACAAGAAATGTTGTTAGGAGCGATTCAGGCCTCAGTTTGGGAGAAGTACTTGGGTGGTTGTTCCTTGGGGTTGAGAGGAGATATTAGGTAGGATCTGGACCTGGATTTGAAAATGATTGTTGGGAGAACTTGGGACTGGGGTTGAGAATGGTGATTGGGAAAAATTGGGCATTGAGCTCAGGCAAGGGTAAGTGGACAGAGATGAGTTGGGTGGAAAGTGGACGACCTTTGGTGTTGCTTCATCAGATATGGACCATGCAAAGGGTCAGAGATGGAAGAGGTGCGGTCGTGGCTACAGAGGTATCGTATGACTGGAGGATTGAAGAGGCCTAAAAGAAAATGGCTGTCCCAGGGATGATTCACAATAATTGCCCCTGGGTCAGTGCCGTCTAAATCCCTTTCACAGTTCTATAATGATGAATAATGGAGGCTGTGTTGATCACGCAAGGCTGACTCACTCAAGCCTACAAGGTCTGGACTAATTTCTGGAAGTTGATACAACCACCTGGAGGTTGTCTTTACTGTAATTCCTTCCCAGTGGTCAGTTTTTAGTCACAACACAGTGTTGTGGGATCAAATAGAGATTTATCACTGAAATGCTCATCTCGGCAGAGTCGTGGAAAGACAGAATAAACATTGCCCTCAGCAAGGAAAAGGTATTTAGTGAATCACAGTTGTTCCAAAGTTGCTATGAACAGGTGTTTGAAAGTGGAGAAAAATTGGCTGCCTTTTACTTAGTATTAGCTCATGAACCAAACAGGTAAAGCTTCCATGAGACCAGTACAGGCCATTTTCAGAAAGATGGAGGTGAAATCTTAGAACATAGAACATTCTTTTGGGATGAACTGTAGATTATAATATGAGGTGTGTTTGATAACTCTTGGTCTGTACTCCTTGGAATTTAGGAGAATGAGGGGAAATCTCTGACACATTTTGAATGTTGTGAAGGCATGGACAGAGAAGATAGAGAAAGGTTGTTTTGAATGGTGGGAGAGTCCAGGACGAGAGAGCACAACTTCAGGAATGAAGGGTATCTGCTTAAAACAGAGATGTGGAGGAATATCTTTAGCCAGATGGTGGTGAACCTGTGGAATTTGTTGCCACAGGCATGTGTGGAGGCCTGATCATTTGGTGTAATTAAGGCAGAGGTTGATAGGTTGATTATCTAAGGGAATAAAAGGTTATGGGGAGAAGGCCGGGCACTGGGGATGAGTGGGAAAAGGATCAGCTCATGGCGGGGCAGAATCGATGGGCTGAATAGTTCATTTCTGCTCCTATGTCATATGACTTCCCCCACTCCCAGCCATCTCTCCCTCGCCCTGTCTTCCACCACGTGTCCAGCATTCTACCACCTCTGATCCCTCCCAACCTTTTTCCTGTTTCTTTTATTCCCCTTTGATATACACGTACTCCCCAGCTTATGACCATAATTGGGACCAAAGGATCAGTCTGTATCTCAGAATGGACGCAAATGAGGATTTTGCCTGTGCGCGTGACAAACTAGATCAGGGATACAGGGCACATCAGAGCCAAAATGTGCGCATTTACCTTGTTAGTCGGCATAGGCTGTGTGTGGCCATCTTGATTTCTGTGCGCATGTCTTAAGTCGGTGCATATGCAGCGAGTTTGCATATTGGAGTTCGGTTGGCGCATGCACAAGAATTAAGCACCCTCGTTATATTGAATTTGCACCCTTAACTCTCGCGCATGCGCCAACCAAACTCCAATACGTGAACCCACCAAGCATGCGCCAACCAAAGACTCGCACATGCACACAGGAATCAAGATTGCTCTTCATACTTGAAGAACTTTTTACAGCCTCATGTATTTTTTCTTTGTCCTTTAAAAATGTTGAAACAGTGGAATGAGACAATATGTCGGCAAGGGATAGGTTTTTCCTTTTGCTTGCCATCTTTCTAGTATGCCTTCAGAACAAAGGCTGCACGCCAGGCACTATATTGTGCATGTGCAGACATGTATTTTTTATTTTATTTTAAAATTGGTCGTAATTGCAGATGGATGCAAGTCGAGTAGGCCATAAGTTGGGGAGTACTTGTACTTAATATCACCCCTTTTGACTTTAGGGTCTCAACCTGAAGCACTTCCTGACCATCTCTCTCCACAGAAGCTGCCTGACACACTGAGCCCTCCAGCTTCTCATTGTTTGCTCAAACCTTAAAAAATGGCGTTCCCCATTCCTTTCTTGCATTTATATTCTTTGTTCCAATCATAGCACCACTGACTTTTACATTTTGTTTTAATTCTGGATGATATTTACTGATGCCACACAGGCCCTGCTGGTCCATCAGTCCACATCAGACACATACGCCCATTAATCAATTAGCCCTGTACATCTTTGGAATGTGGGAGGAAACCAGAGCACCCGAGGAAACCCATGCAGGGTCGGGGAGAACACACAAACTCCTTATAGACAGCGCCAGATTCGAACACGAGTTGCTGGCACTGTTACAGTGTTGTGCTAACCGTGCCCCCATTTTTCTCTCAAATTGCAACAATAACAGAGAAAGGGAATTTTTTTATTACCTCTAACACATGGTGGAACAGCTGCAGTAAAACATTCGCCCACTCTTTTTCTAACTTATGAAAATCAGCTCTCTGAGGTAACATTTGTCACTGTCTGACTGGTGTAACTAAGGCACAAATTCCTGAGTAAACTCCAAGCATTTTTTTGTTGTCAGCGTCCTCTGTCTCTCGCAACAATCTGTAGACTCATCGAGTCTACTAGCATTAGTGGGAGAAAAGCATTGGTTGATGTTTTGGATTGGAACTCTCCTTGATGAAGGCTTGATGGCGGACTCCAATCATCCACCCCGCTTTTTCTCCCACGGACGCCGCTTGACTTGCTGAGTTCTTCCTTTGGTCCCAATTATGTTTGTTGCTCCAGATTCCAGCATCTGCAGTCTCCCATTTCGCTTGGCAGAGGGGATCATTTAGTAGGAGGCTCAGTCTTTAAGGGAGCATGTAGGAGGGGAATTGAAGAAGAGACATTTTATTTATAATTTGGCATTAAGTTCGGAGCAGAAATTGTCTCCCTGTTCCTGAGCTTTACTTTTCTGTGTTCTATTCAAATTTAGGTAAGGAAGTCAGTGATGATTGGGAATTGGCAGCTGAAACCACCATCCTACCAAAACATTTACCTGGGTGGCAATGTACAGGGCTCTGAATTAAGAACTCACAAGATATAAGAGCAGGAGTCGGCTCATTGGTGCATTGAGTCTTCTCCACCATTCTAATCAGGAGCTGATCAATCTTCACATTCAGCCCCACTCCCTGGCTTTTTCCATATAACCCTTAATGCCCTGACGTGGTTAGCATAGCAGTTAGCAAACGGTGTAACAGTGCCAACAATCAGAACTGGGGTTCGAATCCCTCACTGTCTGTAAGGAGTTTGTGTACATTCTCCCTGTATCTGCGTGAGTTTTCCCCAGGGGCTCTGGTTTAGTCTCTCTGTTCAAAACATACTGGGAGGTTGTAGGTCAGTTGGGTGTAATTGGACTGGATGGGTTTGAAGGCCGGAAGAGCCTGTTATCATGCTGTGTGTCTAAATTTTTAAAAAATTAATCAAATACCTGTCAATCTCTGCCTTAAATACACCCAACGACCTCGCTTCCACAGCAGCCAAGTTCCACAGACTCACGTTTTCCCACAGGCTCAGAAGTTTAATTAGACTTGAGGATTTTTCTGGATTCAGTGGGCTGAATGGCCTTCTTCTCTAATCTAACCTTCTAAGACATTCAATGATTCCAGCCTGCTCGATAGTTCATTGAGTGTATGTGTTCTTTGGCTTGGCAGTCATGCTGGCCAAAAGGAGTCCCAATTTTATTCGCAGTCTTGGTTGGTGGGAGGGGAATGCTGGAGGAGGACAAGGTTAACCTTAGCTGTGAAACCATTCCCCAAGGTCAGGACACAAGCCATTTCCTACTCTAAAGGCCAATTGGCCGAAGTATCAGAGTATAACTGGGATTAATCAGAAATGTGTCCAGCAAATATTCAGTGTGTTTCCAGGAGAGCAAATAAACAACCACTATAAACTTAAATTTATTAAAGCTCAATCATTAATCTCACTGGACTTAAGTGGCTAAACATATCACTCTGCTTGTGCCCCATGTATAAATGCACCGTAGATTGTTACTTACTTTAAGTCTGAATGAGCTGTTCTTTATCTTTAGCTAACCTTAATAGTTTTCTGCCATTTTTTCACCCCCCGATAAGCATTCTTGATTTAGTGGTGTGGTTTTCTTGCTGGGCTTTTAGTGATTTTCTTGGTCCTATTTAAGATTAAACTATCTCCAAATACTCAATTGTCACAAAAAGATATATGGGTTCCTTCCTTCAGGAATCGTTAAACCAAAATTCCACTGATTGTGACATGGTTTGCACAATTATACCTAACAGTTTTGGAGAGTTGTGATCTTACTGGCGTGATAACAGAATGTAATCAATGTGGAATTCGATCAAAGTTGCTAATCATTGCTTATACCCATTATCTACCAGAGACATATTTGAGGTCACCCACACATTGGAGGAACAGTACCTCATATTCCATCCAGGCAGACTCCAACCAGACGGCATCAATATCGTCCTCCAGTTTCCATCAAGCCCTTCCTCAGTCTTTCTCTTTCTCCACCCTTCAGCAAACCCAGGCCTCCTCTGTTCCTTCTCCCATCAGAGGCCGACCCTTCTCAGACCTCTGACCCCTCCCCAGTTCACTTCCCTGCTTCTTCAACCCTCAAGCCTATTAACTCATCTGTTAGGCTGTTCCCCTCCGCATGCACCTGCCTCCATCCTCTCCTCTCCACTCTTTCATCCAGATTCCGTACAAAGGACTCAGGCCCAAAATGTCAACTGCCTTTTACTTCCTGTGGATGCTGCAAGACCTGCTGAGTTTCTCCGTAAGTTTAATGAGGCAAGGTTAGCAGAGCTAGGACTTTTCACTCCGGAGCAAAGAAGGACAAGAGGTGACTAATTAGAGGTCTACAAGATTCTGAGAGGCATAGATAAGGTAGACAGCCAGCACCTGGGCAGAAAGAGAAAACACCAGGGGAAATGTGAACAAAGTGAAGGGAGGAAAGTTTAGGGGAGAAATGGGGTCCGTTTTTTGCACAGAGAGTTGTGGGTGGCTGGAATGCCTTGCCCGAGGTGGTGGTGGAGGCTGAAACATTAGGGGCATTTAAGAGACTCTTAGACAGGCACATGGATAGAAGAAAAGTAAAAGGTTACAAGGTAGGAAGGGTTTTATTTTGTTAGGAATCTATAGGTCGGCCAAAGGACCTGTACTGTGCTGTAGTGTTTTATGTTCAGCATTTTTGTGCACTGCAAAACACAAAATAAACTAACCTCTGGCCATTTGTTCCCCAACAGGGGCAGCGAGGCAGATGTTTTCACTGCCACTGCAAATTTGCCCGCGAGGACCAAGGTCGTTTTCCTTCTGACCTACGAGGAACTTCTGCAGAGGCGACTGGGAAAATACACGCATGTAATCAGTGTCAGACCCAAGCAAATCGTTCCCCGGCTCCTGGTGGATGTCAATTTGATAGAACATTCTGGGATCACGTTCCTGGAGGTCGCACCCCTGAGGAACAGCAAGCAGACCAATCACAGTGCTGCAGGTATCTCAGGAGGAAGTAGTGAAGAGAAGAACAGCCTCACGATAAACTTCTTCAGTAAAGTGTATGCCAATCCCGTTTTGATATTGGGTTTTCTTTCCCTGACAGCATTGTCTTCATTGGTCATGCTCTTATCGCTGAGTCCTAGGGACTGGGATTCAAATCCCACTCCAGGGATTTGGTAATGAGACAAGGATGACTTACTAATGTAGTTAGGGAAGGCAGAACTGTTGGAGGTTTAAACTGGCCCTTTTACTGTTTCAGCTCTATCAATGACTTCAAGGCCGTAGAGTTGAGGAACAATAGGAACTTGTGTGACAATCAAAAACATTACAGCATGGAAGGAGGCCATTCAGTCAATCGTTGACTTCCACTCTTCACAAGGTCCATTCATCCAGTCAGTCCCACTCCTCTGCCTGACCCATAGTCGTACAAACTTATGCCTTTCAAGGACTTATTCAATTATTTTATAAACACCACTGTTGATAGATGCTGTTTAGTTTACAAGAATGAGAGGGGATCTCTTTGAAACCTGCCGAATGTTGAAAGGGTGGGATAGAGTAGACATGGAGAAGATGTTCCCAGCGGTGGCACAGCCTCAGAATAAAAGAACGTCTCTTTAAAACAGAGATGAGTTCAAATTTCTTCAGCCTGAGAGTGGACAATCTGTGGAATTTGTTGCCAGAGCCGGCTATGGAGGCTGTCATCAGGTAGATTTAAACTGGAGATTGATGGGTTCTTGATTAGCAAGGGTGTCAAAGCTTATGGGGAGAAGGCAGGAGAATGGGATTGAGAGGGAAAATACATCAGCTACATTTCAATTAGTGGAGCAAACTCGATGGGCTAAATGGCCTAATTTTGCTCTTGCATCATATTCTGGATCTGCTGAAGCTTTTCAGTGTTTTCTGCTTTCATTTAAGATATGCAATACAATCTAGACAGGAACCGCTGGTTTTTAAGAAAACCATAACATCATGAAAATCTTCAGCAGATCAAGCAGGATCTGTGGAGCAGGAAGTGCAGGGCGTTTCCACGGGAGACGGGCAGGATGGATGGGCTGGATTTGCTGGCATCTCCTGGGTGGGAATGGGGCATCCATCTGCTTTCACTCCTCACCCCAAGCCTCAACAATCAGAATCAGAATTTATTGTCATGAGCAGATTGTTGTTTTGCGCAACATTGCAGTGCAAACATTGCTATAAATTTCATTTCAAAAATAAATAAGTAGTGAAAGAAAAAAGGATAAAGTGAGGTTTGTTGTCCATTCAGGAATCTGATGGCGGAGGGGAAGAAACTGTTTCTGTGCCGCTGGGTGCTCGTCTTCAGGCTCCTGTTCCTCCTTCCTGATGGTAGCAGAGTGAAGAGGGCATGTCCTGGGTGCTGAGGGTCCTTGAGGATAGAGGCTGTTTTCTTGACATTGCCTCTTGTAGAGGTCTTCGATGGCATGAAGACTGGTGCCCGTGATGGCACTGGCTGAGTTAACAGTAAAAACACAGTGCTGGAGAAACTCAGCAGGTCAAGCAGTGTCCTTTATATAGCAAATGGATGAAGGGCTCAAGCCTGAAACGTCGGTTATGTATTTTTATTGCTGAGTTTCTTGAGCATTGTGTTTTTATTTCAACCACGGTGTCTACAGATTTTCATGTGTTACTTCTGGCTGAGTTAACAACCCTCTGGAGTTTTTTTACCTGTCCTGAGTGTTAGCATCTCCGCACCAGACGGTGATGTAACCAGCCAGAATGTTCTCCACGATACACCTGTAGAAGTTTGCAAGTGTTTGGTGACAGACCAAATCTCCTCAAACTCCTCACGAAGTAGAGCCTCTCGTGCTGCGTCGAAAAGTCGGTGAGGAAAGCTAGCAGCTATTCTTTCCACTCCTGCTTGTTCTCCCCTGACAGCCGTCTCCATCATCCTCTCCCTCACTCCATTCCCGATCATTTACTTTTAAAACAATCGGGATATGAACAGTTCCCAGGAATAGAACCCTGTCATCTGTAATATGAACTTGAAGTTGAATAAAACATGGTTAAATATTTTAAAACCATTGCAAAATATTTAAAATTGAGACTTACTTGGTAATGCACTAAGAATCCACTATCAAGACAAAGTTATTAAGCCAAGAATTCCATTTCACTAATTAATTATAAACCCTGGAATATTTGAGTTCAATAAAACACTGGGTAAAGATTTTGAAAGTGTGCTCAAGTCAAATTTCAAGTTTTCAAGTTTAAGTTTCTTATCATCTGATTGTGCATTTTCAACCCAACGAGACAGTTTATCTCCAGACCATAGTGCACACACAGTCACACAGTACACTCTACACATAAATGACATGAATACATATCGATCCAAAACAAATATATCTGAAATATTTTACAGGTTTCTAGGATTGTTCAACAGTCACCTCCTGCAGGAAGAGGCTATTTCCCAGCCCGGCATTCCTGCTTTTTATGCTCCTGCACTTCTTCCTTGAAGGTAGAGTCTCAAAGATACTGTGAGCTGGATGGTAAGGGTCCTCAATGATTCCCTGAGCCATCTTTAAGCTCCATTCTCTGTAGATGTTGTTCTTGGAGGGAAGGGAGACCCTAATGATCTTCTTAGTAGTTATAACCACCCTCTGTATTGACCTTTGATCTAATGCTTTGCAGCAACTATTCCCATTATTTATCTGATTGCCATTTACGGTACATGGGCTACTACCTGACCTCAAATCAAGAAGCGATTCATCATGTGTTTTCGGTATTTAGTAACTTGTCGTATAAAATGCATTTTGATTATGAATGGATTGTTAAGTGTCCCAAGTTTCCCTCCCATGCTGATACAGGCTCACTGCCACCATCTACCAAGATCAATCGAACCAGGACGTTAACCCACATCAAATTTGCTCCATCTGTTAAACAGCAAGTTAGAATTTCTGAGAACGGGGTTCTGGGCGACTTCATTTTGAGATACGATGTTCACCGAGAATTGGGAGTTGGTGAAATTCAGGTACTGCTCAGAATATTTTTCTTTTTATTCGCTGACTGAATTCTCTAATTTATAATAGATTTAGAAATTCCAACTGCTTTTAACACATTTCTATATAACTAATAAACACAGTTTTACATTAATCTTAAAGTGGTTTCATAGGTTTCTTTTGTGTCTATTTAAATTTTTTGTAGACATTGAGAAATAGACTATGGAAATAGGCCCTTTGGCCCAACTCATCTGTGCTAACCAGGTTGTCCACCCAGCTTTGTCTGGTTAGCACAGCAGTTAGCATAATGTTGCTATAACGCCAGCAACTGGGGTTCAAATCCTGCACTATCTGTAAGGAGTTTGGACGTTCTCCTTCTGTCTGTGTGGGATTCCTCTGGGCATTTTCTCCTACCATTCAAAAGGTATGGGGGTTGTAGGTTTATTGGATGTAATTGGGTGGCATGGACCCGTGAACCAAAAGGACCTGTAACCGTGTTGTATGTCTAAATGTAAAATTTCAAAAAATATTTTAAACTTTGTCCCATTTGCCTGCATTTGGCCCATATCCCTTGAAACCTTTCCTACTCCAGGAAGGATCTGTCTAAAAAAACTTAAAAATGTCACAATTGGGCCCCCCCCCCCCCCACCCCGCACCAAACGCTACAGCTTGCTGTGGTAGCATGATCCACGTAGACTCCATCCTCTGTGTGAAGAGGTTGTTCCTTCGTCTGTGAATCTTCAGTTAAATGAAGAGTAGTCAAGTTGAAGAGGTTCTTCCTGCAGTTAAAATCTGACTTCCCGTGACTGAATCAAACTGTTTGATGGCAGTACTGGGACTGCGAGCATTGAGACAGGATTAGACCAGGATTGATGTCACCAGCTCTCTGTTCAGCAAGGCTTTGAGGTGGCCCCATATTGGGCTATTCGATTGTGTAGGTCAGACTGCAATGAACACATGATTTTATTGCCTCTAACCATGCAGAGATATATTAAGAGTATGGATCCCTTGATGAAGGGTTCAAGCCCAAAATGTTGATTATGTCTCTTTATCTTTGCCAGGTAAAGCACACTGTTGGACCTGCTGCGTTGCCCCAGCTTTGTGTTTTTACGACATTCACCATTTCTGCAGACTGTCATGTACTCTTTAATATTGTGGTTGTTCCTTTGCAGGTTCAAAATGGGTATTTTGTCCACTACTTTGCACCCAAGGATCTTCCTCCTGTGCCAAAAAATGTGGTATTTGTAATAGACACAAGTGGATCAATGGCTGGAAACAAAATAAAACAGGTAAATTCCTTGGTATTGCTAATGGGACCAAGTTTATCTCATTCAATTCAAAATTCAGCTTGGAGCATTTAAATTATATTTATATAGGTACATGGACAGGAAAGGATAAGAGGGATATGGGCAGAACGCAGGGAAATGGGACTAGCTTGAATGACATGGACAAGTTTGCAGAAGGGCTGCAAAACTCTACGACTAACTTTTTTATGCAGTGTGTGGTCGGTGTCTGGAATGGGCTGCTGGGCTCTTGGTGGAAGCAGGCATGATGATTGCATTTAAGAAGTTTCTAGATCAGTCATTCTCAACGGCCCTCCAGTGGGGCCACAGGGAGACTGCTGTAGAGGACTAATCTAGAACCCTCTTAAATGAAATGATCGTGTTAACATTTAAGTAAAAGCCTTGCTTTCTTCTCACCATAGAACCATAGAAAACTACAGAAAAGAAAACAGGCCATTTGTCCCTTCTAGTCTGTGCCAAAACATCATTCCACTCCTCCCACTGACTAGACATTAACTCAGTTTCTCTCTTCACGGATGCTGCCTAACCTGGCAAGTGTTTCCAGCCTTTTATGTCAGATTTCCAGCATGTGCAGGATTTTGCTATTCACTTACATTCACCAAACTTGCTAATAAAGATCAGTGCCCCCCTTCAAATGAATGAGGCTGCACTGCATGTACCAGCATTGACTGGTGTAAAGCTGAGGGGCCAGGTGCAAAGAGCATCCAGCCCCTCAGGTCAGTCGATTGCAAGAGCTCCTTGGGATTCAACATAAAGTTTTGAGTGGAGCCATCCTTCAGATTTTTCAGATCTATTATCAGAGTACATACATAACATCACATACAACCCTGAGATTCTTATTCCTGCAGGCGAGGCAGAATTACCACTTATTGGTAGTGCAAAAATAAATGGTACACATGTAAACAAATAAAGAAATGCAATACAGAGAGGAAAAAAATCAATAAAATTCATAAGGAGTCCCTGATTGAGTTTGTTGTTGAGGGGTCTGATAGTGGAGGTGGAGCAGCTGTTCCTGAACCTGGTGGTGCGAGTCTTGTGGCACCAATACCTCTCTCCTGATGGCAGCAGTGAGGACAGTGCGTGTAATGGGTGGTGTGGATCCTTGATGATTGCTGCTACCCTCTCTGTTGGCAGGGTTCCCTGTGCATGTTCTCGACGATGGGGAGGGTATTGCCTGTGATGTCCTCTGCTATGTCCATCACCTTTTACACTCAGGAGTATTGGTCCCTCTGCTTCATGTGCCCAGGCATGGATATCCAGAACCTTCGACCTGCAGCTAAAGAGCATTCCTCTACAGAACCCGGGGTCCCAATTCCCATTGCCTCTGCAGTGCATGGAAGCCTCTTCTGTCTATGGCAGTTTGATGGTGATAAATAGCCTGGAATTATGTGTTACTCCAGAGGCCCCAGTGTTTACAGTCCAAATAACACAAATGCAGTAGTTAATGTCAAGACTAATTTGTCAAATAATGGTGTTAATATAATGGACAAGCACAATGTTTAAAGTAGGTTTAAAATAATCCCAATGTACAGGGATAATTCATATGATGGCAAAGGATCTTCAGAACTGGTAACATTTTAATTATGGATGACAAGTGACTTTTTATGTTACAAGTCAGCAAGGGAATGATTAAAACATGCTATGACTGTTTTAGTACAAAGAATGAGGTAACATTATCACCATTTACAAGATGCAGTAATTCCAATTCCTCTATTAACATCCTCGATAATGAGCATCAAAAATGACTTCTTGCAGATGTCCTTGTTCATGTTAGAATTGGATCTCTCTTAAAACTGACTATCAATTCAATTCTATCCTCAAGCAGTGTGTACATTGCTTCAATTTAGAGATGATAATTGTTGCAAATGATGTATTTCCAATTTCTTAAATTAAGTGTTTCATTCTCTCGATTGGTCTGACAGCTGTTGTACTGCCCTGTGAATTGACACCTATATGATATTCTCTTGCATTCAAAGCAAATTGACTAACTCATAAAATAGTGCTGGCAGCAGAATAAGTACCTGCATGTATTATTTTCTCTGCATTGATGGCAAAGCTCATGTGAGATAATCTCCAAGTAGTGAATTTTGGTTGAAGAGGAGCTGACTCCTTACTCTGGGACTCTGAGATGATCTCTGTAGCTGCATGTTGTGTTCAGAATAGGTTCAAAGAGAAACTAGGCTTGACACGTGTCATTAACATGTTCGTTGCTTATTCCTCGAAGAAGGGCGCAGGCCTGAAACATTGGCATTATATCTTTATCTCCTTTGGACACTGCGAGATTGGCTGAGTTCCTCCAGCATTTTGGTTTGTTTTTACTACAATCGCAGCATCTACACGTGTTATTAACAAACAGTGGTCTTTATCTACGCACGGGAATTCATAAAAAGGACGCACACTCACAGACCAACCTGGAATAACACAAAAATAACTACACAACAGGTGCAAAGAAATCACTGCTAAATCTTCTCAACTCCCAGTTGGAAATGCAAGGGTTAAAAACACAATGGCCACCACCCCTTTCTATCTCTGGCATTCACAGCACACTAATAAACAGTTAATTAATTACAACTAACAAGTATATCAAGTGAACCTGGTCTCCAGCATTGCCCTCGGGTTGGGATCCGGGACAGGCCTATGGCAGTCGGTCCTCCGGACCTACCCATGGCCTGCAGCCTGGAGCTCAATGATGGTCTCCATGCGGCAGCAAGAACAGAGAGAAAAAGACATACTCCACGTGGTGCTTTTTCAATGCATGGCTTGTCCGTGTGACCTATGAGGACCATTTACACATCAGCCTCACCTGGAGGACCAATCACACATCAGCTGCAAGGGCCAATCACACTTCAGGTGGGCAGATGTAACCCTTGATTGGCAGGTGAAGTGACTTCCTACTAGGTTCCAGCCGGAGAGTCACATGACCCTCCTCAATCCACTTCACACCTCGGGCGTGAAGTGGTGGTCCATTCGTCAGGATATGATGTGCAACGCCCTGTTTGGGTGTGGCTGTGGAGAGCCATGGCACAACGATGTACCGTGGAGGGCATTCTGACCGGCCGCACATGCACAGGAGAGGAAAAGGCAACAGAGAGTTGTGAACTTGGCCAGCAACATCATGGGCATCAGTCTCCACTCTGTTAAGGACACCTACAAGAGGCGGTGTCTCAAGAGGACAGCCTCTACCTTCAAGGACCCGCACCACCCAGGCCCTCTTCTCACTGCTACCATCAGGAAGGAGGTACAAGAGCCTGAAAATGAACACCCAGCGTTACAAAAACAGCTTCTTCCCCTCTGCCATCAGACTTCTGAATGGACAATGAACATTACCTCACTTTCTCTTTTTTTTTGGTCTAATTTATTTTTTAAATAGTGTATTTGGAAATGTAATCTACAGCACAGCTGCCACAAAGCTGCAAATTTGTTGACATGCGCTCATGACCGTAAACTCTGATTCTTACACCACAGCTCAGGTTCCAAAAATAAAATGTGGGAAATTTCAGATTTATTGTCAGAATACATACATGACCTAAGAATTGTTTTACTGTGGGCCAGGCAGAATTATCATTTATTGGGGGTGCAAAAAAAACTACTCAATGTACACACGTAAACAAATAAAAAATGTAAACAAACTGACTGTGCAATACAAAGAGAAAAAAATTGAATAAAGTGCATAAGTAAGAGTCCTTAAATGAGTTTGTCGTTGAGGAGTGTCTGATGGTGGAGGGGGTGCAGCTATTCCTGAACCTGGTGGTGTGAGTCTTGTGGCATCTAAACCTCTTTCCTGATGGCAGCAGCGAGAACAGAGTGTGTGTAGGATTCCATAATAGAACTCAGGTCAGCTGAGTTTTCTCCCAACCATCGTAGATAACGAGTGCATGGTTGCTAGATTGCTGGGAATGTGAAGATGGGGGTTTTAAAGGACATCATCTATCTTTCTCATCTGATTGAAGTCTGCAGTAGAAACAAAGGTTTGTTGACTTCATGTGAAAGATTTTTCACTGAGCATAAAATATATTTGCAGACTAAAGATGCCCTTTTCACTATCCTGAATGATCTTCGACCCATTGACCACTTCAATGTCATCAATTTCTCTGGACGTGTCAAGGTTTGGAAACATGGAACCCTTGTCCCTGTCACCCGAGAGACTCTGAGGGACGCCAGGAAGTACATCTACCTCATGACACCTTCGGGAGGTAAAAGAGAATATATTTTAATTTCTTTTTAAAACCTTGTGATCTTTTACGCAAGGTCTTGCCCTTTGGATACTGCAGCATTGTTTTGATAGAGGAACTCAAGTCTAAAGTTTAGAAGTTCAGTAATATATGCGCAAACACAGAGTTCAGGCAGGTAGTTTTCAAAAGATAAATTTTAAAAGACCAGTATAATAGTGTAAAACCTGAAGTCTGCAGATGTTGTGATTGAAGTAAAAAAGCAATGCTGGAGAAACAAAGCACGTCAAACGCGAACTCTTCTAATAATGTCTGAGCTTCCGCACCTTGACAGAAACTTCTTCAAAGTCAGCAAGTCTGTCTTTGAAACAGCATCCATTTGTCACCCACTGATACTGCTTGGCCTGCTGAATTCCTCCTGCAAATTCCTCTGCCAGACTGGCACCTTGGATACCTCCGCTGCTGGAAGACCACGCCGATTCCCTCGCCAGTACACACACTAAACGCAGCTTCCGCCAGACTGGTGCCTTGGATACCTCCGCTGCCAGATCCTACTGCCTCAATCCCCACCACCACCACCTGAGTTCCTCTGGCATTTTTACTACAAACTCAGCACCTGCAGACTTTTGTGTTTCACTTTTCGTGGCACTTGCATTGATGTACAAGTCACCCACACTTCCCACCAACTCCTCTTAAAGCTATTTTAGAAGGAACTAGAAAGTATAACAAAAACATGTTTATTGTCCTACTCATGTACACTGTACATATGCACCACAATCCTTAGTTTATAAAATCATAACTTACAATTGTATTAATTAAATCAAAAAGATAATAAATACAAAAAAAATCAGTCACCATATATATTCCATAGTACAAGATGAACCATGGCATTACAGTCGTGGCCTTTTTGTGGCATCTGAGTAGTTTATGATTAATGTGGGGGGGGGGGGGGCAGTGGAAAAGTCGGATCACCTTTGGAAAGAAACAGAGAATCTAGAGGGTGGCGCGGTTTGTGCAGCAGTTAGTGCTGTTAAAGTGCCAGCGACCTGGGTTCGAATCCAGCTCTGTCAGAAAGGAGTTTGTGCGTTCTCCCTGTGGCTTCTTCCGGTTTCCACCCACTCTCCAAAGCGTACGGGGTTTTAGGTTATTGGATGTAATTGGGCTGTACTGGTTTAAATGGCCAGAATCGGCTTCTACCATGTTATAAATAAAATTTAAATTTAAAAGATACTGGTCTTCAGACATACATGTCGGGTTATACAGTGTCCTTTATGGCTATTCCAAGGTTAGAGGCTCAACCTTCCATTATCATAGTGTTGCCCTACCGTTAACCCAGTTGGGACATTAACCTCCCTACAGCAGCCAATCACAAACCCACCCGGCCCTTGATGCTTTGATTACCCTCCAGATGATGCCTTGAACCCCCTCTCCCCGCCATTTCCTTCGACATTAACCCCAACTACCACAACTGAGAACTCAGATCGCAACATGATGTTTTCTTCTCTCGTTGTCCTTGAGGAATATAATGTCAATTCTATACCTGTTGATGAACAAATTCACTTGGTGCTGAAGAATTTCTGTTGTTATACATAGAAGTGTTGAATAAACTTAGCAGGTCGTACCCATCCATAGGAAGTAAAAGATGACCAATGTTTCAGACAAGAACCTTTTCCTGATCAAGCACTAGTTACCCTTTATTTCTTTTGGCTTCTCTGTGACCTGCTGAGTTTCTCCACCACTTTTGTGTACTGCACTTGACCTCAGCATCTGCAGACCTTCTTGTTCATCTCTATTTCAGATGTTATCATTTCAAATTCTGCCTTGTTTCTTAGGTACCAATATAAATGATGCCATTGAGACTGGATCAAAGTTGTTGAAGGATTACATAGCCCAGCAAGATAAGACTCTCCGGACAGTTTCTTTAATCATCTTCTTAACGGATGGTCGTCCAAACATCTCTGAAGTTCAACCACACAAGATCCTGAGCAATACAAGAAATGCCATTGAGAAGCAGTTCTGCCTTTTCAGTTTGGGAATTGGGAGAGACGTGGATTATAGGCTCCTGGAACGAATGTCACTGGAAAACTGCGGAGTGATGCGGAAGATCGGCGAAGACATGGATGCCGGCGCTCAGCTGAAAGGATTCTTCGATGAAATTGGGACTCCGCTGCTCTCCAACATCCGCGTGGATTACTCCGAAGATGTGGTGGAATATGTGACGCAGAGTTCCTTCACCAACTACTTCAATGGGTCCGAGCTTGTGATCGCGGGCAAGCTGGCCCACAGCACGGCCGAGAACTTGCACGTGGAAGTCACAGCAAACAGCAGCAACAAGCACCTCACGCTGGAGTCGGACATAACCATTGACGAGAGCAAGAAAAGTCCAAGCAATTCCAGGGGCAAATCAAGCAATGCTGACATAATCCAGAGGGCATGGGGCTTTCTAACCATAAAGGAACTGCTGAGATCCCGGTTGAAGAGTGACAATAGCAAAATGAAGGACATTCTATCTGGGAAAGCAAGAAATCTATCTTTGGAATACCATTTTGTCACACCCCTCACATCACTCAGTGTGAAGGGAGCAGATGAACAGAGCAGTCCCTACAGAGAGAAGGAAATGCGTGGTGCTGAGGTGAAAGATGATCAAGGGGAGAGCTTGCATGGATTAAATAAACCAGGTAAAGTTGATTCATGCAGCAAAAATATCATTGGTTATATAGAATCAGAAGAACATCTATTCTCTAAAAACCACCAGAGGATTACAACCCGAACAGTTCTTTTTAAACTTACTTTCTTCAGTCCATCAGTGGCGACTATTCTTGAGTGAATAGCTCAAGATCTTATTTTGCCTGAATATAACAAAATCGTAAATCTATGTTTTTGAAATAGGTTTACGATTTGGGCACTGGACTTCATCGACTTAAATGGCCCTAGAGTCTCTGCCACGGTTCAACTGGTTTTGCCCTTGGTTTTGAGTCAGAAGGTTGTGAGTTCAAGTCCTGTTTGAGAAGTCACAAAAAACACATTGATTCTCCACTAAAGCACTGAAGGACACATTATTTCTTAGACAAGATATCAGCTCATTTTATCATGAGAGCAAACAAATATTGTTGGTACAGATTTGAACAAGTGCAGAGAAGTCCTCCCTAATTTTTAACCCTCTCTCAACATATACATTCAATCATAACATTCATTTGTTGTCAATAGCATATAATTCGGATTTCAGATTTATTGTCAGAGTACATACATGACATCACAACCCTGAGATTCTTTAACCTGTGGGTGAGGTAGAATTACCACTTATTGGTAGTGCAAAATAAAAACTGTATACTACATGAACACGTAAACAAATAAAGAAATGTAAAGCAACTGTGCAACACGGAGAGAAAAACAAACAATAAAGTGCAAAAGAGTACCAGATTGACTTTGTTGTTGAGGAGTCTGACGGTGGAGGGTAGTAGCTGTCCCTGAACCTCGTGGTGTGAGTCTTGTGGCACCGATACCTCTTTCCTGATGCCATCAGTGAGAACAGAGTGTGAGTTGGTGGGGCGGATCCTTGATGATTGCTGCTATTCTCGGATGGTAGCATTCCTTGTAGATGTTCTTGAAGGTGGGGAGGGTTTTGCCTGTGATGTCCTGGGCTGTGTCCATTACTTTTTGCAAGGCTCTAGACTCAGGGGTATTGGTGTCCCCTTAGCAGACCATGATGCAGCACACTTTCCTCCACATATCCGTGGAAATTTGCCAGGGTTTTCGAGGTCGTGCGCAAACTACTGAGGAAGTAAAGGCGCTGATGTGCTTTCTTCACTGAAACAGAGATAATGTAGAGAGCCAGGTTCTGTTTCCCGTGGTTGGGTGGTTCAGCAGCTTAGTGGGAACTTGGTTTGAACCTCAGAGGTTGGTGTCAAGCGAAGAGGGGTTGGAAAAGACCACAAGGGCAGTTGGGTGAGGAAGTAAGAGAAATAAGGAGCTACATACCAATTACGTCAAGCCGAAATTTTGAGCAGGGATGTAATTATCCAGTAGAAGGTCTAACCAGCCAAGTCCCAGATGTCATCGGGGTAGAATTATGTTGAAAGACTGGTTTAACACTGACTCTCTTTACCTAGACCCTACCTCCTTAAGAAAGAAAGAGAACACTGTGGTGGTTTCAAAAACATCAGGTAAGAATATCTGCATTAAAGGCACTTTAGCTAGTAAATCTGAGCCCATAGTCTGAAGACTATGTAGTAGAGATGACTGTGTGTCAGACCCAGCACAGAACCAAAAACATACTGGTTTAAATCACCTCGTGGAACCTCTCAAAGATTGCTAAAGTGCATAGACCTGCAACTCCAAGCCTTATTCGTACAGAATTGTCTATATCTGTGTAAAATTATTTCTTGTACCAGCTAAATATATCTAATATTGCAGATCTCAGAATACATACTCATATTTGAATATGTGATGTATTTTTGTGCAACTGTTTTGATCATAACAACAGAAGAAGCAACACCTGTTTAAAATTAGAGTGTCAGACAAACTTGCGTTTCAACATTTGTGCAGATGAATAGATGGTTTATTTGATGATTAATGTCATTTTTTTAATAACATTTCCATCAGAGAACTTGACCAAGAATAGTTTCAGGTTTTATTTGTCACAATATAGTCAGCTGCTTTTTTTAGGGCTAAATCTGTCTACGAGGGTTGATGTGAATGGAGAGGGTGAAACCAGAAGTGGGGGAGGGAAGCTTTAGAAAAGTGAGAGCTGAAAGCTAACGACCAACAAATGGTGAACCTGTTTTGAAAAATGTGACATTTTACTGTGTTGGAGCGAGGAGTGATGCATTGGAGATGGGGTCTAACACGTTCTTTCTCACGAGAGTGGATTCTATAAAAGGCAGGTGAGTGGGAAGCAAACCTCCCTCCCCTTTGAAAGATCAAAGGAAAACTATTGAAATGGATGAAGACCGTGGAGTTTTCAGTGATTCTGCTGTATTGTGAGCATGTGCCTGATGTAAAGATTCCGCAAGTGATCCAGAATGTAAAACAATGTTTCCATGTGACATTGAGTGTTGCTCTCTGCTTTCTTGATCTTTGCTCTTGAGATTATACGTCGGTAACATGAAGAATCTGTGTCACCACTCGTGTATTGTTTACTCAGAGAAAGAGAGTATTCTGCCCTTCAAGTCCATGCTGGCTCTCCCACTTTGACCCCCTGGAATGTATTCTATCTTCCATGTGCCCACCAACTCCTACCCTAGTCTCCTGCCCCAAATCAACCCCTTTATAAAGGTGATTACAAGAAATCACATGAATACAATATTTCGCTACTTCTAGTTTCACACTATATTCAGGTTCTAATTAGAATATGGTGATTACTGCCCAGAACAGCCATTCTCAACAGGGGCCCTTCAGTACCCTGGGGGCCAGAGCACATTTAAGTAAAAGCCTTGTTTTCACCTCATGTAAGATTAATTTTTAAAATGCTTTTTATGTAGTTAGTAGGAAAGAAGTATGAAAGAAAGCAAAACTTTAACCACTTCTCAGGAAAGGGGCCTATAAACTTTACTCAGAGACATAGGGGCACCAGAGCTTAAAAAAAAACTGTTCAGAACGACTGGGCCAGAAGGCAAATCTGCACCAGGAAAATCTGTGGTACCTGGTCAACCTGTTTGCCAGCGTATTTGCGAGAAATCTGGGGAGCTCCAGGGTGAAACCCAGCAGTCCGCCAGGACAGCAGCCCAATCTTTCATCTACAGTAGAATCCCCATTATCCAGAATTCAAACAACTGGAAACTCAAACAACTGGTTAAAAAAAATGGAGGAAAACAAAAAATTTTTTCAAATAACTAAGAATGGGCAGATGAACCCCGTGGGGGAGACTCCGTTGGACACACGCAGGTTTTTCCCTCTGAACTAGCAATGCCCCTCAATGCGCGCACATTCCTTTCACTCTTGCCACTTGCGTGGGGGGTGAGCCAGGTTGTCAGCGCGAGGAAGATGCACTGAGGGCCTGGCCGTGACACTTGAGTCAGAGCGGGCGGGATGGGGATAGGATATGGAGGGAGAGGGGAAAGATGGCAGCGATGTTGAGACTTCACTATCAAGGATCGGATTTTAGACCTGGCATATAAGACAACCCAATTTTCAGGCGACATTTTAAAGTTTCGGATCATCATTTATAAAGTCATAAAAAATACGCAATTTTTAAATTAACTGTGATTAATTTGGACAGTGGCACGGTTAGTGTAGCAGCTAACACAATGATGTTACAGTGCCAGTGACCAGGGTTCAAAGTTAAACTTTGTAAATTACAGGAATTTTACATAATTAAAGACTACAATACTGAATTTTGTTTTCAAATTACTTTACATTTTGCACTGTTTCTTTTTGTCTTTTAAACAGTGTATCTTAATACGGGTGTATTGATTAGGCTTTGGAAGAGTGAGTCTCAAGTCAACCGGAAAATTCACATATCCAACATATGCAATCCCAATAGGTGCCGGAAATGGGGATTCTACTGTATTTATTTTCACTCCCTGTTATTTGGAGCTCTTCCCCTCCCCCCCACCTCCCATCCCTGGTTTCAAGGCAGCAGAAGGAATCCCCCCTTCTTTCTTATTGGGCTCCTGTGCAAGATCGCTCTTTGCAAACTGATTATCATGTTTGATGATATCTCAAGATACTCCATAACACAACACATGCAGTGGTTAAATTATTGGATTCAATCCAGGAAGAAATGAGTTCAAATCCCACCTCAGCCACTATGAGTTTATATAACTGCTAAATTTAATTTTTTGCTATTAAAAAATTCAAACCATTTGTAATGTTGGCTATAAAGTGGATTACTGTTTAAAAAAACCCATCTGGTTCATGAATATCTTTCAAGGAAGGAAATCTGCCATCTTCACCTATGATGGCTTATATTGGGGGTTACTATATATATATAATATAGCATGGTGGTGAGCTCAACACTGTTTCGGCACCAGCGATCGGGACGGGGGTTCAAATCCAGCGCTGTCTGTAAAGAGCTTGTACGTTCTCCTCGTGTCTGCGTGGGTTTCCTCTGGGGGCTCCAGTTTCTTCCCACCCTTCAAAATGAACCGGAGTTATAGGTTAATTGGGTGTCATTGGGTGGCACTAGCTCATGGCAGAAAGGGCCTGTTACTTTGCTGTTTGTCTAAATAACTAAAATTCAAATAAAAAAAATTAAAACGGCTGGCATGGACATGTTGGGCTGAAGCACCTTTTTCCCTGGGATATAGCTTTACAACTGTTGCTTCATTACTAACTGTGGCAACTTAGCACCACTGATATGAACTAAACTGTTTGATTGTTATCCAAGCTGACGGTGATCCTCATTTTATTGCTGATTTCCCCCTGAGCAAATTGTCCGTGTGTTTCAACATCGACGGTGAGCCAGGAGATGTACTCAGACTGGTGTCTGACCATGCCAACTCTGGTAAGTGACAAAATGGAAATACCTTCAATGCTTGCTTCATTATAGTTTCATATTTATATGAATCAGGCATGGTTAGAGTAGAGGATGGGACGGTTAGCATAGCTGTTAGTGTTACGCTGTTACAGGGCCAGCAACCTGAGTTCGAATCCCGCACAGTCTGTAGGAAGTTTGTATGTTCTCTCAGTGACTGCGTGGGTTTTCCCCAGGGGCTCCAGTTTCTTCCCGCCCTTCAAAATGTACCGAGATTGTAGATCAATTGGGTGTAATTGGGTGGTATGTGGTCATAGCCGAAAGGTCCTGTTACCATGCTGTATGTCTAAATAAAAATAAAATATTGAGATGGAGAATAAAAAAAATTAAAGAGCAAGACATCCTGAATTCTGCCAGTGAGAAACCTTTTGTGGACCAATCCAACTAATTCCATGCTTTCCCTGATTTCCTGTAAATGTCTTCCTTCCATGTGCGTATCAAATTTCATTTTGAATGTTATTATAATTCTTCCAAAAAAAGGATATACCGTATATTTTGGTGGATAAGACAACACACGAAGCACCCAAAAATACCCCCCCAAAAAAGGAATCATCCTATAAGTCAGCTACAAAATCAGTGACCTTAAAATTCCACTCGATTGGTTCCATAACCCACCCAGAAACAAAATTTTAAAGCTGTCAATATATTTGATACAATTTGCTGTAGTGCAAACAGTTTTTATTTTGCATTAAAATTCATTACCAAAGCAGTAAAAGATTTGTAGAATTAAAACATATCACACACATTTAAAATCCTTGAAAATCACCAGCTTTATCGTGAGAGGCAAAGAACTCAGCGAGCTCATCCGGAGCCTTCCCCATTACACATCATCATATGGGTCCAAGTCTGAATCTGGTGAGTCGGCTTCGGCCTCGTCATCAGTGTCCCACCATAAATCATTCTCCGTACCATCCATTGCACTTTTAAAATGATGTTGTTACACCTCTACTTTCGCTTTATCCTGTGCTTTGATCACAGTCACACAGCACATCATGTAATGCAGCACACATTGCTCCGCCTTTATAAAGGATTTTCAGCACGTGTCATCCAGTTATTCCATTGTTCACGCACATGATCCTTAAATAGTTTTCTCCACTCTCTAATCATCTTCTCAGTGATGTCAAATGTCCTTGCAGAAGCACAGTGGGTTAGAATTCCTCGGCCACTTTAATGACTTTTAACAAAACTTGCTTCATTCTTTCCTCGTTTTGCTGGTGATTCCATAATAACAACTTGATAACATTTTTAAACTGGTTAAGACGGAAGTCTACCAGCCACGCCCACCAGCTCAGCCAACACATGTATGGTACCAGTATGTTTGGAGGTTGTCTTATACCACCGATACGAGCTAAAACCATGACATTCAGATGGAAATCGGGGTCTCTTCTTATCTGAAACTTGCCTTATCCACTGAAATATATGGTACTTGCTATTAAAGGAATTTGCAGCTGGGCTTCACGGCACTGATTCCTGGGCTTGCCAGGTGAGAAGAGCCTGTGTCGATTAGGCCAGCATTCTTTGAAGTTTAGAGGAATAATCTTTTCGTTATCAGGTTTATTGTCATGAACATGTGCCATGAAATTTGTAGTTTTATATCTTCACCTTCAAAGGACGCTGCAAGCCCTGCCGAGTTCCTCCAGCATTTCTGTGTTTTTACTGCCATTATTGACCTGCCTTTTACAGTTTTGTCACTAACATTGATTATGTTTGTCACAGCAACTGAGACGTATTTTTTGTCCCAACGGGCATTTTAATGTTGCAACGCCCAATGAGTGCATTGCTTCCTGTTTCTGACAGGTGTAACAGTCAATGGACAGCTGATTGGGGCTCCAGCACCTCCCAATGGTCATAAGAAACGACGCACCTACTTCAACACCATTACCGTAATTGTCAACAAGCCGTCTCGGTCCTATATCGAGATCACACCGCGCAAGGTTATCTTCGACAGTGGAGACAGGTTTATCCTATCGTGTGACAAAACCATCACGGTGGAGAGTGAAGGCTTAGTGGTGTCCGTGACTGCCAAGTCAAAGGTTACCGTGACAATAAAGGATCACATCTCCTTTGTGATCCTCGTTCACCAGTACAAAAATCCCGCTTTGTTTCAGAGAGATCACCTTGGATTCTATATTCTCAACAGCAAAGGACTTTCCTCCAATACCCATGGTCTCTTGGGTAAGTGACTAATGAAATGCTACATTATTCCAAGGTTTGCTGCTGTTAGACTTTAGCAAAGCTCGTGAAGTTTCTTAACCCTTGACACAACACAAGTAGCAACTAGAAGTTGGAAATAGTGTAGGAGCTTGCTGTAAGTGGAGCAGGCTATGGGATCCCTTCCCTGTGAAGCAGTCAAATTTAGTTGGTTTCTTTCGCATTTCTACAAACTACACACAAAAAAAATTAGGCCATAGCCTCCCCCTTAAATGAAGCCCCAAGGAAGAGGTGGGGTGGGGGGGGGGGGTGTCATATAGCCCTCATTGAGAATGTGGAACTAGAGGAGAGAGATTTTTTTTAAAAATGAGTAGCAGAATAGACACAGATTTAGCAGGATGCTGCCTGGTTTCAAGAGTATGAGCTATGGGGAGAGGTTGGACAAACTTAGGGTGCTTTCTCTGGAAGGTCGGACGCAGAGGGGAGACCTTTCCCGTGAGCGGGTATAGCCACAAGGCAGCGAAGCTTTGAAATCGGAGTTTTCCCTCTCCTCGATGAGCTACCATCCGTGGTTAATGAGCCCAACTGCACGGAGCAACTGGTTTCAAGGTGCCGTGGCCTGCCCTTCTCCTGTTAGTGAGAACAGCTCTGCCGGGCATAAGAACTAGGCCAGGAGTTGGACTTGGTTGTCAGAGGCATGCCATAAAGAGCATTGTGTAGCAGTGGGAGCTCATCCCCATGACCACCCTTCAACCTTTTGAGCTTCATGTTGCTATCCACAGTCATTTTAGTTGCCAAATAAACAAAATATTAAGCTGTGACAACCACAAGCGGAAACATAATGAAATAATAAACTGAGCAACAAATAAAAATCACATACAAAGATATGCAAAAAATTAATCTGCTGGAGGTCCGAATCCTTCATGATGAAGGGGCTTAGATCAAAAATGTCTCCCACGGACGCTGCTCGACCTGCTGAGTTCCTCCAGCAGATTGCGTGCGCTCCAGATTCCAGTGTCTGCAGTCTCCTGACTACAGGCAGAGTGAAATTGCAAAACGTAACCGATCTATCTCTCAACCCTCTGTGGGAGCTTGCCGCATGCAAATTGGCAGCGGTGCTTCTTATAAGAGTGATTATTATCCATCCTTAACTGACAATGAAAACATTTAGAGACCCCCTGGGGTAATGAAGGGTGCTCTAGAAATACAATTTTTGGGAACTGTTTCCTCATTCCCTTTTTTTTGTCACTGACTCCTTCCACAGGCCAGTTCTTGTACAGCCATGTCCGGATCGGCCAGCTCTTTACAAATGCAAGCACATCTACAAGTCAGCTACATCAGGCCTCAGGCTTAGCAGCAGGGAGTGAAGTGACGACAGGAGAGGCAGTCTCATTGAACATCAAAGATCGACTGGTTCCTGTGGTCAGGAAACAACGGTGGATTTACAACGGGCAGCATCGTGTCGACTGTTGGTTTGTAAAGAACAACGCTGCCCAGTTCATTGACGGATTGTACAAAGATTACCTTGTGTCACATCTCTTTGACACCACTGCAAGTAACATAAATGAAGGCTAACTTCTTAGAAGGGAATATGAAGTATATTTTTCACCACCGTTTCTTTTTGAGGTTGCTATGTTTAGTTGTACTTTGCACAAACACGAGCATCATGCATTGTTTCCATGGTAACTACATAGTTTACAAAAATTCCACTGAAGATATTCTGAGATTTTATTAAAATCACAGCCTCTATCCAAGTTTTTTTTTTCCTGGGTCCTAAAAACGTTTTTCCCAGACCTTTTCTTTTCTCCTGGATTTGCTCATTAAAGGACCTGCTGCCAATAAAATTGTTTCCCCTTTTGAATTAAGAAAATTATGTGCATGATATTAATTTAACCCCAGAGCACTGCAGCCAGGCTGGGCAAGATCAGGTACCCCCCTCCCTGAAATTCCCCTTAAATTAAAGAAAGATATTCAGGACTAATGTTCCAGCTGGGTATCCAAAAGTCCAAACCTGGCAGCCTGGTTAGTGTAGAGGTTAATGTAATGCTATTACAGTGTCAGTGACCTGGGTTCAAATCCAGTGCTGTCTCATTCAGTCATAGAGTCATGGAAATCACAAAGCCCAGAGAGGGCCTTCAGCCTAACTCATCCATGCTAACCAAACTGGCATTCTGGGCTAGTCCCTGTCCAAATATCGATAAGTGCAGCAGTTATTATGATGCTATTACAGAGCCAGTAATCCGTGTTCCAATCCAGCGCTGACTGTAAGGAGTTTGTACATTCTTCCCGTGTCTGCGTGGGCTTCCCTGGTTTCCTCCCACCCTTCAAAAAACCAGGTTAATTGTTGGTTAATTGGGATATATTGGCGACACAGGCTTGTGGGCCAAAAGGGCATGTTACCATTAACTATATTAAAATTAAATAACAGAGCATATGAAATGTGGAGGTCAAGTAAGATCAGGGTTGATCAGATGATGACCTCATCTCCAATCCTCTGCACATTAACCTAATCTGCAAGAACCTTGCACACTGACTCACTTTTAGTTATCTAGTGTCATTAACCTCAGGCTCCATGGGACTTTTTCTATCTAAGGTGGGTTTCCCATTTCTATTAAATTGGTTGCTTTCACTGAGGCTAGAAATCTGGCCACAGGAAGCGTTCCCATCCTTGTTACCCATTTCTGCTTGACAGAAACTCAAAACAAAATTTGCTTCCATCTGCCTTTCATGAAGGTAGTGCCAAAGTACAGTGCAGGGTCAGGCCCTTCAGCTGGTGTGTCTCTGCCAAACATCTTGTACATGATACTTTCAAGATTCGAGATTCTTTTAATGTCATGTAGTAAAAACAGAAAATGTGATATCACACAAAATATTGTAATTTTTAATTAATGTAGACATACAGCATGGTAACAGGCCCTTTTGTCCCAAAATTCCAGGCCACCCAATTTACACCCAATTAACCTACACCCCCAGTACGTTTTGAATGGTGGGAGGAAACCAGAAACCCCATGGAAAACCCACGCAGACATGGGGAGAATGTACACACTCCTTATAGATAGCATGGGATTCGAACCCCAGTCCCGATCGCTGGCACTGTAAAAGCGTTGCGCTAACTGCTACACCAACCGTCCAACCCCTACAGACAAGGCAGACAAAGATTCACCATCAGCAGAAATTGCCTGATGCCCCTTACAGCCAGAGAAAGAGAAGCGAAAGGGAGTCCTCCCAGAGTCACTCACAGTATGTGGATTCATCTCCAGCACTCCCGTAGACTGCAGCCACACAGCCCCACAGTACACATATTGCTTTATGCCCTGGATATTTGTGGGTTATTCTGGGGGAGGGGCACAAACAGCCATTGGAGAACTCAATCCGGGGGTTGGGGGGTGCCATACCTGCCATGGACCTCCTTCGTCTGCCAACGTCACATTTCCCCCTCCCACCGGCATTCCAGAGATACGAGCTTATAGTGCATGGAGACAAAACCACATGATTCATTTTGGTGATTCCCCCCCCCCCCCCCCCGACGCTAGTGCTGCGGGTGGGTGGGTGGAGGGGGCATAATAACTCATTTGGGAGGGTATAGCCCACGAAGGCTCCCTCCCCCCATGATGCCAGCCCTGACTTCCTCTAATATTTGACACTTTCACCCTGGGAAACTGGGGAAATTATGAATCCCTCATAATTTCACAAACCACTGTCAGGTCACTGCTCTGCTCCAGAGAAAACAACCACCAAGTTTGTCCAAAGTTTCCTCACAGCTTATATCGTCTCATCCACATAGAAGGACGAGCTCGGATTAGCATTTGTAGACATGGGGTTTTAAGCACATACCTGGACCCTTCAGCATACTCAATCCATATAGGCCATCCTGTCCATCCAATTCACCTGCATTAGGACTCTATCCTTGCTTTGCCTCATTTAGTATCGGTTTAAATGCTTCTCAATCCTTGAATCTGATTGCTTCGTCTCCTCCATCTGTCCAGTAGGGAGATCAACCACCCTCTGTCTAAATTGAATTGTTTATTCTCACCTCTCCTGAGATAGAGTGAAAAGCTGTTTAACGGGCCACCCAGGCTTATTGATGAAGACAGCATAAAACAAAAGTTCAGAATAAGTGCCCCTGAGAAAAAAGTCCAGTTAGAATCAGTGCAAGGGTAACATCAATGTAGAGATGAGGTCCATTTAACAGTCATGAAACCAGGGAAGAAATTGTCCTTGAAACTCAGACCCCTTTTCAACTCCTCCTCCTCACTTTAAGCCGTTGCCCTCCTTGTTTTTGATCCTTAATTTGTGTCACTTATTTTTCCACCAAGAATAACCAATAATAAGATCTCCAAAAGCATTGAGAAAGTTTGATATATTTTTACATCACTGTAACTCTTTGTTGACAGTATCTTTTCCTCCACTTTGCCTCATAGTTTGCCTTTTAAAATGAAAATATTGTGCCTAACTTACTGGCTGGTTGCTTTTTTTAACAATATTCAGTCAAAAACTATTTATCCAGGGAGGTCAGCTCATACTTTAGTGCAGCAAAACAAAAGTGTAGGGTGGTGTGTTACAGTAGGTCAAAGTGGCTGAAGTGCTCAGCTGTTTGCGACTCTAGGCAAGGCCCCCATGTAGGATGTGGGCAACTGTAGTCAACGGTCGCACACCACCAGGCTGTGGACTCCTCGAGACTGGGTGAAATGGATATCAGGTGTTGGAAGTGGGATGCGAGAGGGTGCTGGAGGTTTCCTGTTCGTGTGCGTCTGGAGCTCAGGTTGCTGATGGTCCGGACTCAAGGCTATGTGGCTGCGGAGGCCGCAGGAACGCTGGAGGCAGATCCATGGACATCCAGTGCCTGGGGGGAGGGGTGGGGCGGCTCTCTTTTGCTTCTCTTTCTCTGGCTGTAAGGGACACTGAGCAATTTTTGCCCTAAAGACTAAAGGAAATTTCGTGTAATCACATTTTCTGTTTTATTACATGACAAAAACATAATCTTGAATCCTGAAGCGTGGCAGCTCAGTTGGCTTTTGCTTAGGGTGGATTTGCTTGTAAAAACTTGGGTCAGAATCAGAATTTATTGTTGTGAACAAGTCACAAAGTTTGTTGTTTTGCAGCTGCGTCACAGAGCAAACATTCATACAAACCACCTGACAAAAACAAATTAAAAAATAGTTCACAAAAAGTCAAAGTAAGGCCATGTCTTTGGTTCATTGATCATTCAGGAATCTGATGGCAGTGGGAAAGAAGCTGTCCTTGTGCCTCGTCTTTAGGCTCCATTGCCTTAACACTGAGAAGGGATCCTTTATTGACCATTACCGTAATAGTTCATCCATATTTATGAAACTCCACTGAAGTACTCCATATGGTGGCCATTTCACATTCCCCTTCTGTGCCACCATTCTTCTGCCAAGATTTAATAATACTAGCATTTTGCTGTTGTTAATTCATTCCAATAACCATTGCAACTTGAATTGGTTCCTATCATATTTTCCAGAAAGCCAGTCTGAATTAAATTATCCTTTCAAAACTGTTCAGAAGTTGGCTTCACCATGCCCTGTTTGTAGGATGCCAAAAGTAGTCCAGGGCAGGGATCTCTTTATATTCTTGTTGATCTCTTTTCCTTCCCTGGGAAGGCAGGTATTAATTAACCAACCGAGGTTCACTTTTTGATTGATTGGAAGGAGTCACATGATTTTGAGGCGAGGGATGTGACGTTAAGGCTTTGTAAGGTACTAGTGTGGCTAGTACAGGGTAGAGTTTTGGGCTCTTTATTTAAGAAAAGGATGTGCTGGCATTGGAGAGGGTTCAGAGAAGATTTACAAGAATGATTCTGGAATGAAGGGATTAGCTTATGTTGGTTCTTGGACTGCACTCCTTGCAGTTCAGAAGAGTGAGGGGAGACCTTATGGAAGCACTTCAAATGTTGAAAGGCCTGGACAGAGATGATGTGGCAAAGTTGTTTCCCAGAGTAGGGGAGTCGAGGAAAAAGAGGACTGAACTTCAGGATTGAAGGACACCCATTTAAAACAAGGATGCAAAGGAATTTCTTTAGCTAGAGAATGGCGACTGTCTGGAATTTGCTGCTACGGGTGGCTGTGAAGCCAGGTCATTGGTATTTGAGGCAGAGATTGATAAGAATCTGAATAGTCAGTGTATCTAAAGTTATGGGGAGAAGGCTGGGGAGTGGGGCTGAGTAGGACAATGGATCGGCTCATGATGGAATGGGGGAGAGGATTCGACATCCAAATGGCCTACTCCTTCTCCTATATCATATAGTCTAAAAACGGGAGCAATATTTCTCCCCTCCCCTCCCCTCTGTCCTTTCCTTCTGTTTCATTCAGAAGCCCAATGCCCTCTTTTGAAGAATGCTTACCTGAGTTACCTGCCCATCGGCCCAGGAGTCATGAAGAGGTGATAGTAAGCGGGATTCCTAAAGAATCTTGGTTGCTAATGGAGTCCTAGCACTTCAGAGCTTTGGATCCAGGGATTGAGGAAATGATGCTTCAAGTTCAGGTTCAGTACTGGAATGGCTGGACTGGACAGGAAGCCCGTGCAGCTAGAGTTATGGGGGACGCAAGAGGTGTGGCTTCAAAGGAGGCGCCGGGATTCACGGACGCACAATGTCTCTGAGGGGACTCTCCTTTGCTTGTCTTTCTCCCTTGATAACACCAGACAATAATTTTTTTAAAAATATTTGCTTTCTGAAAATAAATTGGGGATTGAGATCAACAACTTAAATCTGAACACAAAGATAATTTTACATTTGCTGTATCACATAGGAAGTTGGAAAAACATTAAATTAACTTTTATTGAATTTAGCATGTTTAATCACTTCATGATGCTGACCCGTTGCACGAGTTCAACTGGCCTAAAAAGGTTTTGCCGCTTATTTTCATATGTACTCAGCATCTGATGCCTCTTGTCAGTGTCCAACGATAGTCGGCCAGCATTAACGGATTCCAGTTGTCCTGATACTGTTTTTATGGTCACAATGTCCTGGTGAAACCTTTCACCGTGCTTGTCGCTGACTGCACCAAGATCAGCAGGGAAGACGTCCAAGTGCCAATGCAAAAAATAAATTTTCATAACATGCTGCATTTCATGGTTTTGGATCCTTGAAGTAGATTTAAAATTTGACAGGAAATCGCAAAAATAGGTTATTTCTAAAAAACAGTAAGTGATAGGGAAATGTTACGGTGAGTTTTGTGACCAGCAGCCCAAAACCCATAAAATACACCTAAAAGTGTTCAGGAAGAGAAATCTTCCTTGTCCAGTGTAATGGTGCTACATTAACTCTTTGTGTGCCTTCCCAGTGCAAAGGAAACATTTTTCTCTATTTAGTGTACGTGACAATAAATGGAATCTTGAAATCTTGAATCTCTCTGAGACATTTTGTACCAATTAGAAAATACCTGGCTCTTTCATAACTCCATTATATTCCCTTGGGGAAAAAAACGGATATATTTCCCCATCAGTTGAAGTAAAGTTATACTCACAAATTCCTCACATGGTACAGCACAGGAACAAACCCTTCAGCACACAACATTTGCACTGAACACGATGCCAAATAACTTGTAATTATTTCTTCTCCTCATCCCATTGAATGATTTCCTCTGCTTCTCTCTCCCTGACCTCCCGAGCATCCAAACTGTGTGTCCGTTTCTCCGTGACCACCCATTTAATTTCCCTGCCCCATTCCCTCGCTGACATGTCTGTCCATGGTCTCGTGTACCGCCAGACTGAGACCATCCACATATTAGAGGAACATCTTCCCCTGTCACCTTTCCTCCAGCTCTGTGTGTGTCTTTTAACAGAGACAAAATCAACTCTCACCTCTCCTCATATCCAATTCACATCTTCTGTCTGTGGGTCATCCACCTTTAATTCAGACACCTGTCTCAGTACAAACATTGTCTTTACCTCATATGGAGGCTGCAAGAACCAGCTGATTTTCTCCAAAGTGTTTTATCTATGATCATGTGCCTGCAAGACTTCTGTGATCTCCAATCATTTTCCCCACTTGCTCACATAAATGGAAGGCTCCGCTGGGAGTTGAACCCAGGATCTCCTGTTTACAAGACAGGCACTTTAACCAACTAAGCTACAGAGCCAACAAGGCAGGTTGTTCTTGTTCGAAGATTGTGGTTCAATTAGTGCTGCCCATCTTTCAACCAGTACATTCTAGATAATAAAATATTGCCTAAAAATAATTCCTCGCCACCAGTGCATTTGGCTCAATCAACTTAAATATATGACCTTGCAGCTGCTGGAAATATATATTTTAAATGATTGAGTCTATTAATGCTGTGTCAAAGTTAAGCAGGACTGTTTACAGATCCAAAAGGAACAACCCTTGGACACCCAAATCCAAGCGGTTACTGGATGGTGACCAAAGCAGAGGATAAGCGAGGGGCTTTGCAGCTGAAGGACACACAGGCGGAGGGCTGTTTGCAAGAGGCGAGGAATCCATGCAAGCTGCAGGCGTCGCCAGCCAAAGTGCTCACACCAGGCTGCGGACTGCTGGAGACTGGTTTGAGACTGGCTGAAGGGGTGGCAGGTATCAGAACCAGGATGCAAGAGGGTGCCGAGGGCCCTGAAGGCTTCCTGAGGTTTGGATCTGGAGCTCGGGTTGCCGATGGTTTGGACTGGAGTCTGCGCGTCTGTGGGAGTGCTGAAGGAGAAACCATGGACACTCAGCGACTCTGGTGGGGGGGGGGGTGCGCGGTGGGGGTGGTAGGCTCTCTAATGCTTCATTTTCTCTGACTAAGAGGTGCCCAACAATTTCTGCCAATGAATAATCTGTCTGCATTACGGCAGACTAAAGCAAATTTCCTGTCGTAATACACCTGTTTTATGACATGACAATAAAGAAATCTTAAATCTTAAAAGAGACTTTGCTACCAATGAACAACACACAAAGGTGCTGGAGAAACACACCAGGTCCACGCTGCAGCCATAGGAAGTAAAAAGTAACGGGCAAGAGCTTTTTATCCATGGCAAGGCTCTGAACTCTTTTCCTGTCGACTGCAAGTTGTGTGCATCAGGGAGGCAAGTGTTCTTAAGGTCAATTTCTTAAAAAATAATCCTCAAATAACCCACTTGATCTTACTGTCTTTACAAAAAGTGGCAGATCTCTGAATCTTTGAAAAATGAACCAAAGCTCAGTAGCAATTTGATAAAATGTATTTAAAATAATCACACCTCACATTCCAGACCATAAAATCAAGAGATTTAAAATTCAGGAGGGAAAATGCTACTGAAGCAGATAATGTTTATTATTCAAAAGAAAATGTATAGAGGGATGAATGGGCAATTAAATATTAATGTTTGCAAATATTGTTCCTGTCAGGATAAAATTGTTAAAAGAATGTTCTGTCGCAATCATCCATCATCCTTCAGAAGGATGGCATAAAGGGGAGAAGATTTTCAATGGAAATGCTGTTAAAAGTCAAGGGTTGTTGAACAGAGTTCAGATCTCTGGTTATTTGCATGTACAAGGAGTACATTGTCACTAGCTATCTGGCAGACAAATTGGAAATTATATGAGCACAAGCAAGATGAATAAAAGATTTGTCTTATGCAAATGTCACTAGAGTTTCTTTCCTTCAAAATGTTGAAAGTGCAAAGCTTGAAACCATCATCGAAGATGGACTTCTTTCAGAATCTTGCATTGCATATAGCAGGGTCCAAACAGTCAATAGAACGTGTCTAAAGGTTTCTGGTTAAGAATGTGTTTTTCCAAGTGATATACATTCATACACAACCACCACCTCCCCCCTCCACACTCCATTAACTCCAACTGTACCACCCAATGTCTAGGGAAAGTTGCCAACATATTAAACCACACATTCTCCTCCCCTCTCCTTTCAGGCCAAAGACACAAGAGTTTGAAAATACAAACCTCCAGATTCACAGGCAGTTATTTTCCTGCTGTTATCAGACGCTTGGAGTGGCACAGGTGATGTAGTGGTTAGAGCAACGCTGTTACAACGCCAGCGATCAGGACTGGGGTTCAAATTCCACGCTGTCTGTAAGGAGTTTGTACATTCTCCTCACGTCTGCGTGGGTTTTCCCCGGGAGCTCCGGTTCCCAACCACTATTTGAAATGTACTGGGGAGTTGTAGGTTATTTGGGTGGCATAGGGTCATTGGCCAAAATGGCCTGTTACTGTGCTGTATGTCTAAAATTTGAAAAAATAGATTTAAAATAAGTGGATTTCCCAATGGTAAAAGATATTGCCCTTGAACTGTTTCTAACTATATTCAAACTGCATTCCCTGCACTTTGAAACCCTGCACTCTTCAGCTTACTGTCACACCACATCCTGCACATTTGTGTTATTATTGCACTACCTGCGGTTCTTAATTATGGGCTGACTTGCTTGGATAGAACGCAAAATAGAATCGGAATCTCGATGATCGGAATCAGAATTTATTGCCACGAATATGCCACAAAATTCTTTGTTTATCAGTCACATTCACTGTCCAAAAATTGCTATAAATTAAATTTCAAAATAAGTATCTAGGGCAAGAAAAATAGGAGAAAGTGAGGTCGTGTCCGTGGGTCATTGTCCATTCACGAAATTTGCTGTGTTGTGGCAGTATTACACAGTGCGTGAATTGGGTGTGATTGTACGGGCTGGGTTTGAATGGCCAGAATCAGCTTCCACCGTAGTGTAAATATTTATGAATTGCCAACCTTCTTTCCCCTTCAGTAAAAATCAGTCCTAATAGTTCATACCACTCGGGAAAACAGGATAATCCTAAAATCGGAAGCAGCTTGTTTCATCTGAAGCTCATTAGGCTGATGTATGTACCTCTTCTCCTCATAATTGGGGAAAGGAAGCAGCATTTGTTGTGTTATAAGCATTTTATTCCTTTTAACTGATTCTGCAGGAAATCCTCTTTTCTTCATGCTTGAAGTTGAAAGAATTTTGTTTGGGAGAGATATAATTTCTCCCATGGACACCAGTTGTCACTGAAGTTAAATGAACTATTCTGCAGTTGATTCTTTTAGGAACTCACCAGTGTTTTTTTTTTCTCCCTCCCCCCCCCCCCACCCCCCCCCCCCACATCATCTATTTTGTGTGTTATATAAAATGTAAAAATGGTAGCAATTGAATAAAACCCTCAAGATTGTTAAACCTCCACAACAACTGGCCAATAAGATGGGGTATGTACGGGAGAATGAGTTGGCAACGAGAAGCCAGAGACGCTCAGCAGGTCAAGCAATATCCATGAAGAGAAGTGATCGGCCGAGTCCTTTTCTCGAGACACTGACAGCAGATGGGGTAAAACAGGAAAGTCTGCAGACGCCATGATTGAAGTAAAAATGGAATGCTGGAGAAACTCAGTGTCCTTTAAATCAATGATAAAGATACAGAATCAATCATTCAGGCCTGAGTCCTTCATCAAGGTATTTGGAAAATGTCAGCCAGTGTCTTTAGTGGGAGGAAGGGGCAAGTGGAGGAGCACAGGCCCACTTCTGTGTGAGGACATTCTGGCTGTCTGTTGGGGTAGGTGGGAACTTGGATAGGGAGGGCAAGTTGAAATCTGGCAGCACACTGCAGTGAGAGATTGAAGGCTCTGGATTGATAGCTGGAGATCCAGAGGGGGTGGGTGACCTTGCTGATTTCCCAGAGTTCTGCATGTTGGCCCACATTGCCCTGAGAGTGTCCAAAAACTGGTGACCGCAGGAGAATATGGTTCAGGAGTAAAACACAAAAGTCTGCAGACTCAGTGATTGAAGTAAAAACACGACGCTGGAGAAACTCAGCAGGTCAAACAGCGCCCTTTATAGAGCAAAGATATATAGCCAATGTTTCAGGCTTGAGCCCTTCATCAAGGTATCAACAAAATGTAGGGAGGTGCCTGAGCAAAACCCGAATGTGGCTCAGGTTCGTCTGCAGAGGACGGGCACATCTGCATGGGTATTATCAACATTTCAGGCAAACGCCATCATGAAGAAGATGTCAGACATCAAATCATTGCTATGACCCAATGAAAGATTTTGAACCAAAGCCCTGACAACTCCTTTTCCCTTGTGCGTGCTGCTGGATCCTTTGAGTTTCTCCAGTAGATTATGTTTTTATCTCCAGACTTCAACACCAGTAACCTCTCGAGTTTCTGGGTTACATCGGGTCACCTGAACTCTGCTGAGCAACAGGTTGGAAGTCACCTCACCTGTTAATCAAGGTTAGATCCTCCTGCAGGTGAGGCTACCATACAACATTTAACATTTCACACAATTGGTTCTGACAAGTCACATGGGCTCCCCTCCCCTCACTTCAGCTGGCTTCAGTATAAAGTCCACCAGGTGGACTAATTCACTTTCTTTTTCCTCGACAATCCCTGAGCTCCACTCCAGGTTGCGAGTCATGGGTGATGCTGGAGAACCAGTTGTGAGGTGTGTGCCGGTAAAAGTGGGGGGGGGCTATTGTGGTGTACACCCAGGAGAGATTGTCGCATCTCACCCATGGTAAATTGTAACTGGCCTTGTGTTCCTCCGCTAATTGGTATGCCGTCCTGCTTGTTGTAGAGAGGGGTGTGGGTATCGTTTGTTTAATTCTACCATCGCAATCCAGAGTTGCGGTTATCATTGATTAACCAGCATCCGATGTGCTTGATTAGGGTGTTTCTACTTTGTATGGGTGAGTGAGCATGTTCCCTGTTGAGAATAAAAGCTATAGTTTACCAACAACATGTGTCCAGGACTTGATGCTTCTTGAAGCCTTTGAACCTGTTCTCACCACCTCGTAGGTATTCTAACCAATCTCTATTCATTACCAAACAGTATCCTGTTATTATACCGTGGGATCTTTCTGTGCATGCACTGGATGTCACATTTCCAGCCTTGCATTAATGAATGCACTTTAAAGGGTAAAATGCTCATGGGATCTCCTGAGACAGTGAAAGGCGCAATATACATTCTTAAATTTTTTTTTTAATGTAGACGGGCCCTACTAAATGTAGTGGGCCCTTCCGGCCCACAACTCTGTGCTGACAATTCCCGAACGTTTTTGAAGGGTGGGAGGAAACCCACACAGACACAGGGAGGATGTACAAACTTCTTACAGGCAGTGCTGGATTCGAACCCCGGTCACTGGCGCTGCAATTGCATCGCACTAACATTTTGAAAGCTAACTGCACCATTCCAAATTCAAGTTTATTTTAAATTAATTATAAAAAAGCATTAATTGTTTCCATCTTATTGAGATGAATCTACAGGTTAAAGTGGAGAAGAAGGCAGGAGTTCATTTCCAAAGCTGGGGATGGTATAAGCTAAGTTGTTGACATTTTTTAAATTTCTGTCAAGGAGGTTAAAAGTTAACCTATTTCTTTCTGGGAATAAATCTGTTTTAAAATCACAACAGACCTTGGCATAGTGGCTTGTTGAAAGCAGCAATAGGCACTGAAGTACAAGAAAGCTCCAGTTACAGAACTACAAAAAACAATCTGAAGGCAGATCTCCAGCCAAGTAATTTGATTCACATCATGAAGACGACTTATTAACATCTGTTCAAGTGTTACAGCCTAGAAACTGACAAACCCCCCCAAAAAGCTGACTCATATCGAACCATTCCCATTACTGTCGGCCTGAAGAATTTCCAACTTGCATTTGCCAGCTCCATTGATTAATATTTTGTATTTATTGACAGGGGAGGGAGGGAGAGATTTCACTGCTCGTTGTGGAGCTTCAGGTCAATGAAGTTGTCACTTGACCGCGTTGACAGAACTCAGCTTACCCTGAGGAGATGAAGCAATTGGCATCAGGGAGGGACTGAAATTGTCCTTCAAACCTTTGTTCTTCCTGAACCAACAGACAATCCACTTTTCAAGGCCAGAGCTGACTGCTCCCTGTAAGAAATTAAACACCAAAATGGATGATGTGATCTTTGCCTCGTCTATATGTTCTTAGCTCCACCAGAGTCCAAATAATGTTGAACAAATCAGGTCGCAAACATATTATTCAATAAACCTCACAAACATCTTTGAGATTAATTCATTAATTTTGTAAAATTTACAAGAAGGTAGGAGGTGATTCCGACCATTTAAACCCGAGCTGCCCAATTACCCCTCAATTAGCCTCCACCCCCCTGTGAGTTTGAGGGCAGAAGGGGAGCAGTTCGTGAGACTCTCACAGAACTCCTTTCAAAGAGAGGAGGAGAACTTCTTCAGGGTAGGCACCCCTTGAAGAGATTTTGCAGTGGAGCAAATGAATGCAGTGAAACATCCCCCCCCCCCCACCCCCCCATTGAGAATGGCTGTTTTCAACACCAGTGTCCTTGGAAAAAGATGTGACTGTTCATGTTTTATTTTGTATTATGTATTCAGTTCTTGGGAATCACTCTCTTGGAGGATCTTCCCTGGACTCAACACACTAATGGCATCATGAAGAAAGCAAATCAGTGCCTCTACTTCCTCAGGAGTTTGCGGAGGTTTGGTATGATATCATAAACCCTGGCAAATTTCTACAGAGGTGAGGTGGAAAATGTGCTGATCGGCTGCATCTCAGTCTGGTAAGGGGACACCAGTATCCCTGAGTGTAAAGTCCTACAAAAGGTAGTGGTCACAGGCCAGGACATCACAGGCAAAACCCTCCCCACCATCGAGAACATCTACAGGGAATGTGCCGTCGAAGAGCAGCAGCAATCATCATGGATCTGCACCACCCAGCACACGCTCTGTTCTCCCTGCTGCCATCAGGAAAGAGGTCTCGGTGCCACAAGACTCACACCACCAGGTTCAGGAACAGCTGCTCCCCCTCCACCATCAGACTTCTCAACAAACTCAACTGGGGCTGTAATGCGCGTTGAAAGAACCAAAGACTTGTTGATCCAATCCAAGGCTTTTATTAACTAAAAGACTGGAGCATATCACAAGTCGGTCGACCAGTCCAGAATGACCTGGTCTGGCTAGGACCTGCCAGTAGGTGTGGCTACACTCTCAGCCAATCACAGTCATCCTACACTACCATCTGTACATAGACACGCTGGTGATAGAATCTGGACTATCACAGGGGCTCATTTAAGGACTCTAACTTTTGCACTTTGTTGATTTTTTTCTCTCTGATTTGCTCAGTTAGTTTATTTACATTTCTTTATATATTTTTTACAACATGTATATATACCTTTTTGAGTTGAGTCTTTTGCACAACCAGTAAGTAGCGGCTGTTCCTGAACCTGGTGGGGTATGAGTTCTGTGGCACTTATACCTCCTTCCTGATGGCAACAGTGAGAACTGTCTCTCTCTCTCTCTCTCTCTCTCTCTCACGCGCGCGCACACACACACACACACACACACACACACACACACACACACACAGAGGCACCCACACCCACACACACACCTACACACCCACACACACACACACACACACACACACACACACACACACACACACACACGCATGCTTACAGGCATACACACTGCCTCTCACACACACAGTCTCACATGTGTGCACAAACACACACACAGAGACAGGTCTAAACATGAATCCATTTGTTTATTCATACATGCATGCACATTGTCACACATACAAACACAGACACTCAATTGTAGGCGCATAGACAGAAACATGCACTCCAATGCACACCTACGTATAAACACACACATGAACACAAACCAGGATCGGTGTCATGGGGGGGGGGTGATATTCGCGGGCCACTGCTCCCAAATGAGTTATTATTTCCTCCCTCCACCCTCCCGCAGGCCAGATTCAGCGAACACAACTCACAGTGAACAGCGGTTTGTGTCCCCCCCCCCCCCACCCGACCCCGGGCAGTTACCCTATTGCCCCGCCGATTAGATTTGTTCTGGCGCCGACTCTGACACAAACCCGTTTCATGGTAGAAAGCCAAACCTGAGTGGCGCGAATACGTCGAACACATGGGAGAAAGGTGGCTCGGGCCTTCCCTGGAAAATCGCTTGCTTCAATGTCAGGAGTGTGGAGGTGACCACACGACACAAAAACGGTGTCATTTTCCATTATGGTGCACATTCGCTGCAGTAACGAGAGTTCAGGCAAGTAATGATCTATGATGATAACGTAACCAGAGGGGCCAATAAGTTAATGGAGTGGCTTTCCCCTGCTTTTGAGATCTGTCATGGCTCATTAGACTTCCAAGGAGCCATTCAAGACCATGTAATTGCAGTTTATGAAGACAGAGGACCTGTTGTACACCAGATGCAGTCTGACCTGATGCAGAAATAATTAACAGTCAAACACTCTCAACAAACAAAAGCTCCAAGGCCATTTTTGCAGGACTTTTGGACCATTACTTTCTTGCTGAATGCTATACTAAAACACACACAGTGTTCTGGTCACAGATTGCATCAAAAAAACCCAGCAATTTGGAAAAAATTCCTTCGGAGTCCGAAGCATTTCAGGATGATCAGTTTTTTGACGAACACACTTTATGTTCTCTTTCTGTTTATTTTTAGGCTTCATTCAAGTCAAGTTTATTGTCATCTGATTGCACAAGTTACCACTTGTTCTCCAGCCCTCGGTGCAAAGAGCACAGACACGCAACCCAATAGAACACACATACAGATAAGGGATAGTATAGAAAGGAGGAACTGAATGGTCATGGTTAACATTTAACATTTCACACAAACACCATCACAACGCAAGTCGCAGTGCAGTGACAATTCAATATATTGGAGGTACTGAGGGAAGGTTTGTCACAATCTGTTCCAGATTTGATCATATTTGCAAAGACATTGTGATTTTGCAAAGGGAGAACCATTCTGACGGTTGAAAAGAAATCAGCTCTTGTGGCCAGTTATTTCTGTGGAATTCAGAGCAAAGCTCATTCTGTGAATGACTGGGCCTTTTTGGTGGGTTGACCTGTGCCAGGAGGGTCTCTTGAGAAGCAAAGTGCTTCATTTTGAGTGTGACTAACAGTGAAGTTACTTGGAGAGACCGGGGCCAGGGTATTGGAAG